>NC_139219.1:52820726-53420726 GCF_055691185.1 Crinia signifera | reverse complement strand
CGTAGCCAGGTGCCCTCCTGGGTATGCAGGTACAATAGTTACGGGTAGTTGGCCTCACTCACGGCGTGAAGAATAAAGACAAGCTACAGCAAAGTAAAGCTTAACGTTTTAATTCGTAAACATCTGATGAAAATTCTGTTTACGAATTGAAACGTTAAGCTTCACTTTGCTGTAGCTTGTCTTTATTCTTCACGCCGTGAGTGCCGCCAACTACCCGTAACTATATATATATATATATATATATATATATATATATATATACAGGTCGGGTATCCCGTATCCGGGCATCCCGTATCCGAATTATTCCAAAAACCGTGTTTTTTTGGAATAATTCAAATCCCCCCCCCAACCCTCTTTTAATACTTACCAAGTCCTCCGGCGTCCACGGCAGGCCTTCAGAATCCTCTCCGGCGTCTCCAGCAGTCCCAGGAGTGCTTTGCGCGAGTGCGCGCGCACGCCGGTGACGTCACCGGCGCGCCTGGGAACTTGCGCAAATCACTCCTGGGACCGCGGGAGACGCCGGAGACGGTGCTGGTGGCCTGCCGTGGACGCCGGAGGACTCCATGGACGCCGAGGGACCATCGGGGACCCACCAGGGGCAGGTAAGTATGGCTAAAAAAAAATTATTCCAAAAACCGGAATATTCCCTTATCCGGAATGCTCGTGGTCCCGAGCATTTCGGATAAGGGATACTCAACCTGTATATATATGTGGTTTGTGATAGATATGCCTTTGCGTGTCATTTAACCGCTTAGTAGGCAACTTTGCAGTGGTAGGAATTGGCGAATAAATCACCAACTCCCATTTATAGGAGGCACAACTATACCCAGGACAATAAACACAATTTTATATTCAAAAACACAATAATATTTATTTTTCATAAATTTCATAAAAAACTGTTTTCGAAGTGCACTTCTATCGCAATGAAATAGACACACAAGACAAACTACATATAACATAAAAATAATGTTAATACATCATGAGGCTATGTTTGCTAGAATGAGGCTTTGGTAATCAATGCTTTTTGATACATATGTATATGAGGCAATGGAATCAAATAGTTACCAGTCCCACATTAGAGAATAATACCCCTTTCACATCGCACTTTTAAAACGGTATATTGCCGTTTTTTTTCCATTTTAAAACGTTTAAGGCTGCAATGTGAAAGTGCCAGAGTTGATTTACCGGTTAAAGTTAACCGGTATTTCAACACGGTCAAAAAGCAGAGTCCTACACGTTTTAAAGCCGTTTTTTTGGCAGTTTGAACAGCTCTATTTCAATGGCTTGAAACGTGTCCCTTGGGGGTTAAACGGGTTGAATGTTTGAATGGTATTAAATGATTTTGGTACTTATGTAATATCTGGGCTCCCGTTTTTCTTATGAGACCGCGTCCCCTCGCCATGTTTCGGGCACGGTGGCTCGCTGCGCTCGCCACACTATATAAAATCAACTCCATGCGTAGTTGGATAGTAGGGGTATGAAAAAATGGGGTGCATTTAACATGGGAGCCCAGATAATACATAAGTACCATGATTTTTAAAACAGTTTTCACCTGCAATGTGAAAGGTCTCAAGGCTCAGACCCGTTTTAAAGTCCCATTTAAGAATACCGTGTCATTACCCATTTCTGCAATGTGAAAGCAGTATTAGTATCTCCTGTGACCATATTGATGTATTATGAAGATAATCCATCCTGGTGTGATAAAGGGGGAGATTCTCTAAGAATCTCCGCCCCCCTTCACCGCCCATCGCATACTTAATTATCGCATATGTTGTAACATATGCGATAATTAAGGCAAAGGACAGCTCTTGCGTTAAGAGCTGTCCTTTGCGGTGAGAGTCGCCGGGTCCCAGCAGGTCCCGGCGGCTCTCCCCTCCCTCCCACACCCAGCGTTGCTGCTGCTGCGCCGGGCTCTCCTCCTCCCTGCACCCGGAAGAGGATCAGTGCAGGGAGGAGGTCACAGGTCCGGGCAGCACTGCGCTGTGCTGCCCGGACACAGGTGAGGGGGGAGGGGGCGATGCGGGGCGGCGGGGGGTCGGCGCGGGGCGGCGGAGGGTTGCGATAGAAGCCCATTGGCTTCTATGGGGCATCGCCAGATTTTTCTGGCGATGCCCCCGCATTTTTTGTTTAGAGAATCCCGCCCTTAGGCAGTCTTTTATGTATGGGGTATAGGTGCCCCCTTCACGTGCTTTCTGCTGGACTCCACACTCCCAGGCTAAGGTAATAATTAGGTCCACAGTATCAGAGATTGTCTCTCACCAATCAGCTCAATGCAGAATGAGTTGTAGTTTACAGCGGTATCTGGTTTCCTTCCTTGAGGCCTACATATGCGTTTCTCCGCCTCTGGTACGTCGGCGGCTTCCTCAGACCTGTGTTTTTGAACATACAATTGTGTTTATTGTCCTGGGTATAGTTGCACCTCCTATAAACGGGAGTTGGTGATTCATTCGCCTATTCCTACCCCTACAAAGTTTCTCTAGAGGCTCACAAAAACCTCTGATCATAGGGGGCAGCAACTTGGACCCAGAGTAATAAAAGGATCCCCCCATTTGAATAATATTATCAGCGCTCTTGTGTGACATATTGCCACTCCCCCCGACCTTAGTAGTCAAGCCCGGAAATCTTCCTGTGCAAGCTACGCTGCTGGCATTAGCACCTTAGGAAGATTATCAGGCTACATCATTTTTTGATCCCCTGGGGACCACCAACACTGATCACGACACCGAGGAATCAGCATAATGCATTACACACTTAAGGCCATTCCCCCCGGACTACTATTGTCAGGGAGCAGGCTTAACATGTGTAATGCTTTAGGCTGATTCCTGCACCCCGCAATTCAGCATGGAATCAGCACTGATGGTGGGGATCTCCGCTAGCGATCCCCCCTTCACACCCCCACCCCCCCATGCACCTCTACAATCTCAGGAGAAGCCTCAGCAACATAAACGTAGAGTGGGTCTGATTCAGGTCTTATCCATGTCTGCTAATTTTTGAAGGACTGCGTTCAGATATACACCCCCCCCCCCCCGCCACAGTGAAATCCTGCCCGTGCAAGCCTGCAAATCGCTTATAAGGGTTTGTGAAATCAGGCCCAGTGTTTGCAGATAGGGATTGAAATCTGCAGAGGCACACCATGGATATAAACATCCAACATCGTTCCACCTTAGTACTGAGTTTCTGGTAATCATTGTTTCTCGCAGACAATTCCAGCTCATCAGGAGATTTTGCAGAGCCGCGTTCTCTGATTTAGGGATTGATTTGTCATTTTTTCTAATCATCTGCAGTCCAAATACATCACGCAATCCCTGGAGCAACACTTAAGGCTTTTTTCTTTAAGATCTGCAGAATGACTATTCAGTATATCTTTCCTGGGCACCGTTTGCTGTATTTACTCTCGTCTTCTGGGGCTTCAAATCTCCTATATGTTTCTGCCATACCCCAGGTGGCATTTGGATGTTGTTGAAGTGCATAGAGAGTAGCTCCACTCCAACAGAGCGGCAGAGTTCCACTTGCAACAAAAGAGTCATGAACTCTAAACTGCAATCAGAAAATAAAGTGTAATAATAATAAGTACAAAACGCAGTGGCGTAACTAGAAACATGTGGGCCCCATAGCAAAAGTTTGTAAGGGCCCCTATTTCTCACCTAATGCTAAAAAATGCATAAAGCATATAATACTTTGACAGGCAAAATGGGCCCCTCTCAGCTCTGGGCCCCATAGCAGCTGCACCCCCTGCACCCATGGTAGTTACGCCCTTGACAAAACGGGTGAGATAATCGCAACGTGTATGGGCACCTTTAGGCCGATATTCAATAAGGTCTGGATATCAGACTGGATGCAGCACGATGTTAATCTGCACTTGGAGTCACTAGGACAGACAAGAATCTGCAGGAGCTCATTGAATTAACACACAGCTACTGTAGTCTGTGGACAACATTGCACTGGCAGCTTCTGTGTGCACATATCTTCTTTATAAACCCCTAGGAGACCAGGGATTGGCTGTAGGTGTCAGAAGACTTTTTTCCCATTGGAGTGTAAGAAATGGATCAAAGTGGCTGCAACAGCAACTGGAAATTAACGAAAAATTCACAAGGTACACATAGCGAAACTGAGGTGCACCTTGGATAGCAGCAGACTCTAAGGGACTGATGGGCACAGTACAAAATAAACAGTAGTACAACCTGCACTGGAAATGAGCGAGGTAATAAAACAGACATTATCTTATCTGCTTGGAATAATGTACAAAAAACAGTGTTAGGAAAAATGGTGGGTAGCCCTTTCTTTTCAAACAAAGGGCCTTATTCTGATCGGTGCGGATTTCTCCGCATGCGGTCGTCACGCCGATGGTTATCGTCTGCGCATGTGCAGAGGTCACTCTGCGCATGTGCAGGCGATTTCGCTGCACGTATTCTTTACACGCCGCACAGGGGGCGTAGAGGGGCGTGAAGGGCTACTTAGCCTCATTACCCTATGCATACGCCCCGCGTTTCATGGGCGTTCCCATGCAAACGCGGGGCGTATGCATGGTAATGAAGCCGTGACGCGTGTGTAGGGGGCGGGCATCTGACATCGCCGGATGTCAGCTGCCCGCCCCCATACATGATTTCACACGGACAAGTGTCCGTGTGGTCTTGGGTGGCGGGACCTGGTGGAGCGTGCGGCCCTGCATTCGATGTTCGGCGACCATCGAATGCAGGGGCTGCTCCCAAGATGGAGGAGGCGTATCCCCGTCCACTTTCATGCGGACCGCCACATATCCGCATACGGACGGAGGTGGCGATCCGTATGGAAGGCGGGGATTTGCCTGCACGGTCCTGGCCGCATATTCTGATCGGGCCGCACCGATCAGAATAAGGGCCAAAGTCACAAGTCCTTATAATAAGCAGATGTCCTTTCACCGCTGGCACACATCTAGAATCGGACCCAAAAAATCATGGTTAAAGAGCACCCATGATGTTCCAGTGATGGGTCCGATCCGATACATTTAATGTGCCACCCCTCCGACCTCCCCACTTTGACCTGATGCACACGGTACCACACATTGGGTCGGAGGAGATATCATACACATCCAATTTGGGCTGATTTCACTGCCTGATCCGTCGGGCAAAATCAGCCCAAATCAGACAAGTATATGGGCACCTTTAGTTTTATGTACATTTTATCATTAAATATGGTAAAGATGACCCAATCTTATATTATTATTCATTGCTTAACGCTGCTGTTTTTTTTTTGTATTTTGCAGTCATTTATGACTTCCTATTCCTTAGTAAATCTCCCCATAAATGAGTTATATAATGAAGGTAATGTATTACGTGTATAAAAAGATGGCTCTGCTTAACAAAAGTGCTGCGGAAGAACTGTACCTCCTGTACCTAATACTGTGTTGACGAGAAATTAGCTAAATCATGAATATGCCAATTATTATATTTTTCATATTGTAAATTTATAGTATTTCCTCATCTGTTTTTAGAGGTTAAAACACCCATTTTTATGGTGGAGATGTATGAACCATCAATATGGCGGAGAAGTGGTATCAGCACATGTTATGTGTAAGGGTGTCGACATTCATTAAATTACAGGAGGACGCCATAGAAAAATAAACCTCCACATATAGCCTATAGACACTTAACAAGGCCTAGGAATCTCTAGGGGGCAGATTTATTAATCTTGGAGAAGAGATAAAGCGGAGAAAAGGTTAAAGGAGTTAAAGCACCAGCCAATCAGCTGTGTTTAAAAAAGACAGTTGGGAGTTGATTGGCTGGTGCTTTATCTCCTTTTACCTTTTCTCCGCTTTATCTCCAGTTTATCTCTTCTCCAAGCTTAATAAATCTGCCCCCTAATGGCTTGTAAGTACCAGACTTAAAGGCTTACCCAATTTCTTGTTTATAGCACAAATTAGTGACTGGTACAACATTGTGGGTGGACCTAGAAAAAGCACTTTACCCATATTTTAGCGTCTTAGATCTAATCTGGACCCCTGTTCAACAAATAATATATCCCGAGTACTATTTTGGATTCCCTTAAAGCATGGTATATAATGGTTACAGCCTCAAAATCTGTTTCTCTACCTTCCAGTAAACCATCTCTAGCTGCTCTACCCAGAATAATTCTAGATTTAAATGTTTCTAATTGGTTGACTTTTGGTATTACTACCATAGCAGATCTAGTCGATGGATCCACTATTACTCCTTTGCCTATCTTACAGACCCAATTCAATTGACCCCATACAGAACTCTTTACATATCATTGTATAACTCATTGGATAGTCTACTTATTTGTTGACCACATACTCCCCTTTCCTTCCATTTACCTTTTCTTTTTTGTATCCTTACCCTTTCTGTGTAAACGGAACAAAAATTTCAATAAAAATCTATTGATGGAATTACAGGAGGATGCAGTAAAGGCAGAGTAGGTAAGCCCCATTTCCACTGCGGGGGCAGTGCTGTCCCTGCCTGTGATGACCGCTGACTCCAGGCTGCGTAGGAGACCTTGGGATAATTGTGAGATCTCATGCATGGTCAGTTAGCCAGCGGGGGTGGCGGGGTTGGGTGGAGTCAGAGCTGGACTCACTGATATTACAAGCAGGTGGATGCGCAGTACAACATTGGTGCTGATAAAAAGAGGCAGCGCGGCATTCGCCCAGCAGGTACATTACCGATTTCAAATTTTGCTAGCCTTCACATCCATACATTTTGGGGGATACGGGTAACCACTTCTCTGAGATATTTTGGAGAAGCGGGACTCAATATTTACAAGAAAAAAAAATATTTTAATACGTCTCCACCCTATGTTTTTGTCAAGTGTTTTTAAATTGGGTACTCTTTACCTAGAAGGGCGCCCATCGCGGGCATCGCATGTACATCGCATGCCATTATAATGGCATGCGATGCGACCGATGCGATGCCCGCGATTTTACATAGAAAACCATGTTAAAATGTAAATCGCGTCGGTCACATCGCATGCGGCCAAAAAATCGCATGCGATGCGACCGACGCGATTACCGCGATTTTACATAGGGAACAATGTTAAATGGGTCAATTGACCCGATTTAACATAGGGAACAATGTTAAATGGCCCACAGACCCCAAATAGCCACCCTGGGCCCCCCCAATTGTTAACGCCACCCCACGATCAACGTGAACCCGAAGCGTGGCGAGCGCAGCGAGCCCGCAAGGGGCGGCGGTACGCGTCCTCTGACCTTTTCATACCCCCACTATCCACGTCGGCGTGGACTTGAGAATAGATAGTGTGGCGAGCGCAGCGAGCCACGCTTCGGGTTCACGTTGATCGTGGGGTGGCGTTAACAATTGGGGGGGCCCAGGGTGGCTATTTGGGGTCTGTGGGCCATTTAACATTGTTCCCTATGTTAAATCGGGTCAATTGACCCATTTAACATTGTTCCCTATGTAAAATCGCGGTAATCACGTCGATCGCATCGCAATTTTTTACCTTGCGATGCCTATGATCAAAATCGTGGGCGCCCTTCTAGGTAAAGAGTACCTTAAATTGGCCAAGAGGGAAACAATGAACAGAAGCATTAGAACATGCAGCCATGAACTGAAACTGGAGGGGAAATCACATTGGGTCCCAGGGCTATCGGCATTCGGAGATAGTGTTAGCCCATTGCAACCTATGCACTACAGACCGCACTGCTAGCGGGGCGGTGCGATCAATGCCGACCCCCCGATGTCACCCGGCTAAATTCATTGCAGGGATAGGTTCCTTTTAGAGCAGGAAGGTAGTTCCTTCCTCTGGCCAAATTCCAACCGATCGGCCAAAATATCGGTGGAATTTTACCGCAAATCAGCGAATACACGCTCCTGTGGATCTTTTGCTAAATCTTCTGATCTTACATGCTGCATGAAAGATCAGAAGTTTCGGCAAAAGATCAATAGGAATGCACATTGGATCTTAAGATAAATCTTGGTAAATATGTGCCCTTCACTGAAATCTTTTAGCCAGGAAGGACAAAAGATTTCAAGGCTAATTTATGCGCACATCTTAAGATCGCAGATCTTTCTAGTGTGTGGGCACTATAGACAATAGGGCAATTTAAACATGCATGGGAAAGACATAAAAATATCCTTACAAAGAAATAAGGATCAGAAAGGGTTTGAGGTAACAATATGGTTAAAAAAGGGGTAAACTAGAGAATCCAAATGGTTTTTATCTGTCATCTAGTTTTTAAATGTATGTAATCATTACAAGTTTTTCCACCATGGAAAGGGAAAATACCAGTAAACACATTATCCTCTTTTCTTTATAAATACATTTGTGAAATGTTATTAGTTTTCCTTGTAATTAATTCAGTAAAGCAAACACAAGTCTAAATAAAGAGATTATAGTTTGCTAATTCATCAAGTGTGGCTGCTAGGAGTTGAAATAACACGCTCTTATCTATTGTTTGGTTAAAATGTATGTTTATTTAACTAATGGAGGTGGGAGGTAACATGACTAGTGAAAATGGCTTTTTTTCTCTAAAAGTACAAACAGTGAATAATATAGCATTCTCAGTACACTAAAAGCAGCAATTTTTACACATTATTTTCTGAATGTATTATATTTCATGCCACAGTCATCTCTAATATAATTATTAAGATCATTTAAATCCATCACAATGATACATCCCACTCAATATTGTCCACACTATTCTGCCATATTAATATTTGTTTACAGGTAGTTTACATTTACACTATGACATATGTCAAAACACAATCTCCACTTAATTTAATTACAGATAGGTTTAACCAAACAGTAATCTGCCTTAAACGTTGTTAAAATTATATAAAAAACTCATCTGGCATATACATTTTTAAAAAAAAACGAAGATGGAACATTAAAAGACAGAGTTTAACATAATGAAGAAAGTCATAGGGTGACATTCTATGATTTGCGGGTTTATTTTTTTTGCGATTTTTTTCGCAAAAACGGCCGAAATCGCATGTTTTTCCATTTTCGCATATTTAATGAGCTGCGAAAATGTGAAAAAAGTGCGATTTTGGCCAACAAGTTGGACACACTGGAAATGCGATGGCTGCTTTTCGCAGCACATCGCATCCAGATGTTTTCACATTAAAAAGTATACAAATCGCATTTTTAATGGTATGCGATTTGTATTAACTGTGTCTATAATTCGCCCAAAAATCAGACCAGGTTCTGATGGGCGAATTAGCCAGAACCCTGCACAGATCATTGCGATCTGTGCAGGGTTCTGGTGTAAAAAAAAGTTTAAACAGTTAAAATAAAATAAAAACCAGCGCGGGGTCCCCCGCCAGAGCATAACCAGCCCCGGGCTCATTGAGCCGGTGCTGGTGACATAAAACCCTTGATTTAATGAAACCAGCACGTCCGGCGCTGGTTCCCGAAATACAGGGGACAAAATGACTAGGGGTCCCCCGTATTTTAAGAACCAGCACCAGACCCAACCAGCCAGCAGGGTAATGCCACAGCCGGGGGACACTTATTATATAAGGTCCCGCGGCCAAAGCATTATCACCCTGGCTGGTCAGCATGGGCAGGGGTACTGGGGAAGTGGGGACCCCCCCAATGAAGGGGTTTCCCCCCTCCAGGACTTACCAGCCCATGCTGAAAGTCCGGGGCTGTCCCCGATGCCCCTGGGCGGTGGGCATCGGGCTGATGCAAAGTGTAAAAAAAAGATTAAAAACTATTGTTTTCTACTGTAGAACTATGAGTCCCAGCAAGCCTACCACGCATGCTGGGACTTGGAGAACCACAAGTCCCAGCATGCGGGGCATTAAAGGGCCCGCTGGCACTTGTAGTTCTACATTACAAAAAATAGTTAAATAAAACACACTGACACCCTGAAAAATAAAAGTTTAATACATACATAACACACACACTGATACTTACCTACCTTGAGCCCGTAGGTCGGTCCCTGGATCCTGGGTCCGGGGCTCCTGGACAGAAGAGTCCGGTTCCGGGGCCTTGGTCCTGGTTCCGGGGCTGGTCCGGGGTCCTGGGCTCCAGGGCTGATGTCTCCGGGGTCCAGGATCCGAAGTAGTCCAAAAGGGGTTCCTAAGGAAGGAAATTCTACTCATCTGGTCCCCGGCGACGACCTCGGCATCCTCTCCGGCAAACGCGCTGCTCCCGGCTGGTACCGGCTCACGGACTGGAGAGGCGCAGAGATGTTTCATCTTCCGCGCCTTTCCTCCGGATGATTCTATTGGCCGCCTAGCGGCCAATCAGGAGCCGACTTTCTCGGGAACCAGCGCCGGACCTTGAGCCTGGTGCTGGTTTCATTAAATCAAGGGGACCCCTATTTGTCGGGGACCCTGATTTTATGTCACCAGCACCGGCTCAATGAGCCCGGGGCTGGTTATGCTCTGGCGGGGGACCCCGCGCTGGTTTTTTTTTTTTTTTATTGCGATTTCCTGCAAACGTGCGATTTTCAGACCTGAAAATCGCACATTTTCAGTACTAAAGAAATCGCACCAAATCGCACCTATTCGCACTATTTGGCCCGTTTTTCGCATCTCATTAAATATGCGAAAAACGGGCCAATCTTGCGATTTTCAAAAGTGCGATTTGGTGCGATAAAAAACATGCAGATTTTACCGCATAGCATAGAATGTCACCCATAATGTTTTTGAGTATAAACAAATCAAAACAAAATGAAATTCAGACTTACAATTGCTTACACATTTTTTGAGATAAATTGGAATAAAACAATCTGAAAACATACATATTTTTTACGGAATATGTGCCATAGTCCCCCAGAAATAACAATTGACAGTAAAAACAAATAATTGTTTTATCATTTTGATTTGCAAGCAAAGCAAAAAATCAAGCAACCGGATAAAACCATCCTGCACTGCCGGTGGGACTTATGAAACATGTGCAGAAAGAGTTAGATTTGGGAGGAGTGTATTCAAACTGAAATCTAAACTGCTAAGTAAAAAAAAGCTAACATTTGTGGGCTACATGCAAATGCAACTAGTATCTACCCAATGTATTTGTTCCAGACACAGGGCTAGATTCTCTAAGCTTCAAAAGTGATAAAATGGAGAGTGATAAACAGCCAGCCAATCAGCTCCTACTTGCCATGTCACAGACTGTGTTTGAAAAATGTCAGGCAGGAGCTGATTGGCTGGCTGTTTATCACTCTCCATTTGATCACTTTTGAAGCTTAGAGAATCTGGCCCACAAAGTGGTACATTTAATGAGATGGGAGTTCTATTGAAGATGGGATGTAGTATAGCTTCCTAACACTTATGTTTGCACTTATCCTGAGTCTTGTAATAAAATTTTACAAATAAAATGTAATCAGAATTTTTTTTTACTGTTTTTAACATTGTTTATTTATTATACTATAGACATATGCATTTCCGAAAAACTAGAGCCAAATGAAAAATAAGCATGTCATATTCATGATCAGGAGCACAAAATTAATCAAAATCTACTCTTAAATCCCTGGCATCATATTGACTGTTCTCCAGTGTTATCTTCCAGCAGATGCCCAGTAGGCATTTCTCACTGGTTGCATCAGATGAAGCCATGTCCGGAAAAGCCCAGCAGGTATATACAGTACACCCATAGGTAGAACTAGACATGCCCTTTGGACACAGTTTGACATGCCCTGTAAAAGGCAAATCCCATGACACATTCTACCGCCAACTAAAATCTTGTAATTTGTAATGTTAACTGTGCACTAGGGGCCTGATTCAAACCTGACCTGTTCGCTAGGCTGCAAGTATGTGCAGCCTAGCAAACAGGTCAGAGTCACCCGCCGCCCCGCTGAATGACCGCCACCCCCCTGCCCCCACCACCAGCATCCCTTTACTACCATGCAGGGGGATGTGTACGAGAACAATTCCCCTCGCATGCGGCTGAAATCAGCCCAGTCCGATGGAGTTTGAATTAGGCCCAGATTCCTTTAGCCCTGGGGTAGCCAACCCTGGTCCTCGAGAGCTACCAACAGTGCATGTTTTGCAGGTCTCCTCACAGAATCACAAGTGAGCTAATTAGCTCCATCTGTGGATCTTTTAAAATGTGTCAGTGATTAATGAGTGCAGCTGTGCAGCAGCTAGGTTGTCTGGAAAATGTGCACTGTTGGTAGCTCTCGAGGGCTAGGGTTGGCTACCACTGCGAGTTTAGCCTATAGGAAGCACCTGCATTCAATTGTGACCACCCACCTATTAGCATTCCCCATTCATACTGCCTTTTTATGTACTTTCTGTTCTTATGTTCACTTAGAGGGCAGAAGGTCAGTGCAGACATAAAGGGGTAAAGTTACTAAGCTGGGAGTTTTATTAAAGATTGGATGTTGCCCATAGCAACCAATCAGAGTCTACTTCTTATTTATTTTGCATCTTCTTGAAAATAATAGATAGAATCTGATTGGTTGCACATACTGTAGCAACATCCCGTCTTCACTAGAACTCCCAGCTTAGTCATAATAGTGCATAATACGCACTGGGTCCACCCACACACCTGTAACATCTTGACAACATAAAAAAGATCCCGACCTCTGCAGCTCTCTAGGGGATATACAAGCAGAGGGGATCTACAAGCAGCATGGTACAATCCAAATACAGGTGCAACAGTGCCACCCCTAAGAACATGCAGACCGGCCAGGAGCACCACTCCTGCACTGCAATTATAACCTTGGATGGATAATAGAAGGGATCACTTATTACATCTCTAGGAAAAGGCTAAATAAAATAGATAGGTCCAGGGGAGACTCCAGAGGAGGGGCAGTGGCACAGTTCAAAATTCAAATAGGGGAGGCACAGCAACTGTCACCAACTGCCATTCCAAACTGATTCACTGGCAGTTGGTTTGTCTCCCTTATTTAAATTTGAATGGAGCCTTCACTGGATAAGTCACTATTGTGCTGTATAAATCCATTTATTTTATTATTAATCGAACACCACCTTATAATTTGCTTTAAAACATTCAAGTTCATTTTTTGTATTTGCTTCCCTTCATACATATACTTTGTATCTATCGTACGCAATGTATTCTAGACGTTCCCTCAGGACTGCAAGCCTACTAATAACTATGGGTATTAATAAAGATAAATGATCACAATATGCTTTTGCCTGTGAGATCGGTTGTAATTTCCATTTGAAATAACAGCGCTACATCACTGGTTAATAATATTAGCCAGCAGAGTCACCACCGTAGCTAGATCACTATTTGCTTTGCCTGCCGCCTACGTCGCAAGCAAATCCCTTACTACATCAAACAAAACACTTTGTGGTCTCCAGGGGGAAAAAATAATAACGAGATGTAATTGGGATTTCTCTAACCTTATTATTCGCAGTCTGCAAAGTACATCGAAAATTGCACTAAAATATCATGTGGATCTAAAAGAGAAATTGGGGCAGAAAATACCCATAACTGTGTGTAGCTGTCATAGTTCTATCTGTGTGGGTGTTAACAGACAATTGGAAGAGATGTGGGCTGATTGTTTTGAAACATCTTCTCATCTCTTTTTACTAGAAGAGCGGCGCCGAGGTTCTGAAGACTTTATGATCATTTTCAGTTTACAGTCACCTCTATTTCCTTTCTTGTAAGGAAGATAGAAGCATGTCTTACAGACAAAATAATTGGAAATTGGAGTTAGGAATCTCATTAGACGACTAGGATAGAGGACCGGAGTATACTGGAGATTTGTTATTATTAAGTCTTGGACCTAGTCTGGGGACAGCTGAAACTGTCAGATCATAGAATTTTCCATTTTCAAAAGACAGGGAAAAATAACGTGTAACTAAAGCACAATACCATCATCATCATCATGGTGTATTTGTAACATGCAACAAATACTGCAGCACAGGACAGGCAGCATACAAATCACATTCACAACTCTAAATAACAACAAAATATGTATTTACAACAAATATTGTATACAATATACGGGCATGATTAGGGAGGGTGCGGGGAGGTGGCGGTGACCGGCAGGGAGGCGGCAGGGACCAACTGGGAGCTCCATTGGAATGGGACGCATGAGTGTCTCGTGCGCTCGCACCCCCTTCCGGCGGCGCATGCTGGCGTCTGACGATTCGATCGCCAGCACCAGCCTGAATGAGAGGGGTTCCATCTGTACCCTACTGTACCTCCCAATTGGCCCAATTTTCGCAGTATAGTCCTGTTTTTATGGTACATGAGGTTAACTATTTCACTATGCCACATACCTTCCCCATTAAAGGGTGAACGCTACTCGCCCTTGGCAGAAGCCCAACTCTCCAGCCCTGTTGAGGACAAAACAAAAATCTGCATTCGTTTGTAGACTTCCTGGTTGATGCCATACTTTATCAGTAAAATGCTGGATAGCCAGGTACCACTTTGTCAGTCATCTGTTAATCTATCACTGGCTGTAACCATTTTCAGGGTGCATGATAAATATCACCAGTAAACTTGGCCCCACAAAGATAATATCTCTAACCCTGTAAAGCCCATTTTATAGCAAGGCAAACTTTTTCTATTACATAAAAACTATTCTCTCATGGAAACCACTTTCTACTCAAATATAGAATAGGGTATTAAATGCATCAAACACTTGAAACAAAACTGGCCCCAAACCCACATCTGAAGCATCTGTTTCTTTCACAAATGGCTTGACAAAATCTGGGGACTTTAAAACTGGGCCTTTAAATAAACAAGAGATGTTTAATTGTGGTGAAAGCAGGCTGACACTCCTGAGACCACTCAAATTTATTTGGGGCAGAATTTTTTTAAACAATCTATTAAGGGAGCTGCTAAAGGAAGAAACCGGAGGTGAAAACCTCCTGAAATAAATACATTAAAAATAAGTGCCACAGCACGGAACCTTTCACTTAAGTGCAAATGTTGCTTCCTAGACCCAGCTCCCAGATTTGGTAGCTCAAACTCATATGGGAATCGGTACATCTATTAGACCACACTTAGGTCGACAGTCATTAGGTCAACCACGTTAGGTTGACATGGGCCAAGGTCGACAGGGTTATAGGTCGACATGGGTCAAGGTCGACATGTGTTTAGGTCGACATGGGCCAAGGTCGACATGGGTTTAGGTCGACAGTCATTAGGTCGACATGAGTTTTTCACAGTTTTTTTACCCGAATGTCGACACAGTTGGAGGTGAACCGCAGCCCCTCGCATCGCTCGCTTCACTCGCAATGCTTCGGGCACACTATTTTATTCTCCCACCACGCCCTAGTGGATGGTAGGGCATGAAATACCGCCTGTCGGCACATGTCGGCTCAAAAAACAGTGAAAAACTCATGTCGACCTAATGACTGTCGACCTAAACCCATGTAGACCTTGACCCATGTCGACATAAACACATGTCGACCTTGACCCATGTCGACCTATAACCCTGTCGACCTTGGCCCATGTCCACCCAATGTGGTCGACCTAATGACTGTCGACCTAAGTGTGGTCTAATAGATGACCGTTTCCCCTCATATGGGGCACTGTATCAAAAGCCTTAGAAAAGTCTAAGTAGACCACATCTACTGTGTTGCCCTGGTCTAAGTTGCCACTCACTTCCTCATAGAAGCTAATTACAGTAAGTTAGTTTGACATGACCCATCCCTCACAAATCCATGCTGGTTCAATAATAATCTTATTGCACACCAAGTACTCATGAATGCTATACCTTAATATACAGTACCTTTCAGTAATTTCCCCGCTATTGATGTCAGACTTACAGGTCTATAATTTCCTGGGTGTATTTAGTTTCTCTTTTTAAATAATGGCACCACATTTTGGGTTCTAATGGGTTTTGCCAAAACACCCCCTAGACATTTTGGGTTTTGGGTTCAGATTTTTTTTCTAAAAAGCATAAAAACTGCTAAAATCGCAGAATTTTTGTGTTTTTTTTTGCTTCTATGCTATTATTAACCTCAATAACATTCATTTCCACTCATTTCCAGTCTATTCTGAACACCTCACAATATTGTTTTTGGGGCAAAAGTTTGCACCGAGGTAGCTGGATAACTATGCTAAGCCACACAAGTGTGTGGCACAAACACGTGGCTCATCTAGGAGTGGCACTGCAGAGGCAGACAGGATGGCAGTTTGAAAAACTAGGCCCCAAAAAGACCCCTATCTGGCTTCATCGCTTTTACCACCAGCCGAGGAGCAGTGGGCGATTCTGCAGCCTTCGGCAGGCAGTGGCAGAATGGCACACAGTCATGTATGTGTTATCTGTGCTTAAGGTACAGTGCCTCCATTAACAACACTGCAGAATGGCTTCCCGGAGACACCTGTAACACCCTCTCTAAGGCAGAAGATGCACCAGCAGAGAGGTATTATATGTACCGCAGTAGAATGGAATGGAACCTACTGACCAGACATAACCAGGCGATGCCAGCAGAGGAGCAGCAGGCGATTCATGCAGCACTGAGTTGTTTTGCGAGTGTGTACTGTATCTGTTTTTGTCACTTTAATGCCCAATAAGACCCCTATCTGGCTTGATTGTGTTTGCCACCAGCCGAGGTGCAGTGGGCGATTCGTGCAGCAATGCAATAACTGCAAAGGAGTGGAACTTTCTGACCACAGGCGACGACGACCAGCCGTGAGCAGATTGGTGCAGCACTGATTTGTTCTGCAAGTGTGTATCTGTTTTTGTCAGTTTAATATCCAATAAGACCACTATCTGGTTTGATCGTGTTTACCACCAGCTGAGGAGCAGTGGGCGATTCGGCAGCCTTCGGCAGGCAGTGGCAGAATGGAACACAGTCATGTATGTGTTATCTGTGCTTAAGGTACAGTGCCTCCATTAACAACACTGCAAAATGGCTTCCCGCAGACACCTGTAACACTCTATATAAGGCAGTAGATGCACCAGCAGAGAGATATTATATTTATATGGCAGTATAATTATGCACCAACAGAGAGATATAATTTTTATACGGCAGTATAATTTATGCACAAGCTGAGATATATTATATATACGGCAGTATAATAATTATGCACCAGCAGAGAGATATTATTTTTATATGGCAGTATAATAATTATGCACCAGCAGAGAGATATTGGGTGACATTTAATAGAATGTGATTTTATCGCACTTTTAAAATCGCCCATTATCGCACTTTTTTAAATCACATTTTTTGCCGCGAATTTAATGAGGTGCGTATTCCAGAACCGTGATTAAGTGCGATAATGTGCGATTTTTAGGCATGAAAATGTGTGATTTTTAGGCATTAAAATGTGTGAATTTGAGTAAATGTGCGATATTGTGTTTAGAAAAAAAATGGCGTGGGGTCCCCCCTCCTGAGCATAACCAGCCCCGGGCTCATTGAGCCGGACCTGGTTCCAAAAATATGGGGGACAAAAAGCATAGGGGTCCCCCATATTTCTGAAACCAGCCCTGGACACAGACCGGTCCTGGTTTCAAAAATACGGGGGACAAAAAATCTCGGGGTCCCCCGTATTTTGAAATCAGCATGGCTCCAACAGCCAGCGGTGTCATGCCACAGCCGTGGGACACTTTTTATATAAGGTCCCCCGGCCGAAACATGAGCACCGTGGCTGGTCAGCCTTGGACGGGGTACCTGGAGGAGTGGGGACCCCCCCAATAAAGGGGTCCTCCCCCATCCAGGGCTGAAGCCCGGGGATGTCACCGGCGTCCGTGGCCAGTGGACACCAGCCTGATTAAATCTGAAATACGAAACATTGCTTTATGCAGGAGAGCTACAAGTGCCAGCAGACCTCCCCCGCATGCTGGGACTTGGAGAACCACAAGTCCCAGCATGCGGGGCATCAATGTTTGTAGTCCACCTGTAAAAATAATGCTAATAAAACAAACACAGATAAAAGTATAACTTTATTACACAAACACAGACCTCACTTTTACACCAATATACTTACCAATCCAGGATCCAGCGCTGGTCTCCCTTCTGCAGCATAGCCGGCTCACCCCGCACTGACAGCGGGGTGATCCGGCTTTCTTCGGCACAGCTAACAGCCTCTGTAGCGCTGTCCCAGCGTTACAGAGGTTGAGAGTGTCTTCAGCTTATGCGTCTCCATGGGCAATCACGTTCTCAGCCTCTGTAGCGCTGGGACAGCGCTACAGAGGCTATTAGCTGCGCCGGAGAAAGCCGGCTCACCCCGCTGTCAGTGCAGGGTGAACTGGCTATGCTGCAGACAGACCAGCGCTGGATATTTTTATATGGCAGTATAATTATGTACCAGCAGAGAGATATTATATATACGGCAGTATAATTAATTATGCACCAGCAGAGAGATATTATTTTTATACGGCAGTATAAAAACATATACACATATCTGCAGTGCAAAATAGCATTTTCATAGAAATGTGTCACTAGTTGTCACCCCAGTATTTCCTATATTAATCTCCACATTTTGCCCACTTCACTAGGAAGTGGGTGGGATGTGGCAGGATTGCCTACTCTTCAAAGTTTGCGGGGGACTACTCAGAAAATTCTCTTGCAGGATCGGGAAGAGAAGGCAAGTATTAAATAGATCAGCGGTTGGCCATCTCCAGTCCTCATTTTCCAGAGCACCTAGCTTGTGCACAGGTGCACTCATTACTCAGTGACACATTTAAAAGATCCACAGGTGGAGCTAATTACTTAATTTGTGACTCTATGAGGAAACCTGGAAAACATGCAGTGTTGGTACTGTAGCTCTCGAGGACTGGAGTTGGCTACCCCTGAAATAGATGCTAGACACTACTAATGTACCATATTGAACATAGCCAATATAGCAATATACAACCTGTGACCTGTTACATAGGGTATTGTATAGAGAATTACAACTGCTTTAGTCATTTAATTTCACAATGGAATCACAATAACATTCATCTCTATAATGTAATGACTCCTAAAGCCTAAGCTTCCCAAAAATGCAATAAATCTGGTACAGTATGATCCTTTCTGCGAAGCACTAAGCTGCAATAACAAGATGTCCAGGCTATAGCCTGTAATTGTTTACACAGCAAACTGGCCTGTTTTACTGCAAATGTCAGGTGGCATACTTGATTTTGCCATGAGGCCCTTCAGTCAATATTTTGGGAAAATCTCAATGAATAAATTCCAGAATGAATCCTATATCAGTGGCAGTGCCGTCTTTCCCATTGGGCTTAATGGGCACTTGCCCAGGGGCCCAAGGAATCTAGGGGCCCACCCCAATGGGGAAGATGGCACTGCCCAGGGGAGGAGGAGCTGCTGCAGCAGTGCCTGGAAGATTGTTTGCCGGGCGGTAAGCTATTTGCCGGGCGGTAAGTTGATTTTGAAAAGACTGGCCGGACGCTGATTGGCTGAGAGAATCCAGCCAATCAGTGTGCGGCCAGTTTTTTGAAAATCAGCTTCCCACCCGCCGCCCGGCAAAATATATAGCGCTACACAGGCTGCTTGCCTTGGCTCCATGGCTGTCCTGTGCCGGTGGCAGGTGCTCCGGCTGGTGTGAGTGCGGTGAGTCCCGGAGCCTCCTCTCCCCCCTGCCCCTCACACAGCAGCCAAAGCACTGTTTGGCCACTCACTCAATGATCCCACCCACGCTGCCCATACCTGCCGTTCTGCCCGCGCCTCTGCTTCCTCCCAGAAAGGCAACTAGGATGGCAGCAGCCGGGGAGAGGAAGTGGGGGTGGGAGGTGCCGCACAGCCCAGAGAGAGGGAAACGCAAGCCGGAGATCATGGCGCTGCGGCTGGGAGCTTTTAGTGCGCTATTTGCCGGGTGGCGGGAAGCTCTACTGATTTTAAAAAGACTGGCCAGACGCTGATTGGCTGAAAGTCAACCAATCAGTGTCCGACTGGTCTTTTAAAAATTAGTAGAGCTTCCCGCTGCTCTGCAAATAGCGCATAAGCGCACTACAAGCTCCCAGCAGCCACTGCCCATAGGTATGTGGGGGGTGGGGGTGGGCCACGCTAATATTCTGCCCAGAGGCCCCTGACAATGTTAAGATGGCCTTGATCAGTGGACAAGAATCATTCAGATAAAAATTACAAAATGTCTGCAAAAGGATACATTGACACACAACTCTAAATGGTATACACATACAGATGAAGCTAGCTTCATCTTTGCAGGGGCTGGCGATCACTTCGCCAGCTGCTGGCTCCCGCCATGCTTGTGCGCTCTGTGGCAATGGAGCTTGCCCCGGGTTCCCTCCACCTCCCCCTCCGCCGGTCCCCCTCGCCGCCCCCACCCCCCGTAACCCTGCCCGTCTCCCTGTAGCGGACACTGGCAGGATGCCGCTGCCCCACCGCGGGTGCGCGTGAGACGCACGCAAATCCCAGTTCAGTGTAGCCCCTGTCTGCTGTCGCCTTGGCCAAAGATGACAGGGGCTACATCTGTACTTGCCTAGTCTCCCCAATCCGGTAGGAGACACCTGATTTTTTTACGTAATATCCCACAGCCCTGGAAGATTTGGAACCCCTACTGTATGAAGGAACCACTTCCTAGTGAAGTGGGCAGAATGGGGAGATTAATATAAGGAATGCGGGTGTCCTTGAGGAGGGGGCAGGGCATCTCTATGGATTATATTGGTCACAGTCCTATGCAAATCTGTGCGCCAATTGCAGCACTTTCTAATAGTGTGACTAACTTAGCCCCCCGCGAGGTATGGCGAGTATGCTCATATCTTTCTAGAAACTCTAAATAAGCATATTGTCCAATTCTACTAAAAAGACAACTGGCAAGAGACAATGGTCCATCTGCATTTTCCCTCTTGGCACTTGCCAAAAGTGAAATTTGCGCCATGTTGGAGACAGATGCTAGAGGACCTACTGGACCTCTCGTGCCTATCCGTGTACCCCTGGATGTTTTTATTCAATAAATGCTTATCCAACCTTTATTTAAATGTATTTATTGTGTATGCCAATACTTCTTCTGGAAGAAAGTTCCATACTTTTACTGCCCTGACCGTAAAAAAGCCTTTCCTTTTGGAGGGCACAACATCTTCGGTACTTGTTTCTTATCACGGCCACAATCGCGGGCATCGTGTGCCTTAACTTTAAGGCACACGATGCGACGCGATGGCCACGATTTCCTCATAGGCTTCAATGTTAAAATATTTTAACATTGAAGCCTATGGGGAAATCGTGGGCATCGCGTCGCATCGTGTGCCTTAAAGTTAAGGCACACGATGCCCGCGATGCCCATGATTTCCCCATAGGCTTCAATGTTAAAATATTTAACATTGAAGCCTATGCGATGGACCCGATTTGTCCATAGGCTTCAATGTTAAATTATTTTAACATTGAAACTGAGTCCATTTAACATAGTAAAAAATGGGAAAAGGCCGAATAAGGGCCACTTCTCATTGGCTATAGCCCCGTCATGTGTGTAAAAAATAATGGCCCCCCCATTGTGTCCGCCACCCCCACGATTAACGCGAACCCGAAGCGTGGCGAGCGCAGCGAGCCGGCGAGGGGCGGCGGTGCGCGTCCTCCGACCTTTTCATTCCTCTACTATCCACGTCGGCGTGGAGTTGAGAATAGATTAGTGTGGCGAGCGCAGCGAGCCACCGAGCCCGAAGCGTGGCGAGCGCAGCGAGCCCCGCGAGGGGACGCTGATACCTGTGAAGCCCGCGACGGGACGCAGGGATCTGTGAAGGTATCAGCGTCCCCTCGCGGGGCTCGCTGCGCTCGCCACGCTTCGGGCTCGGTGGCTCGCTGCGCTCGCCACACTAACCTGTTCTCAACTCCACGCCGACGTGGATAGTAGGGGAATGAAAAGGTCGGAGGACGCGCACCGCCGCCCCACGCGGGCTAGCTGCGCTCGCCACGCTTCGGGTTCGCGTCAATCGTGGGGGTGGCGGACCCAATGAGAAATGGGCCATATTGGCCCTTTTACCATTTTTTACTATGTTAAATGGACTCATTTTCAATGTTAAAATTTTTTTACATTGAAGCCTATGGACACGATGGACCCGATTTCTCCATAGGCTTCAATTTTAAAATAATTTAACATTGAAGCCTATGGAGAAATCGGGTACATCGCGTCGGTCGCGTCGTGTGCGTTTTGGTATGCACCCGACGCGACCGACACGATTTTTTCCGACACGACCACCACGATTGAAATCGTGGTGGCCGTGCTAGGAAACAAGTACCAAATCTTCTCTCTTCGAGCCTGAGCACATGTCCACGTGTCCTAGTCTCTGACCCCAAAATACATACAGTGTCTGGCAATATGTAACCCCTGGCAATGAGCAAGAAACCCCTGACAATAAGCATGTACTGTAGGTAATAAAAATGTATAACTAATGCATACGGGCGGGGGACTTGGGGCGTCAGAAACTTTTTTGGCAGGGGGGTGCAAAATTACTAGGTACGATTAAGGATGACCATCGGTGAAGTCACCATTGATGGCGATACTGCAACCGGCCATCAATACTATTAAACTATGTGATGGATGACATCGATAGTTTTACCTATCGATGGTCATTCATTTTCTTTGACTGACTGGCCCATGGACCAATCAGAACATGGGCGCAGGGCTTTGGGGGTGTCAGGGGCGGAGCTATTCTCCGTGTCCCGACACTTTGAAAAATAACAAAAAAACAGTAAAACATTGGTTTTGCTGTGCCATCGATGGAGGGAAACCATCTAGTTCTCCCCATCAATGGCAAAAGTATTCGACATCGGCCATCAACCATCGATAATTTAGAAAAACGATGAATACCATCTCTAGTGAAACGAAAAAATTAAATAAACAAACATAAATTAGAATTTTTATTTTACCATAAACATTCTACGTAATCTCTTGGCTATGTTCTTATTTTCATTATAAATTCACAGTATTGAGGCATTTCTTAATATATTTACTTTTTCATTATGGATCAACATTAATTACATTGCTAATTAGCCCACACATCAGGAAATAGCAATTGGTTTCTTAAATTAGATATAATTGAAATATTGTTCATTTTGCTGATCAATTAAGTATGGCACGCATTTTCGGGATGTAAAAAGAAAGCTGCCAATTATCACTCGGCGGCAGAGAAATTGTTAGATTGTCATTCTTTAATTGTTATGTTTTCTCGGATTTATTGCTTGTAAACAGGAGCATTTAAACGATAAGTAGTCGGAAGTTAAAAATTTATTGAATTAATTATTTACCGGTAAAAATATGACCAGCTGCTTTTGCATTATTTCTGCGGACTCGGTATGAAATCCCCACAGTCAAAATCCCGATGGTCAAAATACCGACAGCTATTGACCGACGGTCAAAATCCCGACAAGGTCAAAATACCGACATTCAAAATCCCGGCAAGGTCAAAATACCGACATAGAATGTAGACAGGAGAAAAAGTCAAGATGACTTTCGGACGACAGGTCGCGAGGTCGACATGGGTTTTTTCACTGTTTTTTTACCTGAATGTCGACACAGTCGACAAGGACACAGTTGGAAGTCAACCGCAGCAGCTCGCTTCGCTCGCTATGCTTCAGGCACTATTTTAATCTCCCACCATGCCCTAGTGGATGGTACGGCATGAAATACCGCCTGTCTGCACATGTCGGGTCCAAAAACAGTGAAAAACTGCATGTCGACCGAAAGTCATGTTGACTTTTTCTCCTGTCTACATTCTATGTCGGTATATTTGACCTTGTCGGGATTTTAAATGTCGGTATTTTGACCATGTCGGGATTTTGACCTTGTCGGGATTTTGACCTTGTCGGGATTTTGACCGTCGGTCAATGGTTGTCGGTATTTTGACCGTCGGGATTTACCATCGGGATTTTGACTGCATCCCATTTCTGCTTATTGTTCCTGAAATACATGGGGAACTGCAAATTGATATCATCCAGATAGATTATGCATGTTCTCCCAATTCTGCACAGAATATATACTTTGTGAAACTTTTTGATAACACCTTAGGGTCCTCCTACTCTGCTCTTGGACGCGTTATTTATTATTAGTGATCTCTTACAAAATGTCCGCTTCAGCTTTATTATACTGTTCTCAGACAGTTTGTACTGTAAGCAATCACATTAGTTTTGTACCTTGAAAAACTAATGATGCATCAATGTGCTAACTGTCCGTTATTAATCATCCTTATTAGCTGCTCGGCTGGGAAACATATGTTATCCTGATAGATTTCCACTTTTGTTTTTTTGCAATGTTGCGTTACAGTAGTCTGTTTTTCTAACACCTTGGGACTAAGGGCCTTATTCTAGTTCACTCTTAGAGGCAAATTCCTTCTTAGCTGGACAAAACCATCTGCACGGCAGGTGGGGCAGATGTAACATGTGCAGAGAGAATTAGATTTGGGTGGGGTTTTTCTTCAAAGTGAGATCTATATTGCAGTGTAGAAATAAAGCAGCCAGTATTTTCCCTGCACAGAAACAAAATAACTCACCCAAAGCTAAATCTCGCTGCACATGTTACATCTGCCCCCTGCAGTGCACATGGTTTTGTCCAGCTAAGAAGGAATTTGCCTCTAAGAGTGAACTAGAATAAGGCCCTAAATTTGGAGGAGCTGCATCACTACACTAATTTAAGCTTTTTTTAAATTATCACAGCAATATGTGAACTTGCCATACAAATAAAGCATTATTACCAGTTTTTACCTATGGGCTGCAGGGCTGTCACACCCCCCCCCCCCCCCCAGGTAAAATCCGCCACTGTGAAGCCAGACGCAGTCTGTGAGACTGCTTTGGCTTCAATGTGATTGGCAGTGACTTCCTATTGGAAGTTCGACTTGCCAGTCACTTAAGGCAGTCCCATTGGGAGGCGTTCCCTCCCTCTGGGATGCCTCTCTGTGCGCAAATGCGGGGCAGCCCCCAAAATGGGTTCTGCGCATGTGCAGTATCGCGGATGACACTGCGCATGCTCCAGACTTGGGAACCTGATTAAGCCTCCGGGGGCTGCTGCAAAGGCAGCCCATGTATGTATGAAGTTACTGCGCATGCACTGGCCCCGTGCAGGGGACCGGTGGCTGTAAACGGCAGAGCACAGCAGCGACAGCAGCAGCAGCCCCCTCCTCTGCAAGGGTAAGCGTCACCAATTATTATTATAATTACTACAGCAGGGGTTCTCAAACTCGGCCCTCAGCACTCCACGCAGTTCACGGTTTCCAGGTGCACAGGTGCATTCATTACTCATTGACACCTTTTAAATTAAATGATTTAATTTGTGATTCTGTGAGACCTTCAAAACATGTACTGTGTAGGGTCCTGAGGACCGAGTTTGAGAAACTGTGTACTACAGTAATACAAAAATCAACACAAAACAATAAATACTGGGTTTATCATCTGACTCCACTGTAACTAAACATTTTTGTGCTGTTATCCCCCCCCCCCCCCCCCCCCCCCTTATTGTGACAATATGGACAATGAGTGCCGAAGACAGTGCAGATGCGCTGTGGGCAATGTACCAATGACACACACACTAGTTATGGCCTTGACTCATAATATTACACACCATCTACTACAGTATAATACAGCACCTACTACAGTATAACACAACATCTACTACAGTATAATACAGCACCTACTTACAGTATAATACACCATCTACTACAGTATAATACAGCACCTACTTACAGTATAATACACCATCTACTACAGTATAATACAGCACCTACTTACAGTATAATACACCATCTACTACAGTATAATACAGCACCTACTTACAGTATAATACACCATCTACTACAGTATAATACAGCACCTACTTACAGTATAATACACCATCTACTACAGTATAATACAGCACCTACTTACAGTATAATACATCATCTACTACAGTATAATACAGCACCTACTTACAGTATAACACAACATCTACTACAGTATAATACAGCACCTACTTACAGTATAATACACCATCTACTACAGTATAATACAGCACCTACTTACAGTATAATACACCATCTACTACAGTATAATACAGCACCTACTACAGTATAATACACCATCTACTACAGTATAATACAGCACCTACTACAGTATAACACAACATCTACTACAGTATAACACAACATCTATTACAGTATAATACAGCAACTACTTACAGTATAATACACCATCTACTACAGTATAATACAGCACCTACTACAGTATAACACAACATCTATTACAGTATAATACAGCACCTATTTACAGTATAATGCACCATCTACTACAGTATAATACAGCACCTACTTACAGTATAATACACCATCTACTACAGTATAATACAGCACCTACTACAGTATAACACAACATCTACTACAGTATAATACAGCACCTACTTACAGTATAATACACCATCTACTACAGTAAATACAGCACCTACTACAGTATAACACAACATCTACTACAGTATAACACAACATCTATTACAGTATAATACAGCAACTACTTACAGTATAATACACCATCTACTACAGTATAATACAGCACCTACTACAGTATAACACAACATCTATTACAGTATAATGCACCATCTACTACAGTATAATACACCATCTACTACAGTATAATACAGCACCTACTACAGTATAATGCAGCACCTACTTACAGTATAATACACCATCTACTACAGTATAATACAGCACCTACTACAGTATAACACAACATCTACTACAGTATAATACAGCACCTACTTACAGTATAATGCAGCACCTACCTTCAGTATACCACACCATCTACTACAGTATAACACAGCGGGTATGGGTCATAGGGTCAACAGAATTTAGATAGACCACTGTATGTCGATAGTCACTAAGTTGACACATGAAATCGGTTGACTGGCATTAGGTCGACATGGTCATTAGGTCAACCCAAGCATTAGGTTGACATGGAAAAGGTTGACGTGAGAATGATCAACATGATGTTTTCATTTTTTTTTCACTTAAGTCGACATGGACACCATATAAGTGTTCCACATCCCCCCACTAGTACAGGCATCACTGTGTTGCCCCGAATCCCGTACCCTTCCACCCGTTACAGACATTACTGTATTCAGCCAAGTCTCATCCATCACTCCTTTCTCTTCACCGTACAGGCAGCACTATGGCCCCTATTCTGGTTGGTTCGGTCGGACCGCTGTGCGTACGGTTCGTCCGAGCACTTCCCGCATACGTTCTTGCGAGTGTGATTCCGCCCACAATACATCCGCACACGGACGGAGTCAGCAACCGACAATGGGGAGTGGTGTTCATATGAGCGTATGCTCCCATGCATGGACGGTCAACAGCCTCGTCGATCGGAGACAGAACGCAGCTCCGATCAGAGGCGGTGGCGTACGGCTGAGCAGAGCCGGCCTTAGGCATAGGCAAACTAGGCAATTGCCTAGGGCATTTGGAATGCCTAGGGGCATCAGCAGCTTCTGCTGATTAAAATGATATGCAGCATGCCTATATTCTGTGTGTGAGTGAGGCTGTATCTGCATATGAAATAGTGTATTCATGGAAATCACTGTAACATAGCATTCTGTATGCAGGTACAGCTACAGTCGCACACAGAATATATTCATGCCACATATCATTTTAATCATCGGAAGCTCCTTGTGTGTGCTGGTCATAACAATGCAAATAAGATGAATTTTCAGCATAAAATGCACCCAACGTTAGCAGAACTGGCCAGGAGCTGCATGGTCTATTGAGGCAAGATGTATGAGGAAACATCTGTATCTAAGCAGAGGCAGAGGTCACAGTGTTACCAGCTGTGCGAGTGCTGTCTGTGGGTGGGTTGGTTGTGCAATAGTGTTCGGCATATGTGTAAGGGACATTATGTGTGTCAAGTATAAATGCATTAATAATGTGCGACATATGTGTAACAGGCATTATGTGTGTCATGTGTATAAGGGCATTAATAATGTGCAACATATCTGTAATGGGCATTACGTGTGTCATGTGTATAAGGGCATTAATAATGTGCAACATATGTGTAAGGAGCATTATGTGTGTCATTATGTGTATGAAGGGCATTAATAAAGGTTGGCATAATGTGTAAGGGGCATTATGGTTATAAGGACATTAATAATGTGTGTTATGTGTAAGGGGCTTTACTGTGTGGTATTATCAGGGGTGCAGAGAGAAAGGGGTAGGGGGTACAAATTACCCAGGCCAAAGTCTGATGGAAGAGCCCAGTGGGGGCCCCGGGCCCCCTCCCCTTAAGTGACAGCAGCAGCTGCAGCTCTTCTCCTCTGCCCAGCACACACTGCTTTGTGCTAGGTTGCAGTGTGGCCATGGAGGTGCTTAAAATGCAATATTTTTTCAGGATTTTTTTCTAAGGGTATAATGTGAATAATGTGAGGAGTAATGTATATAAGGTAAAGTGGTACTACTGTGTGATGTAATGTGAATAAGGGACACCATCGCATGATATAATGTGAATAAAGTGGCACTACTGTGTGGCATAATTTGAATTGGTGGTACTATTGTGTGGCCATGCCCCTTCCCAGCAAGAACACACCCCTTTTTGGGCTGCGCACCGAATGTGTGCCCTGTTTCTATTTAAAATATTGCGCTTAGGGGCACCAAAATGATGACTGCTATGATGAGGTTTGATGGTGCTGGGAAAGGGGAGCTGGGTCAGATGCGGAACTAGTGGCGGTGCTAGGGGGCACCAGCCAAAATCTTGCCTAGGGCGTCATTTAGGCTAGGGCCGGCTCTGCGGCTGAGCACGGGAGCGTACGTGTCACTTGACTGGACCAGCAATTGGTCTGCTAATGAGAAAATTGGTAGTATACACCTTCAAAGGGAAATCCCTTTGAAGTTGGATGCTATCACTTTTACAATTATCCTAAGTGTCATGCAGTGGCGTAGCTACGTTTTGGGCGCCCCCCCGCCGCCGCCTCGCCAAGCACCCCTACCCCCCCACCCTGCCGCCCATGCAAACCCCCCTTCAATCCCCCAGAACTGTGTGCTATATGGGGGCGGCCATTTTGTGGTGGTCCTCAGCAGAAGAACGGAGCCGCCGGGACCAGCGAGATAGGTAAGTCTGCGGGGGATTGGGGGGGGGGGGGTTAACTAAAGCACCGCAGCCCCCGGCGCCCCCATATGCACAACGCCCCCCGCGGGGGCTGCGGTGCTATAGTTACGCCGCTGGTGTCATGTTTGAATTGCTTCTGATTCCCTCAATTGAAACATGTGTATTGGATTAATACTACATAAAAATAAAGTAAGTATAGAAAGAGAACCTTCCTATGTATTTCAGTGCTGTGTATGGCTTGCAGGCACTGAGACGAGTTATTTCACGAAATAGGCTGCAGCATTGGATAATATTGCAGTCAGGTGTATGTAATTCACTTGTATTTGGCGTTAATTAGCAGACCAGGGCGTCCGTACTCAGGCGGAAACTCTAAGAGTGGTATTGAGCACTCCTTGGCGTCCGACTGTTTTGGGCCAAAAATGCATATTGCGCTTGCCGAGCGAGGCGGTTGTCCATCCGTGCAGTTTTAGTGTACACCCCTGCGTACACCCAGGTATACGCCCAGTTTTTCCCACTTTTCTGGCCTCTCCCTGAAAAACGCCCACATCACGCCCACGTTCATGTGCGGTGTGCTGTCGCCACACATGCGCATAGCGAATGGTACGCATGCACAGTTGAAAAAAAAAACTCCGTCCCGTGCGAACACGGTCCGACCGAATCAACCAGAATAACCCCCTATGTACCTATGGCAGCATCAGGTCCCTCTATCATCAGCAACGTGGTCACCGGGTTCCCATCACCAGCTCCGGTACTTGTGTACTAGCACGGCGCCCCAATAATTAGTCGCCCGACGTTTTAATCGCATCGCATGCCATACACCCGATGGCATGCGATGCGATTTTAACGCATATGCGATATTAAATTGTATAAGCATCCTGATGGGTGCTTTTAAGCACCCTAATGGGTGCTTACAATGCTTGGTACTTATGTAATATCTGGGCTCCCGTTTTTCTTATGAGACCGCGTCCCCTCGCGGGGCTCGCTGCGCTCGCCACGCTTCAGGCACGGTGGCTCGCTGCGCTCGCCACACTATATAAAATCAACTCCATGCGTAGTTGGATAGTAGGGGTATGAAAAAATGTGGTGTATTTAACAATGGAGCCCAGATAATACATAAGTACCCAATGCTTAAATGCACCCCCATGCCACCCCCCAAGTATAAACGTGAACCCGAAGCGTTGCGAGCGCAGCGAGCCCGCAAGGGGCGGTGGTATGCGTCCTACGAACTTTTCATACCCCCACTATCCACATCGGCGTGGAGTTGAATTGATAAAGTGTGGCGAGCACAGCGAGCCACCGAGCACGAAGCGTGGCGAGCGCAGCGCGCCCCGCGAGAGGCCGCGTATACCTGTGAAGCCCGTGAGGGGACTCGGATACCTGTGAAGGTAGCCGCGTCCCCTCGCGGGGCTCGCTGCTTTTGCTGCGCCTCGGGCTCGGTGGCTCGCTGCGCTCGCCACACTTTTTATAATTAACTCCACGCCGACGTGGATAGTGGGGGTATGAAAAGGTCGTAGGACGCGTACCGCCGCCCCTCGCGGGCTCGCTGCGCTCGCCACGCTTGCCACGCTTCGGGTTCACGTTTATACTTGGGGGGGGGGGGGTGGTGTGGGGGTGCATTTAAGCATTGTAAGCACCCATTAGGGTGCTTATACAATTTTTAATCACATCGCATTGTATGGCATTGTATGCATCCATATCCATTGTACAACATCGCCCAATATCGCGTCGCATCGCATAGCATCACATGCGATATGGTCTGCGATGCGATGGGCGACGTGCTAGTACACAAGTACCCCAGCTCCACTAGACTAGGATGTTGAGCCCTGGCAATAGCAGCATCAGAGAGGAGGTGATAAGATAGGACAGGGAGGAAACATGAGGGAATGGTCTGGATTGGCTGGACCACCTCTCATTTTGTCAGCCACAGTGTACTGCAAGGAGTCAAACTACTCATTATTAGTACAGCTGACAATGCCGCTGCATCCCCCTTCATTGCACTGTCAGAGGGGAGAGGGTGCACAGACCTAGTGGTGCCCATCACCTCAATCCGATACTGCAAACACAGCCTGTAACAGGGCAGTTAGGAGCTGAGTGGGTTGTACATTATCTCCATCCACTATATCTATCTCCAAGGCTTAAACTGGGCATACACTAGTGTGATTTGGGATTATTTTATCTGATTTCGATTGGATTGGGCCGAGACATTGGATGAAGGGCCTTATTGTGGTTCACTTGCAAAAGCAAATTCTCCCTCTAATGGACAAAACCATGTGCACTGCAGGGGGGGGGGATGTAAAATGTGCAGAGTAAGATTTGGGTGGGGTTTTTACATCAAACTGATATCCATATTGCACTGTAAAAATAATGCAGCCATTATTTACTCTGCACATAAAAAAAATAACTCACCCCTGTAGTGCACATGGTTTTGTCCATTACAGAAAGAATTTGCTTTTGCAAGTGAGCCAGAATCAGGCCCCAAAAATGTCCTATTGTATGTGGCTCCGCCCTGATTCCAATCCTATTCATACTCCCAAGTGCTTCGGATCAGAACCGGAGATCGCAAGTGCTTCACTATAGATGAATTGTGTTCCGCAGCCCTTGCTGCTATCGCAAACACTACATCATATGCAAATGGAACGCATACAATTTATCGGTATGGCGCCATGCGTCTGAGTCCCCTTGCGGGGCTCGCTTCGCTCGCCCACGCTGCGTGCTCGGTGGCTCCCTACGCTCGCCACACTATTTAAAATCAACTCCATGCCAACATGGATAGTGGGGGTATGAATTATCCATGTTGGCATGGAGTTAAGTTACTTTTTCTGACATATTTTGTGTCGAGCGTACACCCAGAAGTACACGCCATGCTGGCGCCGTGAAACGACACAAGTACCGATTTATCTTATGCGATCCTGCTGCCCAGGAAGCTGCCGGCCAGTTCAAGAGGGATTGTGTGTGACTTCTCCCCTTGTGTGTGACTTCTCCCCTTGTGTGTGACTTCTCCCCTTGTGTGTGACTTCTCCCCTTGTGTGTGACTTCTCCCCTTGGAAAAGTTGCAGGTTGTTTGGTGTGGATAGCAAAAAAAAAAAAAAAATCACAGCTGTAAGTCTAATACTTGTTTGAACAGGTTCCGGAAACATGTCTGTATATTTTCTAAATGTAAATATCAGTTTTACTATTCTGACTAAAGCATTTATATAAATGTATGGTCATTTATTAAATCTCTGATAGTACCTGCTGTTTGTAAATTGATAGGGTAGTCATAAGCTTGGGCACTCTATTCTGTAAGTATAATGACGTACGGAGTAGAAATAGCTGTACAGTATGTGAGTTATTAGGACGCACACATTAAATATGCATTAGACGTAGAATATATCATTGCCCCAGCTGGTCATCAGAAACAAGAAAAATAATTTGTGCCCCATCCTGGGAAATGCATCAGGCCCAATAAATGTCTTCTAGCATTTGTATAAGTTGATTACAGAGAGCCGCAGTTATACAAATCCAACATCAATCTCTGGATTCAATTCACTTTATTTAAAAATGCATTAGGGCAGCAATAGTAGAATATATATATATATTTTTTCTTTTACTTCCATTAAAGCCTTATACACTAACAGGGCTACTACTATCTTAAAAATGTGATTCTGTCTTTTGTAAAACCTCCTTTAACCCTTTAAGTGCCAACATCGCTGTGAGAGATGTTCACCAAATCCGCCAAAAATGCCAGCGCCCCTCACATTTGTTATATAAATTCAAACATAAAATATTGATATTTCCTATATAAGGTAAACATTGCAGGTCATTACGATGAATGAAAATGTTTGCCTGCCAATTTCACACCTATTTGGACAAATTCCCTTAACTCAAAGGGTTAAATCTGCTTTCCGTACAGCTTACATGCTTTTAATATTCAAGATTTCAGAATTCTAGCTAGAGTTCTTACAGTAGAACATCAATGTTCCCATTACAGGCAGGAAAGAGGTTTAGCTTTTTTATGTAGAGTTTACGTAGAGGTAGGCCACCCGTGGTCCAGCGTCTGCTGATTAGCTACAAGTCCCATTTTGCCAAGTCTTAAGTTTCTCAGCAACTGGTAATCCACCAACTGTCATAAGTATGAAATAAATGTTTATTATGTTCAACGAGCTGGCTGTTTGTAAGTAGACAATACCCCTGCTTATTGCTAGGGAGCTGTGGTGTATTCATAGGAACATAACATAGCCTGCGGCAAACAAATACAAGGCCATTACCATCAGTAACAAGCCCGTAAGAATGTTTTTTTCTCCTTCCCTTCTTCCCACACACAACTAATGACTGAAACACTGCATGAAATTGTATGAGGCGGATAAAATGAGACTCTATTCATACACGGAGATTAAGGTATGCAGCAATAAGTATGGCATAAAGTAATTCATTTCAAAATAGCTCTTTTCCCTCAGTATCAACAATGACTACACAATATACAATTAGCCAGAGCAAGGGCCAAATGGAACAGCTTACAAGATGCTAGCTTAAAAGCAGCTAAAAAAACCCCCCCAAAATATTGCTACTTTAAATCTCACTCATAGGGCCTAATTCAACACCGCTCCGTAAGCAGAGGTCGTTCATTGATTAGCATACCTCCCAACTTTTGACCTGAAGAAATAGGGACAGTCGCGCGCCGAAGCCGCGCGAGCGCCCGAAAAGGGGCGGGGCGTATGCAAATGAGGGTGCGGCTTATGCTAATTAGCCGCGACCTCATTTTCATACGAGAATAGATGCTGTGCGCATGCGCACAGCATCTATTCTACTAGATTGGGGGGTCTCCCAACTGCCACCCCCCGCAGCGGGACAATGCCTGCCGCGGGTGGGACAGTGGGACAGGACCCGAAAATCGGGACTGTCCCTCTAAAATCGTGACAGTTGGGAGGTATGGATTAGCAAGCGTCATAACGCCATCCACCCTGAGGGCAAGATGTATTAAAATACATCGCCGCCCTTCGCGCCCCCCACCGCCGCGATAGCAGCACATATGTACTAACATATGCGGCTGCCATCGCGGTGCGGTGACGGAGCCCCCCCGCGATACCTGTACTCTGGTGTGCGGGGGGTCTCCGTCACCTCCCTGCCGCCTGGCTCTCCCCTCACGCCGGGGACAGCTAAGCAGGCTGTCCCCGGCGCCTCCTCCCCCCCTGCAGCCGGAAGGACGTCTGGCTGCGTCACTAGGGGAGGGGTTTACCTTCCGGGGTCCAGATGGTCGGCAACACTCAAATGATTTCTCCTGCCTCCGCAAATATAAGTCAGTCTGAACTGACTTTTATTTATGAATGCTAGGATGAAGACGGAGCAGACAGCTGACATCCTATGATGTCAGCTGCCGGTCCCCGGCAGGCATCCACCCCCTTTCCCAGGGGAACACCCAATGTTGTGCAGCCCTCCATCCCCACAGCAAGCAGCCCGGCGAGTGTGTAAATTGCCGAAGCCGTTCGCTGTTGGGGTTTGCACATGCGCAGAAATGCGGGGATGAATTTGGATAACTACGAGCGATCCTGAATCGGCCACATAGTTACCTAACCTTTCAAATCCTTCAGTAGGCTCCTTTTTCCGTCAGAATTCTCCTGTTGCCCTGCATTGACATCCAAATCTCCTGGATTCTTCAGATTCTACCAGGGGTGCCACTAAGGAGTTTCTTTACAAGGACAGATATTTTCTGTAATCCCTGTGATGTGCTGCTGTCTCTGCTGATGTTATTATTCCCCTTTGTGGGAACCCCTGACAGGAGAGAGACAGCAGAATAATGATCATACAAGTTATTTCTTATCTGTGCCGATGTGCACTGTCCCATAGCATGCTGCTGCTGATAGTAATCTTTCTTAACACATATGTTTAATTAGAGTATCTGGTGTCCATAATGATTTGGCTAATGCCATAATGGTATGTAAAACAGCACATAGTAGTGCCTACAAGCACCCCACCCATCCCTTACTAGGGCCCCCCTGTGGTCGGCATGAATTAAAAAGAGAATATATTTTTTTTAGCTGAAGGTTTTGTGCATGAGAGTGGGGTAGTGCTGCAGCTTCACCTATTTGCCAATTTGACAATGAATAATGGTGCTGAGCATCAGGAGCCAAGGCAAACTGACTGGAAAAGTATCCAGTGCATTACTGGGAGTTGACTAAGTCCCATGAGACTGCACAAGAGGTCAGAGGCTAAGATGCTTGTGCTGAGTTCTGATTGGTGGAGCTCATCACATGCTTCTCAGGCCCATGGAGGACAGCAACAGCCTCATCATGGGAGGGTTTTCAATCAGAGGCAGCGCTGAGTCTGTGAGGTCTCCTACAGAGTAAGGTACAGAGGGAGAAACACAGGCTTTTCACGTGGTATATATTATATATATAATCAGTACTTGTGTAGTTTCGCGGCGCCACTTACTTAGTCAGCGTAATGTCCCTGTCAGCATCAGCGTCATGTTCCCGCAGCCAGCGCAGTCAGCTTGTGTCTGCAACAGGGCGTACATTCGCACCTAACAGGGCTTACACAGTTAGCGTAGTCAGTCAGCGTTACACAGTTAGCGTAGTCAGTCAGCGTTACACAGTTAGCGTAGTCAGTCAAGCATTGTGTCACTGCTTATTACATTGTGTGGGAACCATTTACCATTTTAACCTGCCTGACATGACAGGTGTGAATTTGTTCCTGAAACACTCCCACTATCCTCGTCAGCCTGAAGCATGTGGCGAGTGCAGCAGGCCCCGTGCGGGGACGCGGATTACTTGACATGTATTTCACTTCCCCTCACGGTGCTTGATGCGCTCGCCACACTTCGGGCTCAGTGGCTCGCTGCGCTCGGCACACTTTATAAAATCAACTCCACGCCGAGGTGGTTTGTGGGGGTATGAACAGGATGGGGGCACGCAGACTGCTTCCCCTCACGGGGCACGCTGTGCTCACCACTCTTCGGGCACTGGCAAACGCATCCTTTATTGTGCATGAGACGCACGCGCTACCAAACCCCTAACCCTAACTGTCTCCCTGAAGCGGACACAGGCAGGGTTGCCGGCAATTTTCATACCTAATTTGACAAATTCACTTGCCCCCCAGCCAAAAAAAATTAAGGGTTAGAGACCCTATCCACATGTGTATTTTAAAATGGTGTAAAAGATGAGGTACCTCTGCAGCTCTGTGCCCTGCTACCGAACTCGTAGCTCCATATAGTCACCAAACCAGATTTAAATGAACGAATGTGGAGTTTGATGAAAATTGACTACGATGGAATGGGTATGAATAGCCTTATTCATAGCCATGTGTATTGAAATACGAACGTAAATTCGTATTTTCTGAATTCATGTTCCTATCCTATTCTTTTTTTTTAAATTGCGTAATTTTTATTGAAATTTTTACATTTACAAAACCATAGTAAAGGGCATATTAATAATTACGATATATAGATGAATGGTAGGTAAAAACATAGTTAGATATTTTCAGATATGGGTGCATACAAAAGAGGGATGTACAGTAAAGCAAGAGTAGTAATATAGAATAGCGTAACACTCCATACACAGGATAAATATAAACCCTAAACCCGAAGGCCCAATTCAGGTAGACATTCAAAAATAAGAGCGTATGGTGTCAGATCTATACATATATCAAAATGAGTGCACCCAATCATTTTGTGACAAAGGATAGATAAAAACATTAATACTGTACTGTATATCGCAGCAATATCAGGGTATGAGAAAAGGAAAAAAATAAATAAAAAATATTGCCCAGCCGGATACTAGAAGACCCCAAAATAAACCTACGGTACTTAGTTAATGCAAAAAAATACCCACCCTCCAAAAAAAAAAACAAACAAAAAAAAACAAAAACAAAACAAACCTCCCCATAACCCCCCACCCTGTATGACCTAACCCCAACCTAGGTATACCTGGATACCGAACACCTTAACCCACCCAACTAAGTATACTAACTTACCTAATTCTATTTCCTCTCCTCTCCTCACTACCCGATCAAAGGATATTGAATGGATAGTTAACAGGGGCAAAGAACAGGATATTCTGAGCTAGTTTAGAACCAGCCTTCCCGCAATCAAAGTGCACATTAAAGTAGGTCCATTCAATTCAGGATATTGTGGCAGTTTGAGAAATAAGCAGCTTAAAGTGTACATGAGAAATTTCAAAAGGGATAAGTCCTCAGTGCCACAAAGTTAAAGTATACTGGCACTGCCTCTCTACGTCTTGTCAAATAGGTGACATATGACAGGTAAAATATTTTTTGACAGATCCACTTATAGCAAAGAGTATGAAACAAAAAAAAAGCAAAATAAAATAATAAAAAATTATTCTCAAATTTGTACAGGTCGACATATGGGGTGACATTCTATGGGCTGAGAGCTGTGTTTTGTGGCGAATTTTACTCCAAAAAACGGCTAATTCGCATTTTTCCGTGAAATCGCATATTTAATCTGATGCAAAAAGGTCCCTAAATCGCATATTTTGTGCGATAAGTCATGCGTACTGAAAGTGTGGTAAAAATTCGCACTTTTATCGCATCCAGATGTTTTCCAATAGAAAAGTATACAATTCGCTTATTTAACCCCTTCATGACAGAGCCAGTTTGTGCCTTCATGACAGAGCCCTTTTTTTCAAATCTGACATGTCTCACTTAAGTGGGGATAACTTTTTTTTGCTTTTACTTATCCCAGTGATTTTGAGATTGTTTTCTCGTGACACATTGTACTTCAAGTTAGTGGTAAATTTTCGTCGATACAGTCTGTGTTTTTTTGTGAAAAATACCAAAATATCGTGAAAAAATGGAAAATTTAGCAATTTGCAAAATGTTAAATTTTCTGCTTGTGAGACAAATAATCATACCACTCAAAATAGTTAATAACTAACATAGACCATATGTCTACTTTATGTTTCCATCATTATTTCAACTTCCTTTTAATTTTTTTGGACACTAGGAGGCTTACAATATGAATAGCAAATTCTCAAATTTTCATGAAAATTTCAAACACTGATTTTTTTAGGGACCAGTTCAGTTCTGATGTGACTTTGAGGGACTTGTATGTGAGACACCCCCATAAATGATGCCATTTCAAAAACTGCACCCCTCACAGTATTCAAAACAGCATTTTGGAAGTTTGTTAACCCTTTAGGTGTTTCACAGGAATTAAAACAAAGTGTAGGTGAAATTTCAAAATTTCTTTTTTTTTGCAGAGTTTCAATTTTAATACATTTTTCTAACGAATACAGTAGATTTTACTAGAGAAATGTGACTAAAAATTGATTCCCCCAATTCTTTTGTTTTCAAAAATATCCTATATGTGGCCCTAGTGTGCACGTTGACCAAACCACAGGCTTCATAATAGAAGGAGCACCTACTTGATTTTGGAGCCTCCTTTTTATGAGATTTTTTTGTACCATGTAGGTTTCTAGGCACCATAAGTGCTAAAAGTTAGGAACCTCCCCCACAAGTCACCCCATTTTGCAATCTACACCCCTCAGGGAATTCATCTAGGGGTATAGTGTACATTTCAAACCCCCAGGGGTTTCACCAATTTTGGTACAACTGGGATGTGAAAATGGAAAATTACATTTTTTTACACAAACATGCAGTTCTGGCTCAAAATTTTTCATTTTCACAAGGAATGAAGGAGATAAAGCACCCCAAAATCTGTGCCCCAATTTCTCCCGAGTACGGCAATGCCTCACATGTGACCAAAAAATACCAGTTGGGTGCATGGCAGGACTTAGAAGGGAAGGAGTGATTTTTGGATTTTGCAGCTCAGATTCTGGTGGAATTTTGGTGGGTGCTATGTCGCATTAGCAAGACCCCCCAAGCACCAATACAGTGGAACCCCCCCACAAGTGACCCCATTTTGCAAACTACACCCCTCAGGGAATTCATCTAGGGGTATAGTGTACATTTCAAACCCCCAGGGGTTTCACCAATTTTGGTATAACTGGGATGTGAAAATGGAAAATTACATTTTTTTACACAAACATGCAGTTCTGGCTCAAAATTTTTCATTTTCACAAGGAATGAAGGAGACAAAGCACCCCAAAATCTGTGCCCCAATTTCTCCCGAGTACGGCAATGCCTCACATGTGACCAAAAAATACCAGTTGGGTGCATGGCAGGACTCAGAAGGGAAGGAGTGATTTTTGGATTTTGCAGCAAAGATTTTGGTGGAATGAATGGTGGGTGCTATGTTGCATTAGCAAGACTCCCAAAGCACCAATACAGTGGAACCCCCCCACAAGTCACCCCATTTTGCAAACTACACCCCTCAGGGAATTCATCTAGGGGTATAGTGTACATTTCAAACCCCCAGGGGTTTCACCAATTTTGGTACAACTGGGATGTGAAAATGGAAAATTACATTTTTTTACACAAACATGCAGTTCTGGCTCAAGATTTTTCATTTTCACAAGGAATGAAGGAGACAAAGCACCCCAAAATCTGTGCCCCAATTTCTCCCGAGTACGGCAATGCCTCACATGTGACCAAAAAATACCAGTTGGGTGCATGGCAGGACTTAGAAGGGAAGGAGTGATTTTTGGATTTTGCAGCTCAGATTCTGGTGGAATTTTGGTGGGTGCTATGTCGCATTAGCAAGACCCCCCAAGCACCAATACAGTGGAACCCCCCACAAGTGACCCCATTTTGCAAACTACACCCCTCAGGGAATTCATCTAGGGGTATAGTGTACATTTCAAACCCCCAGGGGTTTCACCAATTTTGGTATAACTGGGATGTGAAAATGAAAAAAATACATTTTTTTACACAAAAATGTACTTCTGGCTCAAAATTTTTCATTTTCACAAGGAATGAAGGAGACAAAGCACCCCAAAATCTGTGCCCCCATTTCTCCAGAGTACGGCAATGCCTCACATGTGACCAAAAAATACCAGTTGGGTGCATGGCAGGACTCAGAAGGGAAGGAGTGATTTTTGGATTTTGCAGCACAGATTTTGGTGGAATGAATGGTGGGTGCTATGTTGCATTACCAATACAGTGGAACCCCCCCCACAAGTGACCCCATTTTGCAAACTACACCCCTCAGGGAATTCATCTAGGGGTATAGTGTACATTTCAAACCCCCAGGGGTTTCACCAATTTTGGTATAACTGGGATGTGAAAATGAAAAAAATACATTTTTTTACACAAAAATGTACTTCTGGCTCAAAATTTTTCATTTTCACAAGGAATGAAGGAGACAAAGCACCCCAAAATCTGTGCTTCCATTTCTCCAGAGTACGGCAATGCCTCACATGTGACCAATAAATACCAGTTGGGTGCATGGCAGGACTCAGAAGGGAAGGAGTGATTTTTGGATTTTGCAGCACAGATTTTGGTGGAATGAATGGTGGGTGCTATGTTGCATTACCAATACAGTGGAACCCCCCCACAAGTGACCCCATTTTGCAAACTACACCCCTCAGGGAATTCATCTAGGGGTATAGTGTACATTTCAAACCCCCAGGGGTTTCATCAATTTTGGTACAACTGGGCAGTGAAAATGAAAAAAATACATTTTTTTACACAAAAATGTACTTCTGGCTCAAAATTTTTCATTTTCACAAGGAATGAAGGAGACAAAGCACCCCAAAATCTGTGCCCCCATTTCTCCAGAGTACGGCAATGCCTCACATGTGACCAAAAAATACCAGTTGGGTGCATGGCAGGACTCAGAAGGGAAGGAGTGATTTTTGGATTTTGCAGCACAGATTTTGGTGGAATGAATGGTGGGTGCTATGTTGCATTACCAATACAGTGGAACCCCCCCACAAGTGACCCCATTTTGCAAACTACACCCCTCAGGGAATTCATCTAGGGGTATAGTGTACATTTCAAACCCCCAGGGGTTTCATCAATTTTGGTACAACTGGGCAGTGAAAATGAAAAAAATACATTTTTTTACACAAAAATGTACTTCTGGCTCAAAATTTTTCATTTTCACAAGGAATGAAGGAGACAAAGCACCCCAAAATCTGTGCCCCAATTTCTCCAGAGTACGGCAATGCCTCACATGTGACCAAAAAATACCAGTTGGGTGCATGGCAGGACTCAGAAGGGAAGGAGTGATTTTTGTTTTTTGCAGCTCAGATTCTGGTGGAATGAATGGTGGGTGCTATGTGGCATTAGCAAGACCCCCGAAGCACGGTGAAATGATGAACCTAATAATCCATAGATGTGTGGTATATTTTGAAACACTCCTTTATACATAGGCCGGGTTTGTCGGGGCAAGTTTCACAGTGGAAAATAGTTTCCTTTCTTATTCCCTTTTTATAGCAAACTTTGCACCTTTTTTGTGTCCTGCCCTTTCTTGCAGTGGAGGGGATTTCGTTGGGAAAATGCTGCCCTGGTACAATACGGGGGCCAGTACTAGAAGTACTGGGGCCCTCTGCCTGCTGATTCCCAAATGTTAGGCTCTTTATGACTTCCTCTTGAAAGTGCATAAATGTCCCCCTCTGGCCGGTAGAACGGAATAGCACGTAAGCGTTATACAGTGCCATCTGGATGATATACACGGCCAGCTTCTTGTACCAGATATTTGTTTTCCGCAGGGCACTGTACGGCTTCAGTACCTGATCTGAAAGATCCACTCCGCCCATGTACTTATTGTAATCTAGGATACAATTTGGTTTTGAGGTGTGGGTACTGGTACCTCGTACAGGGATGGAGGTGGTACTGTCTCCATGAATTGTTGTCAGTATAAGGACATCCCTCTTGTCCTTATATTTGACCAACAACATATTTTCGGTGCATATTCCCCTGCTTTCACCCCTTCTCATTACTTGGGCAATGTGCGTTTTGGGGAGGCCTCTTTGGTTCTTGCGCACAGTACCGCAAGCTGCTGTACCTCTTGAACCAAGGGCCTTAAACAGGGGGATGCTGGTGTAAAAGTTATCCACATAGAGGTGATAACCCTTATCCAGGAAGGGGTGCATTAAATCCCAGACAATTTTTCCACTAACACCTACGAGGGAGGGGGGGCATTCTGGTGGTTCAATTCTTGAATCCTTCCCTTCATATACCCTAAACTTGTGGGTGTACCCTGTGGTGCTTTCACACAGCTTATACATTTTTAGGCCATACCTTGCCCTCTTACTGGGAAGGTACTGGCGGAATTTAACCCTTCCTTTAAAATGTATAAGGGACTCGTCGATACTAATACATTTATCAGGGATGTATAGCTCTGCAAATTTGGCACTGAAATGATCAATGACCGGCCTGACTTTGAATAGCCTGTCAAAGGTGGGATCATCTCTGGGTGGGCACTGTGCATTATCGGTGTAATGTATAAATTTATGGATTGCCTCAAAACGAGCCCGGGGCATGGCCATACGGTGAAATGGGGTGCTGTACAGAACATCTGTACTCCAATATTGCCTAATTTGTGGCTTTTTTACTATGCCCATATGTAACACCAGACCCCAAAACGTCATCATCTCTACTGCATCTACAGGGGTCCACCTAGCAAATGATGACGTGGGGTTTTGAGCAATAAACTGCTGGGCATATAAATTAGTTTGGTCCACCATTAAATTTATAAAATCATCAGAGAAAAATAATTTGAAAAAGTCAATTTCTCTGAGACCTGTTGAATCAAATTGGATTCCTGGGATGGCCAAAAACTCAGGAACCTGGGGCTCAAAATTGTCTGGTGGTGGGGTCCATACGAGATCAATTATTGGGGGGGGGGTCTCAGCTGCTCTACGGGGGCGTCTTTGAGGGGGTCCCTCATCATCAGAGGAGGAAGAGGAGCTTAAGACAAATCCTTCAAATTCCCCGCTTGCCTCACTGGCTGTGTCAGAGTCAGAGGCAAGCATGGCATATGCCTCCTCCACCGAATACATTCTCCTGGATGACTGGGACGACATTTGGGATGACATTTGGGATGCCATTTATATTTTTGTGTTACTGGTAGTGAAATGTTTCAACACGTGTATAGTGTAGGGGGGGGTACAAACTTTATTTCAACCCGGGGGGTATGTAGTGTGTAGTGTGTATGTAGTGCAGAAAAAAAAAAATACAAAAAAAAAAAAATTGAAGGGTTCAAAAAAAAAAAAAATGGAAGGGGTTAAAAAAAAAAAATGGAAGGGGTTAAAAAAAAAAAATGGAAGGGGTTAAAAAAAAAAAAAGGTCCTGCGCCAAAAATTGAGCACAGATGTTGGTCAGTAACGTCCGTCACTGAACAGCGCTCAAAGGCAACAGGAATTTGATCCAAAAAAAAAAAAAAATAGATCAACCCTGTGCCGAAAAAGCTGATCAGTGATGTACGTCACTGATCAGCGCACAGTGGCCACAGGACACACACAAAATCACAGTGTGTGTAAAAAAAAAAATGTAAAAAAGACCCCACAGCACTCACAAAAAATAAAAAAAGGTGATCAGTGATGCGACACTGATTACCAGTGAGGGGCAGCAGGTGCACAACCTTTGGTGGTACTGACAGGTATATATAAAAAAAAAAACCTCTGTACCCCCAAAAAGTTGCTGATCACCTCAGATATAGTGATCAGCACAAAAGGCGGGGGCAGCAGACACAAAATTTAGCACTCTCTATCACTCTCTGTCACTATCTCTCTCTATCTCTCTATCTCTCACTATCTATCACTCTATGACACTGCAGCAGCAGCACTGACAGGTATATCTATATATAAAAAAAAACCTGCGCCCCCAAAAAGTTGCTGATCAGTTAATTTATACTGATCAGCACAAAAGGGGGGGCAGCAGTCAGTTATATAAAAAATATATAGCACAATCTCTCACTATCTCTCTATCTCTCTCTCTCTATCTCTCTCTATCTCTCTCTATCTATCTATAGCTCTATCACACTGCAGCAGCACAAAATATAGCACTAGGCCTCTCTATCTCTCTCTATCTCTCTCTATCTCTTTCAGTTATATAAAAAATATATAGCACAATCTGTCACTATCTCTCTCTCTATCTCTCTCTCTCTATCTCTCTCTATCTCTCTCTATCTCTCTATCTATAGCTCTATCACACTGCAGCAGCACAAAATATAGCACTAGGCCTCTCTATCTCTCTCTATCTCTCTCTATCTCTCTCTCTCTAACTCTCTCTCTATCTAATAAATCGCAGCAGCACAAGATGTCACAGGATGTCACAAGATGTCACAAGCATAAGCAATATCAATGATCAGGTAAGTATTTTGGATGGGTTCTGGTCAGTATAGGCGGCAGCTGGGCACGGTGACCGCACTGCACGCTATTCCAGACCGGAATGGCGTCTGCAGTGCAGTCACCGTTAGTTTAAACCCCCCTCCATGGCTGTGATTGGTCCGTCGGTCCGACGAACCAATCACGGCCTTTGGGGGCGGGAGGGGTGAGGTGGGGTGACACCAGTGTCACCCTTACACCCCGCGGTGATTGGTGCTGTACTTTACAGCACCAATCACCTCCGATCCCGTGTCACCGGCGAACGTTATTCGCCGGTGACACAGAAAACGCTGTGAATGGCTGTTCACAATGAACAGCCAATCACAGCGATCGCCGACGGGGGGGCGGCATCGCCGCCCCCCCTGGGCATGCACGGACATGTCTGCTGTCAGGGACAGCAGACATCGTCCCTCTGTCACTGCGTCTCTAGACGCAGTGACAGTTTTAAGCCATGACGTATATATACGTCAACGGTTGGGAAGTACTTCCCGGCCATGACGTATATATACGTCAAATGTCGTGAAGGGGTTAATGGAATGGGATTTCGCAAATCGCACTTTTAAGGTGTCTAATAATCGCCATTTTTTCAGACCAGGTTCTGTTGGGCGATTTGGCCCAGAATTCAATTTGGTCAAGTGCACACATGGTTAATGTCATCACAGGTGTCCTTAATTTCACTCACAAACACTCCTACATATACCCCCACATCATTAAGGACACCTGTGAGGGTTTGAGACATGGAGATTGTGCAGAGTGGATTTGAGTTGCTCATTTTGGATTTGGCCCATTTGGAGGAGCTGGGCAGGAGGGAGGAAGCTGCGCACCAGAACCAGGTACCACCCCAAATAGTGCGGACCCCACGTATGTATCGTGCTAGGCTGTACCTGGACTCCCTCTCGGATCAACAGGTTGTGGGGATGTTTAGGCTAAACCGCAATAACTTGTTGAACTTATATGAGCAGGTGAGAGATGATTTGGACCCTTTTGGGGGGGGGGGGGGGGCAACTATGCAGTGTCTGGTGCAGTCCGTGACCTCATGGTCCTTGGGGGTATCACAAGCCACTTTCTCAAAGCATTTTACTCAAGTGTTACTTGCTTTAAAGAAGTTGTGGCGGACATACATCAGATTCCCCAGTTCAGAGTCAGAGTGGCAGGACCACAAGGTTGCTTTCTATAGACTCTCAGCATTCCCTCACGTGCTGGGAGCTATAGACTGCACACACATTGGGATTAGGGCACCGCACGTGCGGGGCCATGTCTATGTTAATAGGCGTGGGCGGCACTCCCTGAACGTGCAGGTTGTATGTGATGCTCATCTCAAAATCCTAAGTGTGGTTGCAGGCTTCCCAGGGAACTGCCTTGTCGCCTATATTCTGAGACACTCCGGCCTCTGGAACCGATTTACCCAACAACAAATGCCAGAGGGCTGGCTACTTGGTAAGTACATTTTTACATATTACCCTCTCTATACGTATTTGTACCTGCTGAACTGTGTGTGTGTGTTTCAATTTTTACCAGCCTACTACTCTTGTCCAAGTAAATACTATTTGCCCACTGCACATACCTTACCATATAAGGCAATAACTTCCTTTCTTTGGTTTAGGTGACTCAGGATATGGGTGTCTTTCCTGGCTCATGACACCCCCGATGGCCCTGCACAGCACCGGTATAATGAAGCCCATATTGCAACCCGCAATGTGGTGGAGCGTACGTTTGGAGTGTTGAAAAGTAGATTCCGGTGTTTGGACCGGTCATCTGGTTTGCTGCTTTACCACCCTGCAAAAGTAGTGATGATCATCCAGGCTTGCTGCATGTTACACAAAATAGCCCTATACCAACCAGCCTATATGGAGGAGGATCATGCACCAGTCGTGCAGGAAGCCCAACCTACCACACCTCGGGTAGTGAGGGGTACGCAGAGGGGGAATCTGGTGCGTACAGACATCATCAGGCACTACTTTTCTGGTAAGCACATGTGCCCTCTATTCCTTCATGTACCTTTGCTGGAAGTGAACTCACCTACATTACATTTATCACTAACATTTTTTTGCCCCCACATTTAGCCCAATAGACACAGTCCAAGGGTACAGTTGGTGGTGCAGACCTATACCTTGCTGTAAAAAACCTTGTAAGTATATTAACAACATGTATGTGATTTTTGTGCAATCAACCATGGCTCACCTGTTGTTGTGGAACTACATGGGCCAGCATGACCTAACACACTGTAAGCATGACAGCTCAAAACATGACTGCCACAGCTTGCTGAAATATGTAGTTCCACAACCTCGGACGGCCCAGATTTGAGACAACAGCATCTTCCACCAATACCTTGCCCATATATCATTACATTATGGAACAGATCACACAACAAATGTTTGAAGAATAACACACAGACAAAATGGTATGCGTTGTGACATTTTTACTACAGTATATTATGTCATACATACAGATGTATCGGGTCTCGTCCTCGCTATCTGACTGAGACACGCGCGTCTCAGTATCCGGGCGGCGAGGCGGACGCATTACTGTCCGCCTCCCGCTCGAGGGGGCAGGGGGGGACCCGAGGAGGCTGCGGGGGGTGCGGTCGCCCGGTGTGGTTCTTTTTCAGCTGCCGCTTGATGTCGTTAAACCGCTTTTTAATGTTTTTGATTAGCCTCTTGCGGTGACTGACAGCGTTGAACGCCTGGGTGATGTCCTTCCACATACCACGTTTACGATGTGAGGTGGTCTTGTGCTAGTTTTTCCCCAGTAAGCGGTCATACAGGGGTATGATGGCCCAGACAAGCGCCACATTCTCCTCATAACTGAATCGGACCTTTCTCCCACTTTTGGTGCGGCCAGCTTCACCCTCCTCCTCATCCTCTATATCTTCCACATGCATGTCAAAATCCTCCTCCATGCCAGTGTCTTCCTCCTCCTCCTCCTCCTCACCTCCATCTACATCCATCTCGGACATGTGGCCCTCCTACAGCTGCTGTGGGGTATGGGCAAGGTCCTGGCTACAGGATGGGGATGCCAGCGGATCCTCCACCTCCTCCTGCTGGGCCTGGTCCGCCAGGGCCTGGTCTGGGGCTGCCCTTGCAGTGGCCATGGTGGCTGCCATACTGCTGCCACTCCCTATAATGGAGGTCGACCTCACCAGTCCTCTGCTGCCTCTCCCACTGGCTCCTCTTGCCTGGCTGATGGCACTGCTCCCTCTGCCACTGGCCCCTCTTCCTCTGGTCACACTGCCACTGCTCCCTCTGCCACTGGCCCCTCTGCCACTCCTCACTCTGCCACCAACACCTCTTCCTCTTCTCACACTGCCACTGCTCCTCTCCATGCTCCTTACTTCCTATCAAAGAGTGAAATGGCGCCAATGCCCCTTTATATAGGGGGTGTGATGCATAATGGAGGGGACCTAGGTGGGCCAATAGGTTAGGGGGTTATTTGGCATGTGGAGACAGTCTTGTAAATCGCACTCCGGTTGGTCTAAAATTCCCACATGATCGGCGGAAGAAATCGCACTCTTTAGTGACATAATTTCGCATCAATTCGCCGCAAATCGCACTACATCGCACTTTTTAGCCTCTAATGCGCATCCCATTAAATATGCGAATTATGACTAAAAAATGCGATTTCTGAAAGTGCGAAGAGCGGTGATGTGGAGTGCGAAAAATATATGCGCTTTTCTCTCAGCCCATAGAATGAGTACATGTCCGTATGTAGTATTCAGGACTGTAGCAGGAGAAGCCAGAGGATCAGTAAATATGGAAGTATCTCCCATAACACCAAAATCACATATTCGAAGGTTATAAAGATAGGATGAGACACCTCCCTGTACATCATCCAACTGACGATAGATTCTAGAAGAGGAGGCATATATCGCACTCAGGATCTATGTAGCAAAGGATTCCATATTTATCCAAAAGACAAGTGACTCAGGAGATCCACTAAAGCAGGCATGTCCAAACTATGGCTCTCCAGCTGTTGTGAAACTAAAATTCCCATCATGCCTTGCCACAGTTTTGCTATTGGGAAATTCTAAAACTATGGCAAGGCATGCTGGGATGTGTGGTTTCACAACAGCTGGAGGGCCACAGTTTCGACATGCCTGCACAAGAAATGTAAAAAGGGGTCAGGTTGTCAAGTCACATGAAGCAGAGCACTGTCAGCAGAGTCATAGCCTAGTGTCCAGGCATGAGAAATGGCGTCAGCTCACTAATTACGCTGTGTCAAGTACCACTCGCCGCTGCAAAGGTCTTTTAGTAGCCGCGTTAAATTGCAGACTAGAGTCAATGAAGAATTCTAAGTCCCGCTGGTGCCGACTGGCATCTACAGGGACTAAAGCAGCCTTTATTGAGCGTCACAGCTCAGCGATCTGGTGACCAGGGCAAGATGGCAGCTGAGACCGCTTCCTGCTCCCCCCGCTACAATTTCTGGAGAGATCACCAGCACCTATCTCATCAGCCCACCAAAATAGCTGGAAGGAGGGCGCTGTGCAGCAGGGCGCTGTGCTCGGTATGAATGAATACATGAACAAAAGGATATAAATAGATTTCACCATTCACTTGAATGGTGAATCCAAATTTACTATCAGCCTGTGCAGATGGAGCCACTCTGATCAGAGAGGCTCCTGGAGCGGTAAGAGCCACCCCTCGCCACGGAATGTGGTGCATGTGTGTCGGAGGCGCTCACACACCACATTTGTGACAATGGATGCACGAGCATGCGAGACCTGTGTCAAAATACTCCCCATTTTCCTGGCGTATTGACCTGAAGCCTTCACGGATTAGTCAGATCTGTGCAGGCTTCTCTGTGTAAAAAAGTTGGAAAAAAAAATTGAACCGTGTGTGCTCGCCTGCTTGGCAATGGGTCCACTAGGTCTTGTACTTCTACAACAAAACCAATGGCCACATAAGTTACACACACACACCCCCACCCAGAAAAATAAAACTGTAATACACACTACAATCACTTATACATAGTCACCTATAGGGTCCACTGTAGGCCTGCCCATTTCCATAGGGTACCAGTGAAAATAAATTATACTCAGCAACTCCTCCAGTGAAGATCATATCCTCTTCAGTCTAAAGTAGGCTTCTACGAGTGAAAAAACAAACAAACCGAGGGTCTCTAAACAATAGGAACTGAGGAGCCACAAGTGTGTTCACACTTGCAGCTCATCCCCCAAACTGATGGATTTCCCAGTGATGTCATAGACCGGGTCCTCCCCCAGCCAATCAGGAGCAGGTTCCGGGAGAGCTCTGTGGCTGATTGCTGTTCGCGGATCCATAGAAGCCAGTGTAAAAAATTAACAAGGGTGTCTATGAAGCCGCAAAGAGCCAATCAACCAGGGAGTTCCACCGGAGACTGCTGCTGATTGGCTGAAGGAGGACCTGGTGTCTGATGTCACTGTCAAATCCCCCAGTTTGGGGGAGGAGCCCCAAGTATAAACACACTTGGGGCTCCTCCAGTTTGTTATGGATACAGGACCTATTGTTTTTTTTTAACTCCTGGATGCCTACATGGAATAAAGAGGGCATGATCTACGCTAGATTGGATACACGAGGTAGTGTCATACTTTCTGCATGTGGGTGTACATGAGGCAGAGCCATACTCTTTGCATTTGCATGTACACGAGGCAGAGCTATACTCTATACATGTGGGCAGGGCCAGAATAAGGTCTGTGGGGGCCCTGGACAACAAAAATTGTGGGGGCCCAATCCACCCTACCCCCCACAGCCCTCATCACAGTAGTTATTCTCGCTGCCCTTTCGGAGTCGGAGCTGCTGCAAGGGCACAGCCTCTTCATGGCGCCTGGCACAGGGGGGTGATCAGGCGGGGAGATCGGGGTAGGTCCCCCCGTAGACAGTGTGACAAGAGAGCAGGGCAGCGGGGAGATGCAGGGCTGGCAGGTGAGTGAGAGAACATGGCATCTATCCCCAGCACTGCTGCAGTGCTTCCCACTCTGCGGCAAATGGGCAGTGGTGGGGTCCCTGCGGCGGATGGGAACTAGTTCTCATCCCCCGCAGGGACCCCACCGCTGATTGTTCAGTCGCCGCAGGGACCCCCTGCTCCACCCCCCATACTGCCCGGACCTCAGGGACGTGCTGCCTGGACATCTCTGCCTGGCTGCCTGCTACCCACCTGGAGTGTGGGGGCCCCTGATGAGTGGGGGCCCCGGGGCGACTGCCCCTAGTCGCCCCTTGGTGGATCCGCCACTGCATGTGGGTATACACGAGGCAGAGCCATACTCTCTGAATGTTGGTATTTTTGTAAACACCGTTTCATTCTCCATACAACTCTGCATCAGATCCATAGTAAGTACAATGTTTGTGTATCTAATAGTTTGTTACAAATGACTCATAAAAGTTCTCCACTGACTTCTGTGTGTCTAATTGCTCATCTATCCATGGTATTGAACAGAAGGTGCTGTTACAATTAAATGTGAAATCAGCAACAAAACAAGAGAACAAACATCCAATGAGCAAATCAATAGTACCTAATCCTTGGTCTCTGGTTCTATCAATTCTTAGTGAGATTGAAAATGACATTGTAGCACGACACGCATAAAAGTACAAGGTAGGAAAACTTGTCTAACCCAGCTTTTCTCGCACACTATACTCATTTCCTTCAGAACATAAGACTGCAGCCAACAGTTGTCCCCAGTGCAAGGAGAGTAGCTCAATAATGGGCAAGATTGCTGGCCAGCAGCCGGAGACATGTTATCAATGTGTAAATGTAATCTTTGATTTTCATCTACAGTATTACAATGTCCTTAGAAAGGGCTATGAATTGTAAATTGTATGTAAAGTAAATATACATACATCTAGCGGTGGCTCCTACTTACATTTAAAAGGGAGGCTGCCACTAACCCGGTGCCTGGAGAGGAGACAGCAGCCAGTTCCTGGTGCCGATTAACTGCACATGTGCAAGCCCCCAGCTTTTCTAGGCTGCATTGGCTGCAGCCCAGAGAAGATGAATTGGGCTGCGCAAACATACATTGTGTCACCTGACATTGGTTTGCAGTTCAATGAGCTGCGCTGTCCCTAACCCTCCCCCTATTGCCTAAAACTAACCCTCCTCACCCACAACCTAACCCCCATGCGCCTAAATTTCACATACTACATTCTAATCCTAATTCTGTCCATAGTAACTAACCCTCCGATCCAGCGCCGGATTTAGACCTCATCGGGCCCTTGGTAAGATTCAAGTTTGGGGCCCTCTTCCATCTAACAATCCAAAACACTATATTTTTGTTCCTGATTGCAGACAGCTTTGATATAGCCCCTTGGCACGTGCACATTTTACTGATAAATGCTCAGTTGTGTAAACATCAGCATTGCGTACAAATATGAATCAGGCTCTAGGTCTTTTCGAAGTAGGCTTAATATCCGTGTCACATATAAAGTAAACTGACTGCCCATGTACAGTGGATGAAACCATATGTGTGTCCAAACATTTTTGATCCTATCAAAAAATATCAAAGGGACTTTAGGAGTGTGGGCAGGTTCTTGTGATGTCATAACAGCACTTGGTAGTCGCGCAATGTTACTCTGGGAAACTTTTGGATAACCAGGATATATTTATGGGGCCCCTTAAGACCTGCTTGGACCTAGTTGAGCTCCTACTGTAGGTTGCCTTGTGAAAAATATGCCTCTGCTCCCCTCCTAAAGCCTAAGTCCTAATCCTATCCCTTTCCTTACTGCCTAACCCTCCGATATCACTAAACCCACCCCCTAGTACCTAACCTTAAAGCTGGCCATACACTAGGGTGACTTAAGCCCTCAGAGAAGTTGAACGTGATCCTCCTTGAGCAGCCCGTGACCTTCCCGGTCAGCAGGAACACATGCAACATATAGTTTTCAGTCCTTTCGCATATATTGCATTTGATCTTAGCCAAGCCTGCTCGGATGCAAGCCAATAGATTGCTACTGCAACTGGTGCGACTCGCAGCTAGCAAAAAGACACAGAAAGCCAAGATACCAGTTTAATTCTATAAGTCATTAGAAAGTAATTAGGCCCCTTGTCAGTGCAAATTAATTTAAGCTCGTTCAGACTCAACTGAGGGCCTATAAACAGTTGTCTCATTACCAAGGTATCACACAAGACACATCCCATGATGGATAAAAGCAAAGAGCTCTCTCAAGACTTTCGCTTCATTATTGTAGCAAAACATACTGATGGCATTGGTTATAAAAGAAAGTCAAAACTTCTGAATGTTATAGTGAGCACTGTTGGGGCCATAATTTGGAAGTGGGAAGAAGATAATTTCACCATAAAGTGGCCACAAAGAGTTGTCCATGAGACAATGACCACGTGGAGAGCTACAGAAAGAACTGGAATTAGTAAGTACAACTGTTTCAAAGAAAACAATAAGTAATGACTTAGCCCCCACGGCCTGTATGCACGCTCACCACACAATACTCCATTGCTGAAGAAAAAGCATGTTGAAGCTTGTTTTAAGTTTGTCGACAACATTTGGACAAGCCTGAAATACTGGAAGAATATATGGCCCGTTCCGTTGGGTGCGAATTCTGCCCCTTCCCCGATTCTGTAGATTATGCAAAAAGTGGACATTTCAGGACAATGATCCCAAACATACAGCCAGGGACACTGGTCTTGCTTCGTCAGGATGGCGAAACTAGTCGACGAAAGTGAATTGGACCCGTTGCACGCCGCATCCTACATAAGTGGAAACGAGTCTGCCCGGCAGACACCATCTCACCTCATTCCAAGATAAGGTACCCAGCCCATATGTAGCTCATAGACACTGGGACTAAGGGCTTTATTCTGGTTTACTCCTTCTGGCAAATTCCTTCTTAGATGGACAAAACCATGTGCACTGCAGGTGGGGCAGATGTAAAATGTGCAGAGAGAATTAATTTGGGTGAGTTTTTTGTTTCTGTGCAGGGAAAATACTGACTGCTTTATTTTGACACTGCAATATAGATCTCACTTTGATGTTAAACCCCACCCAAATCTAACTCTCTCTGCACATGGTAACATTTACTCCACCTACAGTGCACATGGTTTTGTCCATCTAAGAAGGAATTTGCCAGAAGGTGTGAACCAGAATAAGGCCCTAAGTCCTGCATCGACCCTCCTTATTTCACCATCTGACATATGCATCAAACCTTTGGAGGAGGACCTGTGTGTAACCCTCCCCAATACCCACCCTTTGTGTATATGTATACTGGTATTAGACAGGGCAGTTACCATTCCAGACAAATGTATATAAAATATTGCAATTTTATTCATATTTTATTCATATTTAATCATTTTGATCAGTTTAAATGTTAACTTAAGTGAGAATTGTGTTCAACCTAAATAAAACTATTGTTTATATATAAAACAAATTGCAAGAGCCTAATTTATAAAGGTGATTTTGAGGTGTCACAAGCGCAAGGTGTCACCGTAAGGTGAAACCCCCCTAGCTTACTGTATGTAGAAGAATGGACCAAAATCACTCCTGAGCAATGCATGTGACTAGTGTCTCCATACAGGATGCGTCTTGAAGCTGTCATTACCAACAAAGGCTTTTTGGTCTGATTGAGACTTGATCTGAATGCCTCCAATTTATATGACACTCCCAGAAAACCACTTCCTGTTAGTCAAGCTCCAGTTGCTTTGCGTTTACTATCCATATGCATTTACTGTTGCTATTCAGACTCATGCAAGCACGCTACAATGCATGCGCAGTCATTTGATAATTGCTATCAGTGATCAACTTTGAAGCAGGCCCCTTGTGGCTATAAATATCTTAGCCTGGGTCAAATGCATGTGTGTCTCTGATGGAGTAGGTTCACCGTTACCATGTCTGATGAATTTGACAAAGATTTTGGATACGATCGAAACGTTGATTATTCTGTAAGATGCTGAATTAAAACTGCTTAAATTTTTTTACCTGGCTTGTGGTGAGTGTCCTCTTATTTCAGCAGATTTATATATATATTTATATGTATGCAGAAAGGGGGTTATCGGAGTGCGCTAAACAGGGTACCACCTAGCCAATTTCCACATTCAATCCATTCCACTGATGCGTTTATCAGTTATTTTAAAACCACACACAGTTCTTCCATCCACTTTTCAAACAAGAAGATGACTCCTAGTCAGACAAATGGTCCTTTATTCATAAAACCCAATGCGTTTCGTCACAAGGGACTTTGTCAGGGGTATGGCAAAGAAGTTGTTACCTCACAACAGGATTTAGTGTGGCTAAGTGTCTTCACACAATTGTATAAAATCTAAATATTTCAAAGACTATACCTTTGGAATATCCTGTTATCAGTCGGTAAAGGGGATCTTTGAAGAATTTGAAGCTTTAGATAGCCATGATTTTAATATTATAGGGATACGCTGCTCCCACTTGAACAATCTCTATGTAAGACCCGCTGGTCCACAAGTACCTTCACCTCGACGCGGAGCAATTCCAGTAGATTAAGCCTGTGTAGTCCTGAGAGAGCTGCTAGCAGATAGAAATAGTGCTGGAGTGTATTCCCAGTATAAGCATCCAATCGCTTCTGTTAGCAGAAGTGATTGGATGCTTATACTGGGGCTACACTCCAGATGTGGATTCCAGGATTCCAAATGCTGAATGATTCATTCAGCATTTGGAATCCTGAAATCCACAACCGGTTTAGTACCTCTTAATCTTATTTATTCCTGGTGCCTTTCTGTTCTGATGTTTGGGGCCATTAATTCCCCTTCAATCGATTGACTTTTTCTGGAGATTATTGAATAACCACTAAATGGTATACAATTGTTCCAACTGATCATCGATGATTTGATCTGTTCTTCATAAGGGAGTTCTAGTAAAAAAATTGCAGACATCCCATCCAAGACGGTTCCCTTGTGTGAACTTTTTCTGTACCAATCTGCTTTCAATTGCCCCTGATGAAGTCAAGCTATTGACGAAACGCGTTGGGCCATTGACATCTTTTGGAGGACACAATTAATAAAAACTGTTTTACGTTTTATCATATATTAAATTTTATTTATTGAAAGATTACACTTCTTTGTATCATGCAAATATAGGCGCACTCTGATCTTTTCATTTTTTCATCTCTACACACCTGGGTCCCGTCTAACAGAGGATCCCTCAGAGGTGCTGCATTAAGTTTGCTGAAGCGCGGATGGGGTACTCTGTATCTGATATATATATATATATATATATATATATATACACACACACACAATATATATATACATATATACACACACATATATATATATATATATATATATCTCTACAACAACAGAAGAAAAGGGTGCCCAATGGTGCAGTATCTTTGATGTTTTTATTTTACTTAAAAATGTTTAAAAGTGCTTAATTACCAGATATTTCATCTGCGGTGGGCTAAATTAACCACCTGCCAATACATAAAGCCACACTGGCAAGCTGGATACAAATGGCGGGTATGCGACCCCCTGCTGTGCACTCACGGTTGCCGGCTACACACTGGCTGTGTGCAGAGACGGGAACACCACGCTGTACAGAGATCCGGGGGACACACTCCTCTCCTCTGGATACGATTGCGTCAGTCAGGCCACGCCCCTACGCGTTTCGTCAGACGCAATCGTATCCAGAGGAGAGGAGTGTGTCCCCCGGAGCTCTGTACAACGTGGTGTTCCCGTCTCTGCACACAGCCAGTGTGTAGCCGGCAACCGTGAGTGCACAGCAGGGGGTCGCATACCCGCCATTTGTATCCAGCTTGCCAGTGTGGATTTATGTATTGGCAGGTGGTTAATTTAGCCCACCGCAGATGAAATATCTGGTAATTAAGCACTTTTAAACATTTTTATGTAAAATAAAAACATCAAAGATACTGCACCATTGGGCGCCCTTTTCTTCTGTTGTTGTAGAGAAGTGTTGGTGATCTCCCCTTGGGAATTGGGAGCGAGGAAGAGGAGCGACGGTCCAGAATTTGAAGACACGTGCCTATAGACTGTGAACTGTGTAAAACAGCTCTGTTTGAGCAAAGGTGCCAGCGCACCTATTCCTGCTTTTTTCTATATATATATATATATATATATATATATATATGTCTATATACATATGTCTATATATATATACATATATATATGTATATATATATATATATATATATATATATATATATATATATATATAGATAGATATACTGTATAAACTCCCCTTGATGAAGTCATACCGAGACGAAACTACACTTGACCTTCCTGGACAGATAAGCTTATATATGTTTTTATATCTTGAGGGGGTGTTTTTTAACCGTTTGTCTGCATTAACTATGTGTATTTTAAACCTTGTCATATATAGAGTGGAGATTTGTATGGGACCAGTGTGTTCCTGATATGATTATATACACTGTATTATGTGATAACTCTCTTTTCAAATTGTAAACACTATGGGCCGGATGAATGAAGCTTAAACAAATTATAAAACTGAGAGTGAAAAACAGCCAGCCAATCAGCTCCTAACTTCATTGTTACAGGCTGGGTTTGAAAAATGACAGGTAGGAGCTGATTGGTTGGTTGCTTATCACTCTCCACTTAATCACTTTATGAAGCTTGAACATCTGGAACTGTATTTATGGTATTATCTTTCACGGTTCATCAAGGTGGTCTTAGGACAGAAGATACCTATATTTTAGATAAGTTGTGTACTCCATTGCTTCACCTTGTTGTGTCACCATAACACCCCTAGCATGCTAATAGGCACTGTTTTTCTTCATATTAATATTGTTGCAGGGAAAATCACATTGTATTTGGTTAATGTACTGTATATCACCAATGGAAAATATGTATAGTATTTGCATAAAATGGCATTTTCGCTGCACGTTTTTAAGCTGCCTTTACGGTATATCCTTAATAAAAACATACACTTCATTTTAAGGGCCATGGGGATATTCATGTTTGCCTTATTTACAGTTCAGACAGTTAAAGGCCCATGCCATTTTACTTACGTTTAATTTCACAAATATAAGATACAGCAGGCAAGCATTTTTTTTATACACTGTATTTCTTATCCACAGAGCTCAAAAGCTATTAGCTTGATAATAGAATCCAGTAATAACAGAGTTCTTGGAAACAGATTGCTGGTTGTAGAGTAAGACTCCTCTAATAATCGATAATAACCCAATAGATTAATCATTGTAGAGAAGAGATAAAAATTAATTTAACCCTTTGAGTGCCAAGTGAATATGTCAAAACTGGCGCGAAAATTGCCCAGCAAACATTTTTAGTCATCATAATGACCTGTAATGTTTACCTTATTTTAGGAAATATGGGGTGAAATTAAACAGGATGAGAGATTCAGAAAGTGAGAGATTTGGTAAGAAATCTCCAGTTTTTTTAAAGCGGCAATCATTGACACGTCAAAATCAAACTGGGTTTGCAGTGTAAATGATGGCCGCTTAAAAAAACCCTGGAGATTTCTTACCAAATCTCTCACTTCCTGAATCTCTCATCCTATTAAACGGGGCCCCCCATGATATTTCAAGCTATGGTCCCAAAAATGTAAGCCTGCCACTGCGTACAATAGCCACATACTTAGCTTCTATTCTAAGGTCTATTCTATAACTGAGTAAGGATGTTACAGTATGTACAGTATCAAATTAAGTGACTCAGATTTGACCATATTATGTATCTACGCAATACTTTTACTTAACATGTACAACTGTTTTATGTCTCATTCATTCCAGAATGTCTTTATGACTTTTCTAAGTTTTATTATACTGAAATTAAATAATAACCCTATTAAAGTAATTAAATTTGCAAAGTAATGTAGAAAAACCTCCCACTTAAAGTATAATCAAGCAGTTCACAAGGAACATTGTATGATTTTAAAATATTTATTCACTGCTTTTAATTTTAGCTATGACATAGCCCCCTAACAGGATGGAAATAGGGGTTATTTAATCTGGATTCCGACAAGTCGGTCTTGTAGTTCTACAACTTAAGCCAATAGTGTATCATTCTTAATTTTACACAATAGTATCAGCCCGGTGCTCACCGCCCAGGGGCACCAGAGACATCCCTGGGCTTCATCCCGGGCTGGGGTTCCCCTGGAGGGCCTTTTATCCCCTTTTATCACTTCTCTGCTGTAGTTTTATCAAAGGTTTAAAGCATGAGAGTGAAGAAATTCATCAGAGGGTGAGCAGGAGAACAAAGGAGGAGCTAAGTGAAGCTGAGGTGAAAGGACAGAAGGGGTGAATTAAGAGCATGAAGAAGACTAGTGGGTTTCAATGAATGGGTGCATAATAATGGAAATGCAAATTTGTAACAGCCTGATAGGCATGGAAGTGAGTTCCAGATATGGGGGGCAGTACAGAAAAAGTTTTGGAAGTTGGAGTGGGAGGAGAGGACAAAGTGGTCAATAGGAAGAGGATGAATGTTGTAAGTTAACTGTGCCCCCGTTTCACATGATGCCACATAGAAACAGCAGTTCACATGTTCCACAGTGTCCACCAAGCTATTGATGTACTGTACCATATGTCCGTGTGTCTTGAGGCTATGATGAGAGGCCCCTTGGGAAACCTACACTGCTATCCAATTGTTAATCCACTGCTCACTTGGATTTTATTTCTGCACATTTTGGTGGCTTTTGTCATTGCCATATGAACTTCAAAGGAGAAAGAAACACAAAATGCTGATTAAGCAGTGAGGTAGACATAAACCACTGCAGGGTTCTTGCAGGCTGCACTTTAGTAGCTAGTCATGTGTTATGGTAATGAAGGTGGGCATAAGGCCTATCAGAGCAGGGGGGAGGGTTTAAAATGGTTAGGAGTAATCACGTGCTAGAGTGGTCTGCCTCTGAGAAGCCCCACCCACCCATCCCTATTTTTCTTCTTCGGCGGCGGTAAAGAACGGTCATCTCTAATAGATCTGTGTGTATGTAGATAGTGGGTGCACTCTCCCTTGACAACGATTGTCATGGGCCATGCTTCTGCACGGGGGATGGCCACACCATCTGCCCGGGTGGTTGTGTAGGGAGAGTGATCACCAGCAATGTGTATGCATGGTGATGTTTAACCCCCACTTTCCTATATTGACCGTTCTTTGGTACCGCCACCATTTATAGTTATATAGTTAATTGTCAAAATAAATTTTGACATTAATTTTGAAACGCCAGCACTTGTGTCTGTGTCTTTATTTTAGGTTGTTATTAGATAAGTTAAGGTTTAGTTATGGTTAATTTTGGTAAGTTTTAAAGTGTGGGCCTGGAGATACCCGATGGTGAGTTTATGCCATGGTCTGACAGACATGCGGACACCGAGGTTTCTATTTTCACATAATACCAATTCCCATTTCTGTAAAATAACAAATTTAGTAGAAATTCTGTGCTGGGGAAAACACATAAACCCTGGTTATAAAAGGGAGGTGTGGCCTCTAAAAGGAGTTTTGGCAACCAATAAGATGTTACATGCTGCCCCTCATAATTAACTCATAGTCTGTATAAGCCACTGATCTAACATAAAGTAATGAGTGTGTATTAGTTCATTTATTGTTTACTCTGTTCAGTTGATGCACCTCTAATACACTGCAGTTTGTACTCGGTACTGCGTGATGAGTTTATTCTGCAGGGAAACAATTAAAAATAATTAATACAGCAATGTCTAAAAAGTGTATGGGATTTGTCAGTATCTTTATGGTTTTTTTTGTGCTCATTAAAGATTGATCCTGTGGAGAAATATAATTGGCTTTTTTCTCCCAGGCAGAAATGGAGGACACTAATAAACTCTGAACTTTCATAGCAAAACTGCAAAGCTGTCGTTTCAATAAATGAAAGAATCTGAATGCTGTGCCTCAGCGTACACTAGACTTGCTGCCTAAGCCAGGCTTTCTTCCTTTACATAAATCAACTTACAGCAGCAGTAGTTTAATGGGGACATATGCCATGTTGAATTTATTTTTCGGCAGAGTAACATTCTGTCCTAGTTTACACACACATTTTTTTTTTTATAGACATATCCACAATGGGTGCAGGTTGTGCAGTACACAATGGCCCCTCGGTTCAGGGGGTCCAACTTGCCACACACCCAGGGCCCAAAGTACCTGCTTAGCAAATGTACCCAGTGACATCTTCAGAAAGATGGCGCCACACAGTGAAAGCACTGTGCCAGAGCCTTTCGTATTTTATACACATGGGTCAACTATCTGAATATCATCGGGAAGATGCCACCGTGGGGTGGGACCACTCCCACAAATGAACAAATGAGGGGGCTTGCTTCCTAAATGGCCCCGTCAGACTTTAACATGCCCCTGGTCCCTATGGGTATAAAAGTAGAGATGTGCAAATCGATTGCAAAAATGACATGAGTTTACCTGTTTATCCAATTTCAAGAAATCCAAAACCCACGATTTGATTTTGAAATCTGAATTCCAAACTAAAACACTTGAGGATAGTTTTGCAAAAATTAAATCAAAACCGCAACAATGAGATTAGAATCAAAACTCAAGACTCTGCACACATCTCTAAAGAAAGGGGGACATGCACTGACATATGGCGCCACAGTCATTCACATTGTTTAACTTAGAATATAACAAAATATTTTTTTAAACAAAATGGTAGAGTAGCATTCATTACATGATGTGAACTATGGACCTTATTCTGGTTGACTCGCAAGTCTGTGAATTTTACCAAAGGCCGCCTGCACGGCGAAACATAGCAAATTTTCATTTAAGCCCCATACAATATTGGGTACTTGTGTATTTTGGCGGCGCCCCCGATGTCCGTCGTACGATGAACGGATCGCATCGCATCGCATGCCATGCACCCGATGGCATACGATGCGATGCGACATGATTTTGCCCCCCTATACGATTAAAAATCGTATAAGCACCCTAAAGGGTGCTTTTGAGCACCCTAATGGGTGCTTACAATGTTAAATGCACCCCCACGCCACCCCCCCACTATAAACGTGAGGGGCGGCGGTACGCGTCCTACGACCTTTTCATACCCCCACTATCCACGTCGGCGTGGAGTTGAGAATAGAATAGTGTGGCGAGCGCAGCGAGCCCCGCGAGGGGACGCGGATACCTTCACAGATAAACGCGTCCCTTCGCGGGCTTCACAGGTATCCGCGTCCCCTCGCGGGGCTCGCTGCGCTCGCCACGCTTCGGGCTCGGAGGCTCGCTGCGCTCGCCACACTATTCTATTCTCAACTCCACGCCGACGTGGATAGTGGGGGTATGAAAAGGTCGTAGGACGCGTACCGCCGCCCCTCGCGGGCTCGCTGCGCTCGCCACGCTTCGGGTTCACGTTTATAGTGGGGGGTGGCGTGGGGGTGCATTTAACATTGTAAACACGCATTTGGGTGCTTTACATTGTATAAGCACCCATTAGGGTGCTTATACAATGTTTAATCGCATCGCATCGTATGGCATCGTATGCCATGTACAATGGCATACAATTTAAAAATTGTATGCTATCGTGCACTATCGTACGATATCGCGTCGCATCGCATACCATCGTATGCGTTATGGTATGCGATGCGATGGGCGCCGCCAAAATACACAAGTACCCAATATTGTTCACAATATCGCTTAGAAAGAGCTTATTGTTTGCATATACAAATATTGTTTGCCACCACAGCATGACCGTCGCACCCCTCCCCTTTTTGGCCAGAGGATCTTGGTTATGATGATAATTTCTTCTCCGTAACCCCAGTAACAAGGATAACTCTTTAGGACCGCTGTAAAAGAATTAGGGGGGTATTCAATGTTGTCACGACTGTTGGGCTGGGCCGACAGTGGTGACCCTGTCCCGTTCTCGGCCAGCTTGACAAAGTTTTTGCAGGTGGGATTCAATGTCCCGCCTGCTGAGCGCTGAGAAGGGGGTGTGGCTGCGAGAAGTGTCCAGGAATCGGCAAGCTGCGGCCGGGAGCTCACCAATTCCCGGACATTCTCGGCAGAACGTGCTCGACTGCTTATAAAGTTGGGCACGCCATCTCCCACGTCGGGAATTACGTCGGGAGATTGAATATCCCCCTTAGACTAAAACCCCCTTTTCTCTACACACTGGAACAGAGCACAAGAAGCCTATTTATTAAAGTATCACAAATAGGTTTGTTTTTTTCCTGTGGGGGGTCAATGTGTTTTGCCCTGTGGGGATCTCATGGTGTGCCTTGTCAATTTTAAAATATATTTTGTAAGCTGTAGGCTATTAATGTGTTAAAATGCTGGCTCTAGAAGAGTATTCATTTTTTGGTACGGTATGATCACTATCCGAAACTGATGAGCTATTTCTGTCCAATGGGCCCCTAGAGCAGTATAAATAGCACAAACTGATGAGCCTTTAGCAGACGCTACTGCCATAGACTTTTGTCATACAGTATGCAGCTATCGCTAGCCACACAATGTATACTTTATCCGGTGCATCATATGGCCCCAACTGTCTATGGCCCCTATACGAGGAGGATATTTAAATCAAATTCATATGTTATTATTGGAACTGTTTTGGTTCTATTTTTAAAAACAACATATTACTTTTAAACAGTTCTGGGTGATTAATTTGAAATAGCAGATTGCATTTTTTAATTCAGTGCTGATGAAATACATATTTGTTTCTGCTTTCCAGTTTGCTTTGAAGATTTAGCAAGCACTTGTGTTCACCTACTCCAAATTATGCAAATTTGTGTTTTCTGGTAGTTTTTTAACTGTGACGGTTCATTCATCCGGTAATCACCACAGGGGGCAGGCTCATGCCTCTCTTTTTAAGGTGGAAATAGCGGTCATGCAGTAATTTGTGTCTTATATAAGAACAGTAAGTAGATAAAGAAGCCTGCATGGTGAAATCTGATCAGGGCAACATTCAAAAACATAAGGCTTGATTCAAAAATAGAGGCAAGTATTGCAGCCGCTGGGATTTGTATAATGGAAGCATCTCAGATCCATCTCTTGTGTACGAAAATACAGTCATTTGGCGCACATCGATCCCATACCCTCCAACATGACCCATACAACTTGGTACAAAATACTCTGTTCTTGGGCCTCCTTACCAGTGGCAGTGCAGAGGTGGCGCTGCAGCGCAGTCCAAGGTACAAATAGGGGAGCCCATCCAACTGCCACCCCAATACTGTCAAGCATAAATGGCTGAAACTCACTAGTAGCAGCGTGTCCTGCAGAACCTAAAAAATTTCCAAAAGAGTACACCTTCCCTTTGGCTCAGTCTGTATCAACAATCTCCACTCTCAATTGAACTTCACCATCTACTCCTGCTGTAATCAGTGCTTTCTCTTAACACAAGTCTTATAAGTTGTTAAGAAATAATGACAGGCCTTATTTTTAACTTGGACTTTGAGTCCCAATTAGAGTCAATTCTAAATGTTTCACTACCAGTACCATTTTTGGACCAAAATGGGTGAGACAGGATTAACACCAATTGCTATTCTCTCAGTTGGACTGATACCCTGCCTATATGCGGAGCCAAGGAATCCGCATAATGCATTAAATTGTTAAGCTCGCCCCTCAGCCAATAGGAGTCCAGGGGTGGGCTTAAGTGTATAATGCAGCACACTGATTCCCAGGTCATTGTTGTGAGACCTAGTGAATTAGAAAGTGGATTTTTGGTGTATACTGCTGCATCTGAGAGGAATCGGCACTTGTTTCCTAGCACGGTGCCCGTCGTGGGTGATCGCATACCTTAACTTAAGGTATGCGATGGACGCGGCCAACGCGATTTTAGGGCTATTTTTAGCCTTTTCCCCGACAATTAAAAAATCTCATCCAACGCATGCCTTAAGTTAAGGCATGCGATGGGACCGACGCGACCAATGCGATTTAACATTGAATGCATTGTATTCAATGTTAAATTCCTATGTAAAATTGGGTCCATTGTATGCCATTATAATGGCATACAATGCGACCGATGCGATGGACCCGATTTTACATAGGGAACAATGTTAAATGGGCCAATGGACCCGATTTTTCAATGTATACCCACCCTGATGGGTAATTTACATGACAAATGCCCCCCCCCCCCCCCCCATTGTTAACGCCACACCATGATGAACGCCAACCCGAAGCGTGGCGAGCACAGCTAGCCCGCGAGGGCGTGTCATTGGCATTGATTTGAGGGCGTGGCATTGATTTTATATAGCGTGGCGAGTGGACACGTAATACCGGTGAAGTAATGCGCATCCCCTCGCGGGGCATGCTGCGCTCGCCACGCTTCGGGCTCGGTGGCTCGCTGCGCTCGTCACACTATATAAAATCAACTCCACGCCGACGTGGATAGTGGGGGAATGAAACGGTCGGAGGATGCTTACCGCCGCCCCTCGCGGGCACGCTGTGCTCGCTACGCTTCGGGTTGGCGTTCATCGTGGGGTGGCGTTAACAATGGGGGGCCATTTGACCAATCAGGGTGGGGAAACAATGAAAATTGGGGTCAGGGGCGGCATTTAACATTGGGGCCAATGTAAAATAGGGTCTCAGGGACCATTTTACATTGATTCCAATGTAAAAATCGCGTCGATCACATCGCATGCGATTTGGTTGCATGCGATGCGATCGACGCGATTTTTTGGGACCCGATGGATACAATTTCCATCACTGGCGCCGTGCTAGGAAACAAGTACCGAAGAATCTTTTAAAATGACATATTCAAATGTAGATGAGCCCCAAAGCAGTTAGTAAGAGATACTATACTTGGTATAGTGCTAGGAAATGGTGCTGATGATTTAATGTAAATGTATCTGTCTCTCATTTCTTTTTTTTTTCCTTTTTTCCCCCAAAACTGTAACAGTGTAATGTGGGCTAGGTGAAATGAGGGAGATTGCTAGACTAATGAGGGAGAGAGGGAGATTGCTGTTATTTCATGGAGTCTCTTGCAGAATGCAGTAGGGTAGGCAACTATGCCTAAGAGCCAACCTATTGGTAACATAAAATTAAAAAAAATACAATAAGTTAATCATAATGGAAACAGATTTTTATTTGAAAAAAACTTCTAATATATTCACATGAGACAATGAGGATAAAACGTTTTCTGATCAACAAGACAAATACAAAATCCAGAAGCTTTCAAGCAAATATAGAACACAACAGCCCAAAATTGCTTTATTTCAAAACAGAAGAAAACTTGGTAGGCCACAAACTGGGCCGGTGCTAGGGTGTCTGGCGCCCTCCTGCAAACCATTAATTTTGCACCCTTTCACATTGCCATTGCAACAAGCTGCAGCCCGATTGTGGGAGTGTATGCAACATGCGTTCCTATGGAGGATCTCGGGTGCATATACATGTATGCATACACCAAAATGTTGCAGGCACTAAAGGTTCCCATACACGCTGCGAGAATTGCATAAGTTATGGGCTAGATCGCATTGCATCACACGGCATGCATGCAATGTGTGTGCATAGCGATCCGAAAGCAGTACAAAAAGTAAGTGCAGAACATACTTTTTGTACTATTTGATGCCCGCAGGAGCGCACATCGCATCGCACTCTGCTATAGCAGCGTGTATGGCCACCTTTAGGCACATAACCCAGCCCATTATTTAAAAAGTGTCTAAATTTATATTAAAAAATCTACAATTATTAAAAAATTTGTTATAAACATGTATAATAAAAGACTCACTGTTCTTTTGCTGTTTAACTCTTGTGCAGTCCCTCCTCTTCTATCTACATAGGCAGGACGTTGAGGACGCTATCAGTGGCGTAACTATAGAGGGTGCAGGGGATGCAACTGCTATGGGGCCCGGCCGCTTGGGGGGCCCGAGGACCCAACATGCAATCCCCTGCATTCTCTATAGTTATGGCCCTGCCTGCAGTCTTTCGAATATTTAGCCTTTTTTTTTCTAAATTAGGCAGTGCGGTGCTGCGCTATGCACCTGGCAAATAGTTCTGCCTTGTATTGTAGTGTAGGACTCGGAGCTGGGAGGGTCAGCTGTGTGGTGCGCCAGACTAGGGGGCGCTGCAGCTGTCCTCTCTGACAGTGCTGGGCACTTGCTGATACAGCATTACAAGCAGGCGCCCGGCGGCTCCTTTTTAAGAGGAAGAGGATAACATGCTGCGCCGGGACATCAGACAGAGAGCGGCACAGAGCTCCTCCCAAGTACCCACCCAGCGCAGCAGACAGTCGGATAAGGATGGCCCTCTGGCAGTCACCGGTGCATGGATCCGGGCCACTGCAGAGCGCACAGGATGGCACAAACTCAGGTAACTGGGTAGGGTGTAGATGCGGGCGACCCAGTACCTAGTGGTGCTGCTACCTACAGTATTTCTTCAGTAGTGGGGCTGCTACCTACAGTATTTCTTCAGTAGTAGTGCTGCTACCTACAGTAGTTCTTCTATCCCTCTGTTTCCTATCCCCAACACCCTCTTTGTATCTCACTATCTGGTCCCCTAATTGTAGTGACAACGGCATGGGGGGGCCCTAATCAAGAGTTTGCTATGGGGCCCACATAGCTGTAGTTACGCCTCTGGACGCTATTACAACCCTCTCGTGACTGAGGGGGAAAGGAGTGGAGAGACGGAGGAGATGGAAGAAGAGGGGAGGAGAAAGAGGGGACGGAGTGTTGAGGACTGGCAGTGGCACTGGCACAGCACACTGAGAAGAGGGAAGGAAGGGGAGGCGGCGCTGCTGCCTGTTCGTCATTTGATTGACAGCTGACAGGCGCAGGGAGCAATTGATAGGGGGCGGATCCGGACATGACATGTCATCCAGGCATTCACAGCACTTCATGCCTCAGAGCAAGTGTCTGTGAGGAAGAAGGGGCAGGTCGCAGGAGGAGGACAGTGTGTGCGTGGTGCAGGGAGCTGCTCAGCCTCTACATACTGCCGCCCGCTGTCAGACAGGCACTGTGGGTGGCGTGCAGGCTGTGTGCATTTGCTGTGCAGGGAGCAGCTCTTTATACTGCCACCCGCCCGCTGTCAGACAGGCGCTGCGGGTGGCGTGCAGGAGGCAGTGACAGTGAGGGCTGAGGCAGCTTTAGCAGAGCAGGGAGGGAGACAGCGCCTTTTCAGCATGGCGCCTCCCTGCTTTGCAGGAGCTGCTGAGTGGGTAGCGCCGGCCCTGGCCACAAATGTCTTGACTTCACCAGAGCTGGTCTGTGCTGAATGATGACAATCTGAAAATGAGCTTGTAACTACAGATGTGTCCACACGCATCTTGGCTTTTTTTCTACTGTAAAGCATGGCCTAGCTGTTTTTCCAAATGTAGCAAGTAGATGGATTCTAATTTTTTTTTAGCAGCAGTAGAATTTGTATAAAGTAATATTAGAGAAGCAAGTTTTTTGATAAATCACAAAGCGTGACTTTTGCAGAGTCCAAGGTGTGACAAATTGTGCCATACAGGGCACAATAAAACCAAGATGTATGTGGACACATCTATAAGTCTCAAATTGATCTCTGGGATTGGTTGCGCAATGCACGGTCTTTGGGGTTAAACTGTATATACTGTACCAGCAATTACCTTGGCTTATTGCTTAAATAGAACAAATGAGCCACCATTTTTTTTAATCTAAAATGCTCTTCATAAAACAACTCTATTCCATGATTCTGTTTTGCCTCTAAAACTACTCATCCCCACTAAGATGTTAGACTGTTAAGGCCCCCATACATTAGGCCCTACTTGTCTTTAGGACAAGTCGGACCCAATTCTCCTGTGAGCCGCCCGGGAGCTCCCAGGGAGGCTCACACACAATTTGGCACTAGATGAGCCAAATTTGACATGTGATAAATTGCTTGCGATTTATCACATGTCGGGGCGCAGGGGGTGGGCGGTGAGGGTCAGGGGGCAGCGGTGCTCTTATCAGGGGGAGCAGTGGGGCGGGCAGCGGGTCCCCGAGTGCTAAGCTGGCGGCGCCGGGGAGTGCTGACCTGGCCGGGCGGTGATGATCATAGATATCAGCAGCGCTGCGGGACGGGACGTGCAGTGGCGGGTATTAGATTTTAAAATACCTGTCAAATGACTGGCCGTTCTCTGATTGGCTGGCTGAGAGTCATTTGACAGGAATTTTTAAATCTAATACCCGCCACTGCGCGTCCCATCCCGACTCCCGCAGCGCTGCTGATATCTATGATCATCACCGCCCGGCCAGGTCAGCACTCGCCGGCGCCGCCAGCTTAGCACTCAGGGACCCGCTGCCCGTCCCACTGCTCCCCTGGTGTCTGCATGCATATGCCTGTCAGGTGTCAGGGAGGTCGGACGTGATCGTATGTACTGACCGTCAGACCTCCCTGATCAGGTCCGATGCGCACGGGACCGCGCATCGGATCGGATCAGATATCACACACCTGCGATTTTGGGCCGATTTCACCCGATTATCGGCACCAAGTGTTGAAATCGGATGAAATCGTCCCAAAATCGCATAGTGTATGGGGGCCTTTACAGTTTACTGTAATTTAGTGGGCTGTTCCTATTTTGAGCTTTTGCTTTATTCATTATTTTCATTTGTCTCATATATGCTGCTGTGATCTGACCCTTAATTACAGTTCCATGGCCTCCAATAAAACTATTGTAGAATTTCTGTGCTGCATGTTATTTACTGTGTGAACTCCTGAACTTTTCATCTGAAAACAAATACACTGAGCAACACTAATTGGTACATAGTCTGATATAACAAATGTCATTATATTTTAGTTACCCAAGGAACCAAAGCTGTAGACAAAAATATAATCGTTTTAGGTCAGTTATTCCCCTTTTACACCAAAACGCCGGGTCGCACCCAGCTTTTTGGACCCAGGATCCAGCTGGTTGTGACCCAGTGTTTTGTCCCTTTTACACCAGCGCCCCCCTCCCAGTGCAGGTGGTTCCTGAGCCGCTGCCGCTTGGAGATGACATAATCTTCAAGCGCTGATCGCCGCCGCTGGGACCCAGACCGCTGCACTGGGGGCAAGCCCAGCACTAAGGTAATCTGCTGGGCTGCCCCAGTCCCTGTGCACCCCCCCAGCCCTTGTCCGGGAGGTGAATGGATGCCGCACACAGGCATCCATTCACTTCCTTCTCTGCCGCCACTGCTGTCTCCAGGGTATTTACACCGCCCTCTACCCAGGTCCTGGCCGTGTTCTAGAAGTCCCGTGTAAAGGGACACGGCGTGTCCCATTTACACCGCCGATGATCCGGGTCTGACCCGCCGCTGACCCGGATTTTTCAGCGGTGTAAAAGGGGTATAAGTCTTAAGGCTGAAAGAGGTAGTTCCTTCTATGGACGTTAGCTGCCTCCAAATACTGTATTCCAAAAGTGTAAAGCAGATAACAGCATGAGGTGGTGTTTATTTTTGCCCACGGTACTAACAAATCTCCAGGGTCAAGATTAAACAACTGGCGTAAAAAGTTACTGAGAAATTCTGTGTGAGAATATCATTGTATTATCTTTAAGGGAGCCAGTGGCGCACACGGGGTGTGGGGGGGGGGGGGGGGGAATCTTTTAGAGAGATAATGGGTGACATTCTATGGAATGCGAGAAAAGCGCATATATTTATCGCACTCCACATCGCCGCACTTCGCACTTTCTGAATTCGCACTTTTTGGTCATAATTCGCATATTTAATGGGATGCGCATTAGAGGGTAAAAAGTGCGATTGAGTGCGATAATGTGCGAATTTTCGGCATGAAAATGTGCGATTTTTAGGCATGGAAATGTGCGAATTTGAGCTTATGTGCGATTTTGGGTTTGTATTAAAAAAAAAAAAAAAATTGCGTGGGGTCCCCCCTCCTGAGCATAACCAGCCCCGGTTCATTGAGCCGGACCTGGTTCCAAAAATACGGGGGACAAAAAGTGTAGGGGTCCCCCGTATTTCTGAAACCAGCCCCGGACTCTTGGACCGGTCCTGGTTCCAAAAATACGGGGGACAAAAAATCTGGGGGTCCCCCAGATTTTAAAACCAGCACCGGGCTCCAACAGCCCGCAGTGTCATGCCACAGCCGGGGGACACTTTTCACATAAGGTCCCCCGGCCGTACCATGAGCACCGTGGCTGGTCAGCCTTGGACGGGGTACCTGGAGGAGTGGGGACCCCCCCAATAAAGGGGTCCCCCCCCCCCCCCAAGGCTTCACCCATCCAGGGCTGAAGCCCGGGGCTGTCACCGGCGTCCCTGGCCAGTGGACGCCGGCTTGATGGTGTAAAATCTTTCAATCCTAACATTGCTTTATACAGGAGAACTACAAGTCCCAGCAGACCTCCTCCGCAGGCTGGGACTTGGAGAACCACAAGTCCCAGCATGCAGGGCATTAATGGGCCCGCTGGGACTTGTAGTCCACCTGTAAAAAGAATGCAAATCTCCAGGGTCAAGATTAAACAACTGGCATAAAAAGTTACTGAGAAATTCTGTGTGAGAATATCATTGTATTATCTTTAAGGGAGCCAGTGGCGCACACGGGGTGTGGGGGGGGGGGGGGGGGGGGAATCTTTTAGAGAGATAATGGGTGACATTCTATGGAATGCGAGAAAAGCGCATATATTTATCGCACTCCACATCGCCGCACTTCGCACTTTCTGAATTCGCACTTTTTGGTCATAATTCGCATATTTAATGGGATGAGCATTAGAGGGTAAAAAGTGCGATTGAGTGCGATAATGTGCGAATTTTCGGCATGAAAATGTGCGATTTTTAGGCATGAAAATGTGCGAATTTGAGCTTATGTGCGATTTTGGGTTTGTATTAAAAAAAAAAAATTGCGTGGGGTCCCCCCTCCTGAGCATAACCAGCCCCGGCTCATTGAGCCGGACCTGGTTCCAAAAATACGGGGGACAAAAAGTGTAGGGGTCCCCCGTATTTTTGAAACCAGCCCCGGACTCTTGGACCGGTCCTGGTTCCAAAAATACGGGGGACAAAAAATCTGGGGGTCCCCCGTATTTTAAAACCAGCACCGGGCTCCAACAGCCCGCAGTGTCATGCCACAGCCGGGGGACACTTTTCACATAAGGTCCCCCGGCCGTACCATGAGCACCGTGGCTGGTCAGCCTTGGACGGGGTACCTGGAGGAGTGGGGACCCCCCCAATAAAGGGGTACCCCCCCCCAAGGCTTCACCCATCCAGGGCTGAAGCCCGGGGCTGTCACCGTCGTCCCTGGCCAGTGGACGCCGGACTGATGGTGTAAAATCTTTCAATCCTAACATTGCTTTATACAGGAGAACTACAAGTCCCAGCAGACCTCCCCCGCAGGCTGGGACTTGGAGAACCACAAGTCCCAGCATGCAGGGCATTAATGGGCCCGCTGGGACTTGTAGTCCACCTGTAAAAAGAATGTTAAAAGAAAACACACACACAGAAAAGTAAAACTTTATTACATACACATCCACACACCTCACTTTTACAACCACATACTCACCGATCCAGGATCCAGCGCTGGTCTCCCTTCTGCTGCAGAGCCGGCTACCCCCGCACTGACAGCGGGGACAACCGGCTTTCTCCGATGGAGCTAACAGCTTCTGTCACGTTGTCCCAGCGTGACACAGGCTGAGAGCGTGATTGGGCGATGCGTCTCCATGGAGACGCATAGCTCAGCCCTGATTTATATACTTTTGGTCCCGTTGGTGTTTAACTTCTTTGATATCATAGAGTTTACTATCAATATTTCAATGTTTTTGTTCACCTTCAACATTTTTTCAACAAGTAAATATAAAAAATAAGTGCCATTTCTCTTGAACATGTAAAATAACAGAAACAGTAAAGGGGCATACACACGGAGCGATTTTGTGGTCTATTGCAAGCAATCTGACCAGATTGCTTACAAAGTAAGCACAGATCTCTCCGTGTGTATACCTCGACGGTCAGCATTTTTGTGGGAACGCCCATAAACCCCTGTTTCCCCCACCCCCCCCTGATCTCCCCCACCATGGAGCGAACAGTCTGGTGAGTGTGAAACTCACTGAGCCATCCCCTCCCGGGGTTTGCAGTACTTTGTGAATCCTTACAGAAACTTGGTTGGAAGACATTTCTACAATATTAGCAGGGGCTTTTGCAGATCCAGAAGAAAGGAATTGTCTCCAGAATTTAAAACTGATATAGAACTGACTTTAGCGGGTTAGATATACACAGAACAGTAACATGAATAAAATCTGGAACGACTAGGGGCCACAGGAACAATCACTAGATTGCTCATCCATATGGCCTTGGAGAAGCCCGGAGAGGAGTGAAAGGGGGGTGGGAAGAGGCTTAGTTTTGGGGGTGGGGCGAGGCTGACGTCACCAAGCCCCGTCCCCAAGACAGACAGCCTCATCAATTTTCGAGTCCGTGGATGGGAAGGAGGGGCTAAAATGATATGAAATGGCGCAAATTGCATCATTTTAGCCCCGCCCCCACCCCGCAGACCAGCAAAATTTGTCATTTTATACCGCAGGGAAGGGGGGAGCAGGGGCTGTAGGGAAAATGCGGGAGACTTTCCCCCCTTCCGGGGGGGGGCGGGAGGAGGACCCGATTTGCGGGACCCTACCGACCATTTGCTGACAGGCTGAGAGAGCGCTCAGCCAATCACAGGCTGCCCATTCATTGTATGGGCTTTTTTTTTCAGTACTGACAGCTCCCGGCTCCCCCCGCCCGGCTCTATGTCACTGCCGCCTGTGTCCCCCGCAGCGTCCGCACTACTAGCGGCGTGTCCCCCCCCTACCCGGACGGAGCATGACAGCTCCCTGCTCCGGCTCCCCCTGCCGCCCCCTCCCTCGCCGGCGTCTCCCGCCCCCCTCCCTCGCCGGCGTCCTCAGAGTCCCCACGGCTGCACATAAGATTTATCTTATGTGCAGCCGGTCCGACGTCCCGACCCTGACCCGATGCGCACGGGACCGCGCATCGGGTCGGACCGGGTGTCAAAACCTGCGATTTGGTCTGATTTCACTGATGGATCGTGAAATCGGGGCCAAATCGCATAGTGTATGGCGGCCTTAAGAGTCTCCTCTCCAGGGGAGAAGCCCTTTCTACAGCTTTTATGGGGGGGGGAGCATTCTGGAAAATGCTGTGATTCACGGCTCTTCAGGGCGAGGGTGGTATTAAATGACACGATCTGCATCCTTTTAGCATTTTAGCATTTATCATTCCTTTTAAAATTCCTTGTTGAGGTTTTTGTCCTTGAACAGTTTGTTACCAAGAGGTTTTGGGCATTAGAAGCATTAGAGATTTTATAGAGAAATGCAGCAATTATTTATAACCAGCTTGGGAGACTGCAGTCATCCATGTGACAGAGCTAACCTTAATCCTCCTCTGGACTCCATTCTTCTAGGATGTGTGAAAGCAGACCTTTGATTTGAAGATAATGCCTTTATTTGATGACATGCTCATGAAAGTGCAGGGAGTTGTCAGTGAAAGGGCAACTAACAGAATGAAAAATCCCAGAATCCCTTTTTTTTGACAAGGGCAACAAACAAATCACAATCTCAGGTCTTCATACCTACATAGCAAGTACAAGATAACAGGACGGCAGGATGCAACAATTTCAAGGGGTCTAGAAATAAAAACAGAATAAAGAATGTCAGGCACACAGTATTGTGCAAACACAGGACACAGAAGAACATGATGTCAGATGCATCAGTAGTACAGTGTATCGTAGAGCCCTGGAGAGCAGGATACCAGAACACAGACAGCAGCTCCTGCATGTACATTAGAGATGGGCAAAACGGATCATTAAGCTGAACCGGGACCCGCTGGATCTCTCGGCGAAAAGATACGTATCTTTTAGACGGATCCTCGGTTCCCTTTAAAAAAAAGGGGGGAATATACATGACCGAGTAAAAACACTGATCGAAGGCTGGGTGCAAAATCGCCATCAATGGCAACCATCGATGGCGTCTGCACCGATGGCAGCAGCAGCTAATCTTTCTATCACTTGTAGTCACAGCACTGTACTCAGTCTACAGAGGTAGTACATCTCAGCTGCCACAGGTGGCAGCACTGAGATCAGGAAAATGCATTGTAAACTGAAACGGATCACCTTTTTGGGATCAGCGGCTCATTCGTTCTTGAATGGGATCCGTTCAAAAGATCAGGTTCGTTCGCGAACGACCCATCTCTAATGTACAGTACATAGCATGGTTAGTTCAATAACATGGCCCAGAATAAAAACGTGAACATAAACGTTTCAAGTAGTTTAATGTATCGTATCCTGACAATACCTTTTTCCATTGCAGCCATTATGAAGGATTAGATATTACATATGGATCCAAAGGTACATCCTCACACCCACCAAATCCATGACCACCACACTTGGGCCTTATTCTGATCGGAGCGGCCAAACGTGCGTACGTTCGCCATTACCGCACGCTAGCCGTACACGGCACCCACAAATCAGCCGCTTACGTACGGGCAGAAATACCGTAGAAGGGGAGTGGTGTACAAATGAGCGTACGGCAACGTACGCGGCCGGCCCAGCCCTTACACTCCGACAACTGGCGTACAACTGAGCGTACGGCGCCGTCTACGGCCGTCTCTCCTCCGTCTCCCCACCGACTTCTTGCGGAGATCTGAGCGTACGCCAGTTTGCACGGACGGGTCCCTATTGTTTTCAATGGAAAACTCAGCTTATGTCACCGCTCGTGAGAGTGAGCGTACGTCCGTGCACGCTGGCATACCCTTCACATATATGGACCTGCAAATCTTGCCTCTCAACTACTAATCTGACAATTGATTAATTAATCTATTTGTTATTCAATTATTGTTTTCTATTAACTCAATTGTCTACCTTAATAAAGACCTAATAAATCTACATTTGAACCCACATTACATGTATATTTGTGATGTTCTAATGTGGCATTTTAATCACTATCTATGTGTCCCCATATTGCTGTTACTTTTAAATCAAGTTATGTTGGTGTTTCTGTATATGTACTAAATTATGTACGTAATTACTTTGTCCAAAATGTGTAACATGTATACCTACCCTGATGTTATGTGTGATGTTTTAATCTAACAACATTAAACATTCATGCATTTTCACTATGTGTTATTTTACTCAAAAACACACACATTCACACATCAATCATTACCCCTCACCTCAAATTACAAGTATAACTTACAGTACACATCTGTATGTACCTACCCTTACACGCCCTCTAACATATTTATTATTAAAAACACAGGCAATTTCGAACAGTAATCCAACTTTTATTTTATACCAAAAAAAAAGGGGGGGGATAAATAAAAAATTAAAGGCGGGCCGCCAGAAGCCCAAAAAGGAGCTGGAGGTAGACGAGGGTGAGCATTATTTCCCGCATTATTGCGGCCACCTCCTCCTGCTGCTGTTCAGTGTCTGTAATGAAGGGATAAAACAAAAAATTAATATACACAAATGTTTGTTGTATTTGTACATAATAAAAAGTTCAGAGTTATGTGTGAAGGCCACATACATTTAGAAACTACATTGAAGATGGGTCTGCTGTAAACACAGTACTAAAATAAAATATGTTAACACACACATACTGTACATAGTAAATAACATTAATTCAATTACTCCTTCATCAATGAATGTATGCTGTATCCCAATTGGTACTTTGGTTTTGGGGGACTCTCCTCTAACCTCACAATTAGCCTGTGCTATTTAAGGGTTATGACATTGTTGTGGCTTAAGCACTCCTTACTATTTTAAATTTAGTACATTGCTGTACAAATTATAGGCCTACAGCTATGTTTGTAAAGCATGCATCCGCATGGCCTCACACACTATTACCAAAACAATCTCTACATTTAAGTTGCACCAGTGGCAGATTAAGCCTTTGGGGGGCCCGGGGTACTTTAGAGCGGGGGGCCCCCTTGCACTTGTCATTACTGGCCGCACACTGCATGGGCGAATATTATACTGTCAAAACATAGAGTAAAGGCAGAATAAACTTGGTCAATGGTTACCTGCAGGGGATATATATATATATATATATATATATATATATATATATATATATATATATATATATATATATATATAGACAGGGGGTTGGCGGCACTCGGAATAATAATAGACCCCATATATATATATATATATATACACACACACCACATGAAAAGCCTGTGTTTGTCCCTCTGCCCCTTACTCTGGAGGAGACCTCACAGTCCTAGTGCTGCCTCTGATTAAAAACCCTCCTATGACTAAGCTGCTGCTGCTGTTCTCCATGGACCTGAGAAGCATGTAATGAGCTCCACCAATCAGAGCTCAGCACAAACTTCTCAGCCTCTGTCCTCTGGTGCAAAGTGTCATGGGACTTAGTCAACTCCCAGAAATGCACTGCACACTTGTGCAATCAGTGTGCCTTGGCTCCCGATGCTCAGCACCATAAATCATTGTCACATTGGCAGATAGGTGAAGCTGCAGCACTACCCCACCCATGCACAAAACATTTAGCTAAAAAAAACAAAACATAACTTAAACATGTTATTTGTAAAAAATACATGACAACCACAGGGGGCCCCTAGCTAGAGGGGGGCCCAGGGGCACTGACCCCTTGCGCCTCCATTATAATCCGGCCCTGTGTTGCACATCATGCTGGGAACTGGAGTTACCCAACACCTGGAGCCACATAACTACCACACCACTAATGTCGGATATCTCATTGGATGTACTGTTATGTCAATTATTCAAGGGGTGAGGCATGGCCACACTCAAAAAAACCACCAAGGGGAGCCTTGTTCCTGGAGAAGGACAGGACACACCTCATGGTCGGCCTGCAGTGATATGTTGCAACTAATGTTGATGTTGGATACACATATGTGGTTGTTGTGATTGTTTATGTGTAGAAATGTGTAGGTCAACATTAGACACATTATTTACTTACGGCTACTTGAGCCATCCTGGTTGCCGTTGGTTGGCTGTGCAGTGGTTGTGGGGGTCAGGAGCAAGGTGGATGGTCCTGTAGTTTGGCCCGAGGTAGTGGGTGTGAGTGGGGAGTGGAGAGGTTTGGGGGTGGGTGGTGGAGAGGTGTAGGGGGGTTGGAAATGGGGTGGGGAGGGGGGGGGGTGGGGGTGGGGGTTGTGGAGGGGAGGGGTTGTGGAGGGGGTGGGGGTTGTGGAGGGGGAAGGGGATGGGGAAATTGTGTGGGTCCAAACTGCACCCTGGGTCTCCTCTTCTTCCTCCTACTCTTCTTCCTCCTCCTCTTCTTCTTCCTCCTCCTCTTCCTCCTCCTCCTCTTCCTCCTCCTCTTTCTTCTCCTCCTCCTCCTCCTCCTCTTCCTCCTCCTCCTCTTCCTCTTCCTCTTCTTCCTCCTCCTCTTCCTCCTCCTCCTCGGCTGCCTGGTCCCGGGCTGCCTGCTCCCGGGCTTCAATGCGTGCCCTTGCCCGTGCTGAAATGTTCATGTTGATGGCATAGAAATCGAAGATTGGGTTTCATAAAAAAGGGGGAAAGAAAAATTCACATTAGTCATGCTCATAACCTTCAAAATTATCATTGCTGTGAAATTTCAGACATTTATCATGCAAACTATTTGATATCCTACACCCAAAAACTGATCAACTACTTAAACCCCCCCCTATACACCCCCTATACACCCATATACACCCATATACCCCCCATATACACCCATATACACCCATATACCCCCATATACACCCATATACACCCATATACACCCATATACCCCCATATACACCCATATACACCCATATACCCCCATATACACCCATATACACCCATATACCCCCATATACACCCATATACCCCCATATACACCCATATACACCCATATACACCCATATACCCCCATATACACCCATATACCCCCATATACACCCATATACACCCATATACACCCATATACACCCATATACCCCCATATACACCCATATACACCCATATACCCCCATATACACCCATATACCCCCATATACACCCATATACACCCATATACCCCCCATATACACCCATATACACCCATATACCCCCCATATACACCCCCATACTCAGGAACATATTTATAAAAAGTACACAAAACATTGCTAAAAAACGCTGACATACTAGTAATCAAAACTTACATCGGGCAATATGGCGGCGAAGGCTGCTGAGTAAAACCGGCTGCCGCCGGCGCAGGTCTGACCAGCGCCGCTCAACCTGCCCCAGGCTTCTGCGGACGCCGGTCGTAGAGAAGATGAGGCGGCGGGCAGCAGTATACGCCCGCCGCTTGTCGGCATTACTGACATAAGGGCCCCTGGGCCCCAGGTGACGGTCCATCACTTCCACCAGGGCCAAAAGCTCTGACGTGGAAAAGGGCCTAGCTCTTGGACAAGTCATATTGGCAATGGCGCAGTTATTAATTGCAGGTACATATATCACTTTTGGTGCTTGCTGATTGGTCGAAAAAATAGTTTGTTTGGTATTAACTTTATTAATCCCTCTTACATTAACAAACTGGATGCGAATAGAAACTTACGCGGACCGTTCCGATATACACACACCACAACCAACAGCATGCATTCAATGAACAGAGAAGTACTGTATTTACAGTGTGCGGAAAATAATACACGCAACCCTCTACTTATAACTACGCTGCTTAAAGGGGGCACGATACACCGATATGCATGGAGAGGAGTACTGTATATACAGTAGGCGGAAAATAATACACGCAACCCTCTACTTATAACTACGCTGCTTAAAGGGGGCACGATACACCGATATGCATGGAGAGGAGTACTGTATATACAGTAGGCGGAAAATAATACACGCAACCCTCTACTTATAACTACGCTGCCTAAAGGGCCACAATGCAACATGTTGCTGTATGACAATTGCATAGACATTACATATGCAAGGCAAGCATTATAACGTGATGTTTTGAAATGTGACTCACAAAGCATACACGAACTCCAACAGATACCAGCTGACAACACTCATCATTGGAATGACAGGTGCACACATTTCACGATGTAGCCCACATTGCTCCACAACCTGTGTATATACATATACGGGTGATTGATCAGGTGCATTGAGACCTGCGTAATTTAAGCGGCAATTATCGGCGGGAAATATCGGCGTAAATTTGCATCTACATTGCGGGAAAAAATATACGCCCCCTTGTTCATGGCGGGAGATTAACATATAAATATTCAGTCAGATGCAGCCCACAATTGCTGCAAACATGTCTGACTCTGACGATTCAGCAGCAGAGGACGCTCTGCAGAGAGCACAAGCAGAATCCCTGCTTGAAGCCTTACAGAAGAGGGAACAGGAGCGGAGAAGGAGGGCCCAAGAGAGGAGTCGCCTGCAAGATCAAGCGGGCCCCTCAGTAACAGGCCCTGGTGAACCTCCACCAGCTCCACAAGGGCCAAGCAACCAGCCAGAACAAGAGGTTGCATCTCTCCAAACAGGTGTGACCCAGCAGGTGCATGGTGAGAGAACTGGGGCCACCAGAAAACGTGCTGCAACATCTAGGGTGATGACTGAGCAGGATACCACCACCAGAAGGAGAAACCCTGCATTTGTAGAGGCCGAAATGCGAATTCTAGTGCCCAGGGCACGCGAATGGATTGAATTGGCAACCAGGAAGCCGGGTGCCAGTGCAAGGAGAAACCTTTGGGACAAGATCACAGAGGAAGTGAACCAGGTGGCACCAGTGGTCAGAACTTGGGACGCGGTGAAGAAAAGGTTAGTGTGTTTGTCAGGTCAATTTTTCAGCAGTCTCCAGCAGGAACTGAGGCCCTTATTCTAGTTCACTCTTTCTGCCCAAATATTTCTTAGATGGACAAAACCATGTGCACTGCAGGTGAGGCAGGTGTTACTTGTGCAGAGATAATCAGATTTGGGTGGGGTTTTACACCTGCCTCACCTGCAGTGCACATGGTTTTGTCCATCAAAGAAATATTTGGCCACACATGGCAAAAAAACATAACATCACCCACACTAGGAAATGTCACGTAGCTAGGGGTACCACCTAGTCCCTTTAATTCCGGACACATATTAATTACACAGGTTCTGTGGCTGGCTGACTTCAAGACTCCACTTCACCTAATTTTAAACTGCCACAGAACCTGTGTAAGTAACATGTGTCCGGAATTAAAGGGACTAGGTGGTAACCCTACACGTAGCACAGTGGTGCACATATCTCATGGTGATATTTGTATTTTTAAACTTGTAGGTGGACTGACTTCAAAAGTGCCCTGAAGAGGAAGATGACTGACCGGTACAACCACAGCATGTCCACCGGGAGCGGTCCTATGCCTGACCATTTGGAGTATACCCCCCTGGAGCTGGACTCCTGTGACGTCATCGATGTGGGGGAGATCAGGGGGATCTCCAATATGGACAGTGAGCTCCCGGCGGAGGTCTTTGCTGCTGCTTTTGATGGTAAGTCACAGTAATGCATTGTATTTAGAAAGATATTTTTTATTGCGTATGTGATGGTGACATTGTTTTCAATTCTTATCCTAGCAGAAGCAGAAAGTCAGGATGTACCGGCAGCATCTTCCTCTGCAGAGCCACAGGTGGAGCAGGTGGTCCAGCCTCCAGCAAGACGTCGCCCCCAGCCCCAGCCACAGGAGACATTAAGTGAGAGCCTGTTGGTGACGCTGGACAGGATCGAGCAGCAAGGGGTGGATGCTGCGATCCGTCAGCAGCAGGTGGCGGATTTTCTGGCGGAGTGGAAGGCCACAAACCAGCTGCAGGTTGAGGCGTTGAACCGCATTAATGAAACTCTGGCGGCTGGCATGCTAAGCATTGGCCAACACCTCAGCCGCCAGAATGAACTTATTGCGGAGCAGCTGTCCACCGCCAGGTCCCTAAGGGACAATCCCCCATCTGCTGCCCCACCCCAAGCTGCTCCCCAACCTTCCACCTCGGCTGACCCTCCTGTGTCGACTAGGGGAAGACGCCGAAAGCCAGCTGACCCAAAGGCCCCTGTCCCCAAGGCCCCATCTAAAAGGGGCAAAAAAGGGCCCAAATGAGACCTGGTTCACTTCCTCTGTGGTTGGAGGCTAAAGGTTTAAATTGCACTGGACATCCGCTTCCTGAGTTGCCCATCGATAAATTTGCGTGCCATGGGCATGAAAGTTCGTATTTTGACCTCTACAAATGCAGGATATTTTTTTTTGGTGGTGTGTATCTTGCTTAGTATTCACCCTGGTTGTTGCAGTACGTATTCTGGTGTCCCCATTTCTTTCACCATTGCATTTGCAGGGTAACACATGTTTGGAGATATGCAACCTCTTGTTCTGGCTGTTTTATTATTTGTGTGTCTATTTTATTTGTTTATTTGATTTCTCACATTAAAGTGTCAAGCTGTGATGCTGAACAGCAAATAAATTTATTTTACAAATTAAAACAAAATTGTGGTATGTGTAATTTCTTGTGTGAAACAAATACTAGATTTATGTGTACTTACTGACCAGGGTATTTTTGAACATTTGTTGAAGTGTGGTGGAAGTTTCCCATGTGTAACCCTCTCCATGGCCATTCCCATGTTCCTATCCAACTTTTCCCTGCTAATTAGTTTGTGTCAGCACATGTGCAGAGCAACTTAATAGGTGAGAAAGCAGTTTGTGTGCAGGTGAGGTAGCTCCTACAGTAGTAGGTAAAAGCAGGTCCAGAACAATGCTTTCCTCATGGAGTGGGTGAGGCAGACAAACAAGGGTGAAAAGGTAAATTTCTGTAGGAATGCATATGTGTCCTCCCTAAAAAAAGATGTGTGAATGGGCCAAACATGATAAATTAGCTTGTGAACAAACATGCATAACTTTTTAAATATATATGATTTGACAGTGTCATAATCAGATGTAGGAATCCTTTGTTAGAGAGATGAGAGTGCAATAATGTGATTGGTGGCATCTTACATCCAGAGTGTAGTCAAATCCAAATCATAGCAGATGAGATAGTGGTACAGGTCATTATTTTGGGTACTATACAAAGATTGTGTGGAAAATAGTGGTCATGGGCTTCAAACATTGCTGAAACATCCTTTGTAGGTGTTAGATGTGGTTTATGTTATTGTATCCTAAATACAAAACCTATGTTAGTATTAGAGTGAACACGTTGACACATGTCGACTTGTGTAGATTGAGTGTGCTACTGCGTAAAGTCTATGAAAGCAGGTAGTGAATGTGTCTGTTTAGCAAATACCTACCTTAGCGTATAAAAAGATTCTTACCTTAAATTAAACAAACCTTTAAATGTGGAGAAGTATAGAAACATAAGCTTCCAATGTGTTTGCGTGCTGCATGTGTGGCTTGCAGGCAGTGAAATCATGGTTTGTAGTTAATAGACTGCAGCATTGCTTATTACATTCAGGTGTATGTGTTTGAGTAGTAATCAGCGTTAATTAGCCAACTCAGGCGCACGCTGGCATGCGGTACCTGTAGGGGTGGTTTTAGCTGGCGGTTGGCGGCCGCCTGTTTGGTGTCCGAAACGAACGGTGCCTTAGTCGATCGTGCGGTAGTAGCACCGCTCATTTCTGGTGCACACCCCCGTGTACGCCCATATTTACGCCCATTTTCCCTCATTATTTCGGCCGCTCCCATCAACACGCCCCTATGCCGCCCCATTACCCGTACGCTCGCGTACAGGTTTTTTCGCACGTTGAGACACCGGCCGTAAGCGTTGTGGAGTGTTCGCGCCGGCGCATTAGCGTATCTGCACATGCGCAGATCGTAAAAAACCCCGGGACGTACGCGTACGGCCCGGACGCTCCAAGCAGAATAAGGCCCTTGAACTCTGATATTGTGCCTGTACTATCTCTGTTTCATATTTGGTATCTGCCTGTCCTGTCTGTTTTGCCTATATTGTATCTGCCTGTCCTGTTAGTGTTCCATATCCTATGTGTCTTCCTGTCTGTCTCTGTTCCATATCCTGTGTCATACTTGCCGACTTCTTCAAACTCCTCTCCGGGAGAAGCCCGGAGAGGAGTGAGAGGGGGGCAGGAAGAGGCTACATTTTGTGGGCGGGGCGAGGCTGATGTCACTAAGCCCCACCCGCATGACTGGCAGCTGCAACAATTTGCGGGTCCGTGGATGGTGGGATGGGCTACAATGCCGCAAAATGACGCGAATCGCATCATTTTTGCCCCTCCCCGCGAAATTTGGGGGTTTATACAGAGGGGAAGGGGGGAACCAGGGCTGTGGGGAAAATGCGGGAGACTTGCCCCCCCTTTCTGAGGGACCGGGAGGGGGACCCGATTTGTGGGACCCCCTGTTGACCTTTTAACTGTCAACCTTTTGACCCTGTCGACCTTTTGACTCTCGACCATTAGCGGTCGACCATATGACTGACTATGATGAGTCAGTCTATGACCAGTCCGGATACCATCTGCACTGATAGCACTTCTCCCCATGTATGAAGTAGGAGAATTGTCCTAAATGAAAAGGATACTCAGCGCCCCTGTCATTATTGGTGCTGTTATCTACAAGACACTTACCGTTCTGTCACCTGCAGCTATTGATATGGACAGCTGCAGGTCTTACTGCCCATATACCGCAGTAGAGACAGTGCTGTAGCGTCTGCCATCGCCCAGTATAGATGGCTGGGGGGGGGGGAGAGACACAGTGTATGATCATTCGGCTAATGCGTTGTTAGTTGATGGATTTCACTCCCCCACTCTGTCACTCAAAATGTTAATACATCGGTAAAGAAGTGAAGCTGGAAACATTATACCCATTCTAGCCTATACTAACTCCATTCCCCAAGTCCCTGGCTCATGCAGTTGGCACTTAGAAGTCCATTTGAAGGGACAATCAGTGGCGTAACTAAGTTTTGGGCGCCCCCCCCGCCGCCGCCCCGCCCCGCCAAGCACCCCCAATCCCCTGCCGCCCCGCCGCCCATGCAAACCCCCCCCCCCCCAATCCCCTGCAGCCTTACCTATCGTGCTGGTCCCGGCGGCTCCGTTCTTCTTCTGCTGAGGATCACCACAAAATGGCCGCCCCCATACAGCAGACAGTTTCAGAGGACTGTGTGCTATATGGGGGCGGCCATTTTGTGGTGGTCCTCAGCAGAAGAACGGAGCCGCCGGGACCAGCGAGATAGGTAAGTCTGCGGGCGCCCCCACATGCACAGTGCCCCCCCCCCCGCGGTGGCGGGGGCTGCGATGCTATAGTTACGCCGCTGGGGACAATAAAAATTGTTCTGCAGAGGGGTTAGTCATTTTTCAATGGGCCCCTAACATTGCATTCTCTGGTGCGCCATTCATGTCCCAGTCCGGTGCTGTTTGGGGAGATCTTAATTAAATCCAATTAGGGCCAGATGCACTAAGCTTCAAAAGTGATAAAATGGATAGTGATAAACAGCCAGCCTATCAGCTCCTACCTGCCATGTCACAGACTGTTTGAAAAATGTCAGACATGAGCTGATTGGTTGAATTTTTATCACTCTCCATTTTATCACTTTTGAAGCTTAGTGCATCTGGCCCTTAATCTGTATGAAACCAGTGTGTGTTTTAGACACTGTCCATTGTGAAAATATATTAATTTCACTAACAAAAGTACGTTACTAGCTGTCATAATTACTTAGAAACAAATAATACATTTAAAAACAATACATGCACCGCCATACTGCAATATATAAAACCCTATATCTGAATGGCTAACGCACAACATTTCTATTGTGTACATAATGATATCTGGAGTGAAATGTAATCACAACACAAGAAATAACTGCGGTTTCAAGCTACTTAGTGTATTTACACATGATGAGGAGAGATAATGTGCAAAATGTCAGATTTCAATTGAATATTCTTCACTCCAGAACCACGCAGAGCTCACAGATGTCCTCTAGCATCGCTGGTCATTAAAGAATATACAGTATATAGGGAGCTGCAGGGACGTAACTAAAACTTTGTGGGCACCATAGGAATATCTTGGAAGTCCCCTCGCATCCTTTGTTGCTACAATGACCCTTAGGGGCAGGAGAGAGAGGGGAGAGAGAGAAAGAGGGTGTCATGGAGAGAGTGAGAGATAGAGAGAGAGAGAGACAGAGACAGAGAGACAGATAGGTAAGAGGAAGAGAGTAAGAGTGTTTAATTGAAAAAGAGGGAGAGAGGGGAGACTACTTGACTACAGCACTGGACAGGAAATAGACAGACAGATGGATGGGAGGCATGGACTGACGGAAGGGACATGGGCTCACAGACAAACGGACAGGGCAAATAGGGCATAGACAGAAAGGCAGACAGATGAGTGGGGGCATACAGGGACAGGGACATTGGCAGACAGAAAAACATATGGGGACAGAAGATGACGGCATTGTCGGACAGATGGACAGAAAGAGCACCATATGGAAGCATAGATGGACAGAGGGAAGGATGGAAAGGAGCATAGACAGGTGGATGGGAGGGGGGGGGGCATAGACAAACATACAGAGCACTATATGTGGAGATAGATGGATAGACTGATAGGAGGGGTCTAGACAGACAGGAGGTTGCATAGACAGACAGATAGTCCACCTAATAAGGGCAGAGATGGATAGAGGACAGGGGTGGGCATGGATGGACAGAGCACAATGTTGGGCATAGATGCTTGGACGGACAGACAGACATACGGATGGACCCTCTAACTATACAAGGTGCCTGAGTAGCTCGGGCAGTGCCCCGAAGTCAATCCCACTGCACACTTTACAGTTTATTTATTTTTTTATATTTTCATATTCATTTTTAGTTAGTGCTGCCACACGCTGGATACTGATCATGGAATTTACCTACTGCGAGAGAGGAGGGAGGTACAGAAAGAGACAGAGCCACCCTCAATTTGTGTACTGTCACTGATTGTTGTAGATGACATGGAAGTGTCGCTGCAGTAGTAGTGGCGGCGCTACATGACTGATGGGAGAGGATAGATTATGCTAGGACAGGGTCGTGTCCATCAGCCATGGACGCGACACCGAGTTCACTACAACAAGTAGATCGGCAGCCCTAATTAAAAATAAAGAGATTTTGTAAAAAATAATTTAAAAAGATTGCCTTCGCCCCCCCCCCCCCCCACCCCGCACCTGGGCATCATAGCAGCTACATCCCATGCACCATCTATAGTTAGACCATTGGGGGGCTGGCAATAACATAAAATCTAACATATCTATCTATTCACTCTTTTTTTTTACATATCTGTCAATCTCAAAGGAATGTATCAAACTACGATTTTTACCAAATTTTACCTTGAATGTTTTTTAGAGTTTTTCTTATTTAAAGTTTGTGAGCTAGATTCTCTAAGCTTCAAAAGTGATAAAATGGAGTGATAAACAGCCAGCCAATCAGCTCATACCTGCCATGTCACAGACTGTGTTTGAAAAATGTCAGACAAGAGCTAATTGGTTGGCTGTTTAGCACTCTCCATTTTATCACTTTTGAAGCTTAGAGAATCTGGCCCTGAGACTGGAAATACTTGATGCTTTCAAGCAGAGGAAAATGTTAACAGGCCAAGTAAGATGCTGCGAATGTCTCTGTGCAAATACAATAACAAACAGATAAAATGTACTTTTGTTATTAATCATACAGACATTGAATAAAGATAATCCAGGGGTGAACAGAACAGTGGTTGTCATACTAAGGAAGAATTGACATTGAAAACACAGAATTCTTATTTCCTCCACACACTGTTGAGCAGAAAGAAGATCTGTTTGGTAATCCTTGAGATACAATGATATTTTAAAGTGATAACAATAAAACCTATTATTGTTGCAGCCCACGCTGCAAGAGATCAGCATCTAATACAATTTTACATTTGACCGATACAAATATCAAGCCATAACAATAACGATAAAAATATAAATAATAAATAATTATAAGCATGTCTGTTTTCTGACCAGATAACATCAAATTACATATTATTCATTAGAATGACATGAACGCTCTTTAAATTTAAATTTTACTGTTTTAGACTTTCACACAATTTCTCTTAACAATATACATTTTTATATTGTGCTGTTAAATCAAATGACAATATTTCATTGTATAGCAATAGCAGTATTGTTTTTACTTTTTGCGTCTAGTCTTTATGGGACTAATTCAAACTTGAAAGCATGGTAAATTTATTCTCAAAATGGGAAAAACTATGTGCAATTCAGGTGGGGCAGATGTAACATGTGCGGAGAGAATTAGATTTGGGTGGGGTGAATTGAAAAATAAATCTAAATTACAGTGTTAAATTAAAGCAGCCCTGCACAGAAACAAAAGGGCAAATTTAACTCCGCACATGTTACATCTGCCCCACCTGCAGTGCACACGGTTTTGCCCAAATTGAGAACAAATTTGCCCTACAACATGGGGAAAGGTAGATTGGGAAAGAAAACCTGTGCACCAGTACCACTTTGCGGTATATGGGATATATATCAGATATAATTATATAAGACAATCCACTATTTTATATTATCTAATATGCGTTATACATTGGTAAATATTGTGGAGGTGCTCCCCTGAGAGTAAGAAATGATGCAAAAGAGAAAAGAAAAAGTACTCTCTATTTTTGGGGGCACGCTTTTGAATTTAAAACTTAACGTTTAATTATAGTTTCATTAAGATAAATTTAGACATGACAAGACAGACATACAAAAAACATGTACGATTCTTGAGACTCAAAAAATGACTGATTTCTCTATTGATTATTGAGGTACCACAATATATGAAGTGGACCGCGAATATTTATTATCATGGTAAAATACCTAATTTTGCACCAAAATTTTTAGTTTTAAGGTCGTTATTATTTTCTATTGACAGGAAGATTTTTGATATAAGGAAAAAAAAAAAAAAAAGGGGGGGAAAGGAAAAAGAGAAAGAAAGAAAGAAAGAAGGGAGGAGAGAGGAAAAAAGGGAAAAGAGGGAGGGAGGAGGAGGGGGAGGGTCGAAGAAGAAGGGAAGTAAGAGGAAGAAATTGATGAAGAACAAATTAAGTGTCAGTACACCCCTGCAGTTTGATTGTGATCACGGTGACTGCTGCTGATTGCTCTGTATGTCTGGCTAAACCAGACTGTGCAATTGAGCGAGTCTGACCATGCGACAGTTGCAGATAAGGGTGTTAAACAGTTGGGCTATAATTCCCTCTCTGTTAGAGTGGGCGACTCCCTGATTAGCTGAGCCCTTGCAGGGAAATCTACCCTCAATCAGTGAGGTTTTGAGCCCAGAAAGTGTATAGTTTTTAGAGAGCAAAGTTAATTGTCTTGTAGGGTGTATGTGCACGCTGCTATCTCCCACTTGCTTTGCAGTATTGGTGGGCGATGAGCGGTGAACTCCACCTTTAAAGACAATAATGGAATTTCCCAGTTATATAGAGAAAGATATATCGTTAGAGAAATAAAAGAAATAGAATAGCAGGTGAACGCAGTTTTATTTGGAATGTGTGATATCAAAAGGGGTACTGAGGAAGCGGGACCTCCGCGAAACAGCTGTCTATCCCACAACTACTTTTTGCACCTTGAGCTACTGAGGAGACACCAGGCTCCCCATTACTACGATCAGGTCCAGACCTAAGAAAAAATCTCTTTCCTTCTGCAGCAGACTGACTGTCCCTAAGATCATAGCAGACAACTATCTGGGTGGTGGTAAGACCCCTATTTAGGGGCTGCTAACACTGTAATTATTTTATACATTTGTGAATACGACCCCACAGAAATTATACTGTATTGCTGTTATTCTTAGAAAAGGGCTTCATTGTTTTTCTTTGAGTTTTACCCTTGTCTGCTCTGATTGGTTTAGAACCATTAAGATCACCTAGAGTGTTACCTTTCATGTGAAGGAATGAGATGCATGATTATGTTTTCTTAAAAAAATTTATATAATTAGTGACAGGAGTATTCTCTACTATTGTGAAAACAGGTGATTAAGCTGATGCTTGATACCTGTAAACTGATATACAGGTGTATATAATTATATTGTGATCAAATGACCACTCTTTTTATCCTCTTTTGATATCACACATTCCAAATAAAACTGCGTTCACCTGCTATTCTATTTCTTTTATTTCTCTAACGATATATCTTTCTCTATATAACTGGGAAATTCCATTATTGTCTTTAAAGGTGGAGTTCACCGCTCATCGCCCACCAATACTGCAAAGCAAGTGGGAGATAGCAGCGTGCACATACACCCTACAAGACAATTAACTTTGCTCTCTAAAAACTATACACTTTCTGGGCTCAAAACCTCACTGATTGAGGGTAGATTTCCCTGCAAGGGCTCAGCTAATCAGGGAGTCGCCCACTCTAACAGAGAGGGAATTATAGCCCAACTGTTTAACACCCTTATCTGCAACTGTCGCATGGTCAGACTCGCTCAATTGCACAGTCTGGTTTAGCCAGACATACAGAGCAATCAGCAGCAGTCACCGTGATCACAATCAAACTGCAGGGGTGTACTGACACTTAATTTGTTCTTCATCAATTTCTTCCTCTTACTTCCCTTCTTCTTCGACCCTCCCCCTCCTCCTCCCTCCCTCTTTTCCCTTTTTTCCTCTCTCCTCCCTTCTTTCTTTCTTTCTTTCTCTTTTTCCTTTCCCCCCCCTTTTTTTTTTTTTTTTTTTTTTTTTTTTTTCCCTTATATCAAAAATCTTCCTGTCAATAGAAAATAATAACGACCTTAAAACTAAAAATTTTGGTGCAAAATTAGGTATTTTACCATGATAATAAATATTCGCGGTCCACTTCATATATTGTGGTACCTCAATAATCAATAGAGAACTCAGTCATTTTTTGAGTCTCAAGAATCGTACATGTTTTTTGTATGTCTGTCTTGTCATGTCTAAATTTATCTTAATGAAACTATAATTAAACGTTAAGTTTTAAATTCAAAAGCGTGCCCCCAAAAACAACAAATTTGCCCTGCAAACAGGTCTGATGGGCCTAATGAGAGAGAGAGAGAGGAGAGAGGAGAGAGGAGAGAGAGAGAGAGAGAGAGAGAGAGAGAGAGAGAGAGAGAGAGAGAGAGAGAGAGAGAGAGAGAGAGATGTTTGCTGTGAAAACATTACCTAAAGATGAATATCTAGCTATCAAAAGTGCTGACAGTGGCGGTTGATTAGTCACACAAGACAAAGTTGATTATTTGAAAAAAAAAGCACATAACCAATTAGGAAATGTCACTGCTTATTAATAAAAACCCTTCCTAATGACCCTACATTAGAATTCCAAGCAGAACTTCATCATTTACTTTCTAAAGTCAAATTAGATGGTATTAGTCATCAAAAAGACTTCAACTCTCTTTATGTTAAACATCCAAAAATAGCAATAGTCTGCCAAAAGTTCACAAAAATATTAATTGCCCAACTGGAAGACTGATAATTTCCAGAGTGAATTTATTAACAGCCATATGTTAAGGCTCTTACTTCTTGTATAAAAGATTCAAAAAATTCATGAAGGATAGTCACGAGAAGACAGTAAATAGTGGATTGCTTTGTAGTCATCGATTCCACATCACTATATTCTATTAAATTAAGCAAGGACCCTGCTCTACACAAGAAAGTACAGTATCAGATTTATTTTAAAACAGAAATCTTTAAATTTGATTAAACTTTCGGGCACCCTCTTTGCTTTGAGGGCAGAGACTAGGACACATGGGCATGTGCTGAGACTGGAGGAAAATAGATTTTGTACCATTAGGAGGAAAGGCTTTTTTACGGTTAGGGCAGTAAGGGTATGGAACCCCCTTCCGGAGGAGGTAGTATGGGCAGACACATTAAATACATTTAAAATAAGGTTGGACAAACATTTACTGGAAAAATACATCCAGGGGTACAACCTAAAATTAGTATTTAGCCCAAAGCTACATTATAGATTATATAACTGGGGGGATGGGTGTAGGGGGGTGGTATCATACACCTTAGTAGATCTATAAAAAAGGTTGAACTTGATGGATGTTTCTTTTTTCAATCTACTATGTTAATATGTTACAATGTATTTTTAATGCAATTAATTAGCACAGCTATGGACATTGAGCTTGGCCAAACATTTTTATGGGTTTGTGGGAACCGGAGATAATCTATGACAATAGTACCATCTTGGATAAGGGTAACCTGTATACATAGATGGTTTATTTCTTATACAGCAAGATGATTCTGGAATCATAGAGACATTATTAGACTGTTAAAATATCTATGGGCCTTATTCTGGTCGATGCGTATGGGCCTTATTTCGGATGGCGTTTTAGCCATCTGCGCATGCGTAGGCAACGCTATGCGCATGTGCCACGCAAGGTCTCTGTACTTGTTCTCACTAATACCGTACAGAAATGTGCACCGCATTCACTCGGGAGATATGGGCATATTATGGGCGTCATTCGGAAGTACACAGGGGCGTAGTTTCAAAGTGGGCTAAACTGGGCGTAAACATGGGCGTACACGAGGGAGTGCACTAATTCTGGTAGGCGTGCATTCGGACTGAACACCGACTGCAAACGAACCAAAAGGCAAGAAATATGCGGTGTCCATAAGCAAGTATTTCTTTGCGGACACCACTCGGTCATGCGCTAGGCATTCGGATCGCCCAATTAGTACGGTCGCACCTGAACCAATGTCACCTGAACACAATACAATCCACTCCTCTACTCATTACTCATTAATTACAATCTTTTCATTGCTTCAATTGGAAACCTTGCAGCTTAAATGGACCATTACTAAACACACAAATCTATGCTGAAAGCACGGCTGCATTTGTTACACACATTTACACTGCAAGCAATGGACAGAACTTGCTTTCACTAATAGAAATATACATGTCACTTTTACATTTACCAATGTTGCACACATTTGGGGATCAAAAGATAGTGGTATGTTTTGCGGAAATACAACGCATCGGTGCGTACGGCCATGTTCCCGTCCGTTCTGACGCGGTAAGACCGTGCAGAATATGTGTGTGAGCACCACACACGCAAGGTTTGGATGTCGTCCGTAAACACGCCCTCTTCTTAAAGTGTGAGTCCGACCGAATGCAGAGGACCGGTGGGCGTTTCTTCGTACCATGTCCGCACAGCGTAGCGTGCGGACCGCTCAGAAAGAATTCGGAAAATTACGCACCAACCAGAATAACCTCCTATATCTTGAGATTTACTCATAAATCTAGCAGCAAAAGTATTTATTATTTGGACATTTTATAAGATGTTGATTTGATTAATAACCAAAATACATACTACCACATATTGTAAAGCTACAAACACTAATAATTTTATACCCTCCCTCTGCTGTCACGCTCAGTTGTTGAGAATCACCAAAAATGGTTCCCAAGACATAACCTGTGAAAATCTATCCTGCTTTATTTCCTTTCAAAAAAGACTACAGTATCTGTAAGTTTACTACAGATACTGTAGAGTCTATTTTGAAAGGAAATTGGAATGTGCTAAAATTAATTGAACAATAGAGTGGATTTATTAAAAGAAAAAAGTAGGGGGCCACACAAATACATATTAGATAACAAATGGTTTATTATTCAATACAACATCGAACATAAAACTGAAAACCATCTTAATTGCCCCTGGAATATTTTACCTAAGGATTCTTTTCTAGGTCTTCATCTGCCATCTAGAGTAAATACAGGTTGAGTATCCCGTATCCGAATATCCGTTATCCGAATTATTCCGAAAACCATACATTCCAGAAAGTGAATTTTTTTTTAAATTTTTTGCTAAAAACTCACTGGGGACATTTGTAACAGCAGTACTGAGGTCATGATATGTAACTGGCACTATATATGTACAAGAAAATGAGGTACTCTTTACCTAGTACGGCGCCCGTCGCGGGCATCGCGGGTACATTTATGTGCGGCCGTGACGCGACCGACGCGATGCCCGCGATTTCCCATTGAAACCCATGTTAAACATGGAAATCGTGTCGGTCGCGTCGCGGCCGCACATAAATGTACCCGCGATGCCCGCGACGCGATGCTCCCGATTTCCCATAGGAATCAATGTTAAAAGGCGCGATGGACCCGATTTTACTGTTAAATGGCTCAATCCACCCGATTTGGCCATAGGAATCAATGTTAAATGGGCCACAGAGCCCATTAACCCTTAAATGCCCCCCCAAATTTTTAACGCCACCCCACGATCCACGCCAACCCGAAGCGTGGCGAGCGCAGCGAGCCCGCGAGGGGCGGAGGTACGCGTCCTCCGACCTTTTCATGCCCTACTATCCACGTCGGCATGGTGTGAGAATATAATAGTGTGGCGAGCGCAGCGAGCCACCGAGCCCGAAGCGTGGCGAGCGCAGCGAGCCCCGCGAGGGGACGCGGATACCTTCACAGTTATGCGCGTCCCCTCGCGGCCTTCACAGGTGTCCGTGGCGACGCGGACACCTGTGAAGCCCGCGAGGGGACGCGTCTACCTGTGAAGGTATCCGCGTCCCCTCGCGGGGCTCGCTGCGCTCGCCACGCTTCGGGCTCGGTGGCTCGCTGCGCTCGCCACACTATTATATTCTCACACCACGCCGACGTGGATAGTAGGGCATGAAAAGGTCGGAGGACGCGTACCGCCGCCACTCGCGGGCACGCTGCGCTCGCCACGCTTCGGGTTGGCGTGGATCGTGGGGTGGCGTTACAAATTTGGGGGGCCATTTAAGGGTTAATTTGACCTATTTGGGCCCAAATCGGGTACATTGAGGCATTTAATAGTAAAATCGCGGTCAATCTGCCGTTTTAACATTGTTCCCTATGGGCATATTATGGGCGTCATTCGGAAGTACACAGGGGCGTAGTTTCAAAGTGGGCTAAACTGGGCGTAAACATGGGCGTACACGAGGGAGTGCACTAATTCTGGTAGGCGTGCATTCGGACTGACGCGATGCCCGCGATTTCCCATTGAAACCCATGTTAAACATGGAAATCGTGTCGGTCGCGTCGCGGCCGCACATAAATGTACCCGCGATGCCCGCGACGCGATGCTCCCGATTTCCCATAGGAATCAATGTTAAAAGGCGCGATGGACCCGATTTTACTGTTAAATGGCTCAATCCACCCGATTTGGCCATAGGAATCAATGTTAAATGGGCCACAGAGCCCATTAACCCTTAAATGCCCATGCCCCCCCAAATTTTTAACGCCACCCCACGATCCACGCCAACCCGAAGCGTGGCGAGCGCAGCGAGCCCGCGAGGGGCGGCGGTACGCGTCCTCCGACCTTTTCATGCCCTACTATCCACGTCGGCGTGGTGTGAGAATATAATAGTGTGGCGAGCGCAGCGAGCCACCGAGCCCGAAGCGTGGCGAGCGCAGCGAGCCCCGCGAGGGGACGCGGATACCTTCACAGTTATGCGCGTCCCCTCGCGGCCTTCACAGGTGTCCGTGGCGACGCGGACACCTGTGAAGCCCGCGAGGGGACGCGTCTACCTGTGAAGGTATCCGCGTCCCCTCGCGGGGCTCGCTGCGCTCGCCACGCTTCGGGCTCGGTGGCTCGCTGCGCTCGCCACACTATTATATTCTCACACCACGCCGACGTGGATAGTAGGGCATGAAAAGGTCGGAGGACGCGTACCGCCGCCACTCGCGGGCACGCTGCGCTCGCCACGCTTCGGGTTGGCGTGGATCGTGGGGTGGCGTTACAAATTTGGGGGGCCATTTAAGGGTTAATTTGACCTATTTGGGCCCAAATCGGGTACATTGAGGCATTTAATAGTAAAATCGCGGTCAATCTGCCGTTTTAACATTGTTCCCTATGGGAAAATCGCGGTGATCGCGGGCATCGCGGTCATCCCAATTTACCCGCGATGCCCGCGATGACCGCGATCACCGCGATTTTTACCCCCGACGCCCGCGATTTCAATCGCGGGCGCCGTTCTAGGTAAAGAGTACCGAAAATGATTGCCTGGCATTCAAATTCAATATCTGAGATAGTACACAAATTTTGTTTCATGTTTTGAAACCTTGTTTTTTGAACAAATAAAATATATTTGTGTGCATTTCATGTGTTTGATGTGTTTATACAGCATAAATGCAAGATACTTCAAAATACATCATTGAAATATTGAAATATTCCAAAATACGGAATAATCCGTTATCCAAAATTCTCCTGGTCCCAAGCATTTTGGATACGGGATACTCAACCTGTACTTTGTATCAAATTTTTCATGTGTCTTTTGCTTGTGGAAAGCCTTTTTTAGTATCGACTAGGGAAGCCAATCCCGGGGCATTTTTTCAATCCCGGGATTGAAAAATGCTCAATCCCGGGATTCCTAGGATCCCGGGATTGGCTTTCCTAATAGAAAACTGGCTGCCCCGCATTTACTTACATGCAGGTGCAGCTGGGTTGCAGGGTGGGTGGATGGATGGGTTGCCGGGTGGGTGGGTGGATGGGTGGTCAGCTTCAGGAGCCAGGTTGGGGGATGGGTGGTTCATGCTGCTGCTGGCTGGTGCGCTGGCTAGTTGGACGGGCGAGCGGCGCGGCTTCATACTGCTGGGAGTGACCTGCCTGCGCAGCATGACCTCTGATCTCGTCACGCTGAGAGGTCATGCTGCGCAGTGCTGCTCTGCCGGGTACCGGGAGAAGCCGGGCAGCATCTGAGCGGGTGCTCAGACGCTGCCCGGCATTAGACTGTGCATGTGCAGTCTAATCCCAAAATTTTGGGATTGGAAACTCCAATCCCGGAATTGACATCCCGGCCTTTTGGGGGCCAAATCCCGGGATTGGCCCCCCTAGTATCGACCTTGTGCATATTAAACTTTTGGGGTTGACCTGGACACTGCCATCTTGATTACTGCCACATCTGTTAAAATGTATCTACAGTAGGTGCTTACAATTGTAACCCATCACATCACATACTATGCACACATCACATAGCATCACATCTCATTGTAAGCACTCATCACATCTCATGGCATGTACAATCAATTGGTGCCATGCGATCCTATGCAATATTTCATTGTATAAGCACTCCTGTGCAGTTAACATGGACATCGCATTGCACAGCACTATAGATGGTACGCGATGCGATGCGATTTTCCTACGCAGAATAGCACACTAAGCTATTTGCTTAGTGGGCGCCCTGCTAGGAAACAAGTACCATATTTTTAAACTTACTACAAATGTTGAACTATTTATGTTGGAGAAAGATCCCTATATAAATGAATATTAGTACTATCATTATTATTATTATTATTATTATTATTATTAATAATGATCAGAAATTAATCACAATATTTTATTCGTTTTTCATTAGTATGCTTTACACATATGTATTAAGATATTAATATTTTTTTTAACACCTATAAAAGCACTATTAGTGTTATTGCTGATGGTCATGTTTTTGTAGCCTTATTGGATAGGTATAGGTCATAGGGTCGACTGCATGGAGGAGTGTAACCCTCTTTGGATGAGGAGATATATCTTGTATCACATAATATAACAATCAGAGCCGGCCCTAGGCATAGAAAAACTAGGCAAGTCAGAGTAAGGGGCTATATGGTGGATGCAATGTAAATAACATAAACTACTGTGTGACATAATGTGAATAATGGCAGGGCTGTAACTAGGGGGGGCTAGGGGGTCACGCGCACCGGGCGCTGGAGGGTGGGGGCGCTAGTGTGAGGTCCCGAGGATGGGCAGCGGGGGTCCAGGGACTGGTGGGTTAACGCTGGCTCCTACCGGGGTCCCGTGGACGGGCAGCGGGGGTCCGGGGACTGGTTGGTTAACTCCGGCTCCTACTAGCGCTGCCGGGCGGTGGGCGGGAAGCAGGTTTTGAAAAGACTTGCCGGACGCTGATTGGCTGAATTCAGCCAATCAGCATCCGGCAAGTCTTTTCAAAGTCATCGACGCTTCCTGCCGCCAGGCAGATAGCGCTAGGAGATGGAGTGAGAGAAGGCTGCCGCTACACCAGTCCCTGGACCCCTGGATGCTGCCTACCCCTGCTGGCTGCACACAGGTATGTTGACAGCGGGGGTCCAGGGACTGGTGTAGCGGCAGCTTTCACATACACAGCCGCTCGCTATTTGCCTGGCGGCGGGAAGCGCTGATGATTTTGAAAAGACTTGCCGGACGCTGATTGGTTGAATTCAGCCAATCAGCGTCTGGCAAGTCTTTTCAAAATCTGCTTCCCGCCCACCGCCCGGCAGCACTAGGAGCCGGAGTTAATTTTCTCCAGTCCCCGGACCCCCGCTGCCTGTCCCCAAGGCAGTAATTTGGTGAGTATTTTTTTTGGGGGGGGGGGGGGGGGGGGGGGGGCGACCAAGTGTGGTGTAAATAGAACTGGCTTACTGTTGTGTGACCACACCCCTTACCCTTCTTATTTTAAATATTGTGAATGAGGGCAATAGTGCTTTTACTGGCATATGGCATTCAAAATAAGTATTGCTACAGGTGAGGGATGTTTTGCTGGCTTCTGCTCGTATCTGAGCTACTGAGTAATGGTGCTGTGCCTGTGCGGTTAGAGGGGTGCTGGCTCAAAGGGGGAACTAGTGGCGGCGCTAGGGGCACAGTCAAAATCTTGCCTACGGCATCAAATTAATTGGTTCGGGCCACTCAGATGACAATTCAACAACACTTCCATTAGCCTATGGCTGTTTCACCCATAAGGCTTTGTCAAGGCAGATATTTACTTACCATCCAGCTTCTAAATATAGCTGACAGTTTCAGCACATTTTATTTATATACACTGTAGGCGAAGAAATACTCATACTGCAGCATATGGTTACATGTTACAGTATGTTCACTCTGTACACTAACACCTACCGCACACACCCGCGTGACAGTGATAAGCGACAATGTCACTTCTATTTCGTTTTATCTGCGTTTGTATATAGCCGGAAGCGATACAAATATGTAACTGGATCATATTTTTGTCCCTTTAAAAGAGGAGAAAACATTATATTATTAATTGTAACGTGAGCATACTCTATAACCAGAATCACTCAAGTCTGCCATTAGTCTAAGCCATAATCCAAGTATCATGTTAGTCAAAGTGACATGTTTCATAATGGAGCGTCCGTGTACACAAAGTTCCGTTACTGTGGCAACTTCCATTAACGGAGCACAAAAAGACCAATTTTATGAGGGATTTTTATTATTATTATTATTTTTTGCTTTGTGATAAAATGACATTCGGTTCAGGAGGCCATTTTCATTTTATGAGGCCTGCAAATGTCAGGCTGCTCTATCCATTAATGTACGTATGTACTGTATGCACGAAATGCAGGCTTCCATTGTCAGAACATTGACTCATTAGAAACATGAAAAATGTTTTATTGTGTTGTGTATTGTGTTCGAATATAATATAGTCTACAGAACATTGCTAAACAGCAAAATGATTTCATGCAACCATCAGTAATGTTTTTACAGAGAAGACATTGTCAACTAATGGCTTTTATTGATGCCGTGCTTCCACGCTAACTTTGTGGGATTTTCTATAGATCATTATGCTAGTTTGTATATGTTTACTATTGTAAAGCGCAACGGAATCTGCTGCGCTATATAAGAAACTGCAAATAAATAAATAATAAATAAATAAATATATATATATATATATATATATATATATATATATATATATATATATATATGTTTCTAAAGCAACAGTTGCTATGGAGGACTGCTTGTTGGTTAAATGCTAGTCTACCTTGGTGGGTGTGTGACGTCTCACATTGATGTGTACCGGACAGGGAGCCAATGGAGGTCCCTGTCTGAAACTTATGATGAGTACACACCAGAATGACCACGATTGGTAGACGATCGTAAAACAATTTCCCTCGAACTTCTAGGCAGCTCCCAGGCAGTCCCCAGCTCACGATTTGTTAAAAATGTGTTTTTTGTGCAAAACGATCTCAGTCTGATACGGATGCGGCTGCGGGATGGACACCCGGTCAGAGTCGGATTGACAGATCCTACCTGCTGCAGGTACGATCCATAAAGCGACAAAACGACTGGCAGGGACGCGCATCGGATCGGAATGGGATCTTATAAATGACAAAACATGCCAAATGTATATACAATACAATAGGTCGGAATTGGATCTAAATTGACGGGATTGAGGCCAAGTCGTTCTGGTGTGTACCCAGCATAAGGGTGAGGCACCATGTCAAGATAATTTCTGAAAATGAGTGCAGAAATTCTTGGTGTTTCCTCGTTATTTTACTCTGCACTATTTAAAGTTTTGCATGAGAGCACTAAAATGATATGTTCCAGAATGACACAAATAAACTGTACCTATTCTTCTTTCCTCTGTGATCCTTGTAACAACACCTGCATGCTTCAGGTTGAGAACCAGAGACATAGGAGGAAAGTCTTATACCATTTTTCACCTAACACTCAGATCTGACCCAGATTGCCAACCCTGGTCTGACATGGGATAGACCTCATTTACACTTCACCTTGGACACAGGTTATTCCCGGGTCGGCCCCATTTGTACTGGACCCGTATCTACCCTCCCTAGAGGTCTGTGAGTGACATGCAGGGTCTCAGAGAATGATATTAGATATGAGAACATTTCAGATGTCGACATTGTGAACAGTTAGACCTTCTAAGAATTTTGACATGTTGCCTGCTGACTTTTTGAACCATGTTGATCTTCTAGTGTCAGCATTTGTGGTGTCAACATGGTAAATGTCAACAATGTGGCTGGAAACCCAGATTTTAGGACAGATCAAGGGGACATTAATATATTATTTTTCGGTACTTATGTATTATCTGGACTCCCATGTTAAATGCACCCCATTTTTTCATACCCCTACTATCCAACTACGCATGGATTTGATTTTATATAGTGTGGCGAGCACAGCGAGCCACCGTGCCCGAAGCGTGGCGAGTGTAGCGAGCCCCGCGAGGGGACACGGTCTCATAAGAAAAACGGGAGCCCAGATATTACATAAGTACCTATTTTTCTAATTATGCAGATTATGACATGATCATGACAGTATTAAAAAGCTTTAGCATTCTCAGTTTCTTTAGTATTTTCTGTCTGTTTCCCTTGAATTTTAATTGTGTCTTTGAACTATTAAAATCTTTTGCAATGCATAGCAAACACTTTTAGTGCACACTTTTACCTTGGTTGGATCATGAACATAAAGCTGGATACACACCTAAAGATGTATCTGTCCAATCTATCTGGTGGGAACAAAAATCTGGAAATGTATGGGAGCAAATAACAATCAACCATTTGTTTCCAAATGCCGGAAAACAGACAAAAACAATAGCTTGGGTAAATTTGTTAAACCAAATTAATTTAACCAATTATTAGTCTGATAGACCTTTGTCTGTTTTCCAGCATTTTGGAGCAAACTTTTGCTTCCATACATTTCCAGGATTTTGTTCCCACCAGATAGATTGGACAGCTTTAGGTGTGTACCCAGCTTTTACGGCTAAACGCAGAAAACTACTATTATGTTTTGCTAAACTTGCTCTAGGGTATTTTATTATAGTTTCCCGAATTATCCATTAATCACCCAACAATGCATACACAAACTGTATCCAATCAATCACATTCACAGAAGTCATTTCGAAATGACAGTTAATCCTCCTGGATTACAAGCAATATGGCACTTAACAAGCATAACCCTCTTTCTGTGTCAAGAGCTGCAACTGCAAAGGCTTAAAGTAGCAATCTCCTTTCTGGAAGCACCGTCTCTGTTTCTTGATTACTCCAGAGTGTTGGCATGATGCAGCTGCAGTATAAGTTCCCTGCTCACAGATCCACTCTCTTCTGGTTGTCAGAAAATTAGAGCAACAATTAACAGTCGCTTTCCCAGCAGCCTAGACTGCCATTATCAATGAACAGTCTGTCAGTTTATGCTAATATTCATTAACATAAAGGGAAATAAGACACCTAGCATGGAGAGTATGGCAAATGAGTCATTTCCATGACGCGCTTCCTAAATGTGTCAACTTATTCCATGTCTCCATTCTACATTGTCTATTGCTTTACCTTCCAGTTTAATGCAGAATATTCCATTCATTAACGTTGAGTGAACATTGCGATAAAGTTAACTAAATCATTTCAGAACTGTTTTGAAATTGGTTTAAGCTCAGGCTTCATTTCAGGGGTGTAAATCACAGAGACAATGGAGTGACCAACTTCCGGGCTCCCAGCCCTGGAGCGGCACCTGCATGTGCCGCAGAACCTATTTGTTTTCCCTTTTTTAAGGAGGGGGGCCAAACTCCTACTTGCCTCCGGGCAAAAGGGGTGAACTTAATCCTCTGTTTCATTTATAAGCCAACACTGAGTAAAATATCTGCATAGAAAATTTACATTTAAAGCCTACATAGTTTAAGGACGATGGTAATTTACACATTTAATGCACATTTTTCATAACACAACAACTGGGGCTAACATATTATTTATATTAAAATAACTAATAATGTACTGGATATGCAGCACTACCTAATAACATTCTACAATGTGCATACTTACTAAAGCCCCGTACACATGGGGTGACTGTCGTCAGGAGCGCACACCCGCGGCCAGCTCTGCAATGGTCACTGGTTGCAGGAGCATATCGGCAGCGGCCGCACCTCCCCCCCCGTGGAGAAGGTGAGCGGCGCCTGCACCGGCCCTGGCTGTGTCCCCCTTGGCTTCCCCCGGCATTGTCTCCTTTTCATCGCTGATGAAAAGGAGACATTGAGCAATATGATTGCTGAGCAATATATTGCTCTTGCCAGCAATCCAATTGCTCCGTGTGTACACACCTTAGCAGTTAAAGAACTGGGAAAGGCCATCAGAGAAAGAATTTATTTGTGACGTGTATGACGATGCTTGCCAAACAAGCTACACTTATGGGCAGTATACTAGGATTTAACAACGATTGATATTCTTGTTATGAGTCATTATTAATCTTAAATACCTCTCGGTACTTGTGTAGTTTCACGGCACCAGCATGGGGACTCAGACGCACGGGCCATGCTGGCGCCGTGAAACTACACAAGTACCTACCTCTCCAACCAGTCAGCTCCTAACTGACATTTGCAAACCACGTGACAGTTAGGAGCTGAATAGTTGGAGCACCATTAGGGATTGAGGGATAACAATATCATCACTTGTTAACTCTGCCCCTAGCTATATCACAGCTTGCAAGGCCAAAAATAAATACATCATATCAAATAAATCATTATCAGGTATATGTACATTGAAGTTGGCAACTATCTGCCCACATTAACAGGCAAGAACACTCCAAAATAGGTTTTCAGGCACTTTAGAATACAAAATATTTTTAGCAAAGTTAATACACCACCTGTACAATAAAATATAGCTGCAGAGACCACTATATGCCTGTGGGGGCATATATGTACTGTATATATAAGATATCTTTACCCGAAAGAACCAACTGAACCATGTAATTACATACTGTAGGTTGCTGTGCAATTGTTAAAGGAAGCAGGGCTAAAACGTACAGATCACATAAAACCATGTATTATTTAAATAACAGCATTACACTACAATTATTAATCTAGAAATCATGATTAATACATATATATATAAATAAATAATTATTTATTTACAGATGGATCAAGAAAAAAAATGTACATAAAAAATAGAAAAACATATAATTTAGTCACCACAGTTACCTCTCCTGGTTGTATGACCGTTACAATGCTGTTTTCCATATTGGCAATCAATATGCAAATTGGGGTAGTACGGATGGTGTAATGGTTAGCATTACTGCCTCACAGCACTGAGGTCATGGGTTCAATTCCCACCATGGCTCTAACTGTGCAGAGTTTGTATATTCTCCCCGTACTTGCGTGGGTTTCCTCCGGGTATTTCAGTTTCCTCCCACAATCCAAAAATATACTGGTAGGTTAATTGGCTCCCAGCAAAACTTAACCCTAGAATGTCTGTGTGTGTACGTGGTAGGGAACATAGATTGTAAGCTCCATTTGATGTGAATGTTCAAATATTCTCTGTAAAGCGCTGCGCTATATAAGAAACTGTTAATAAATAAATTGGAGAGGGAGTTCACTCCATCCTTTCATTGCCGACTGGCTTTTTTGCAATATAGGTGTTTTACGAAAATCGCACATTCTGACCTGTAAATTTTAAAACATATTTCAATACGCATCCAGATGTTTTCCCATAAAAAAGTATACAACTCACTAATTTAATAGGAATTGATTTTGGGAAAACGTTACCAAAAATCCCAAAACAAATAGACCAAGTTCAACATGTCGGGTTTGACAGAACCATGCACAGACCAGTGCGATCTGTGTATGGTTCTGTCCAATAAAATGTGCAAAAGTAAAAATTTGAGAAAAAAAACGGCGTGGGGTCCCCCCTCCGGAGCATAACCAGCCCCGGGCTCAGAGAACTGGTCGTGGTTTTAGAAATAAAAACATAGTGGATCTCTTTCTAAAACCAGCACCAGGCTCAAGGGGTGGTCCTGGTTCCCAAAAATTTCAGGGGGAGGAGCCGCAGAAAGTAAACAAACTCTCTGAGGCTTCTCTTCAGTGACTGCAGGGCATCGAAGAGGTCGCGATCCACACGTAAAGGTGGTGCATGTGGTTTCCTTCCCCAGATACCCAGCACTTGGATTTCAACTGAACACGGGACCGATCTACATATCAAGTTAGGTAAGTTGGTATGTGTGGGCTATGTATGAAATAAAGTTGTATCTTTTTTTTGCCTATTGGTTATGCTGTGGAACTAAGAGTCCCAGCAAGCCAATTAATGGGCCGCATGCTGGGACTTGTAGTTATTTAAGTCCCAGTATGTGGCCCAGGCTCATAGACTCATAGTTCCACAGCAGAACCCACAAGGTTTATCTTTAATTTACACAGTCTGGTGCCCAAAGCCCAGGGGCACTGGGGACAGCCCCGGGCTTCAGCCTGGGCAGGGGTAACTCTGGAGTGGGGAACCCCTTTATTGGGGGGATCCCCACTCCTCCTGGGTCCCTGCCTGGACTGACCAGCCACGGGGATGAATGCTTTGGCCGGGGGAACTTGCATACAATGTTTCCCCCAGCTGTGGTATTACCCTGATGGCTGTTTAGGCCCGGTGCTAGTTGTCACAATACGGGGGATCCCTACTCATTTTGTCCCCCGGATTTTGGGAACCAGGCCCTGCCTTTGAGCCTGGTGCTGGTTTTAGAAATACTTGGGATCCCCTATTTTTTTTTTGTTCAATGAATTTCTAAAACCAAGACCGGTTCTTTGAGCCCGGGGCTGGTTATACTCAGGTGAGGGGGACCCCACACGTTTTTTGTTTCACAAATTGCTCATGTGCATTAATTCACAAATTTTCATGAATAAAATTCGCACTATATCGCACCATATCCCATGTTCACCCATTGAATTTGCATCCCTTAAATAGTCGTTATTTTAAAAAAAATATGTTTTGAAAAAATGTGATAAGGTGCGATTTCAGAACCTTATTAAAAATCGCATCCTATTAAATACCACCCACTGTGCAATTCTAGCTATCGATTTGACTACAACGTTCCGATGACGATGCCCACCCCCATTTATTCAATATCGCATGGAAAAATAGATTTGTGCAGGCAAGTCTTCCTTGACTGTCTCTCCTGTATTATGCGTTTGGCATAATGTCAAATTGCGCTGACCCATTCGCTAGGCTGCGAGTGAACGCAGACTAGCGAACAGGTCTGAATTATGTCCAAAAAGCTGTTATTTGGGGATATACTCAATTCAACTGAAATGAAAGGTAAAACATCAGTGATTGGTTGCTATGGGCGAAATTTCATTTTTAAGAGGACTCCGATAGTAGTACATTTTCCTCTAAGGGGAATAGTCCGTATACTAAATATAAATATATTTTTGTTGTACCATTTAAGTACTGTTATGTGCTGGTCTTTGCTAGAGCACAATAGGGCATGCATACATCCACTGGAATGGATATTACAAACAATATCAACTACTGCTTCGTTAGATATTGGGGGTTATTCTGATTCACTCGGAAAGGCACAATCGCTCTCTAATGGTCAAAACCATGTGCACTACAGGTGGGGCTCATATAACATGTGCAGAGATTTGGGTGTTTTATTGTTTCTGTGCAGGGTAAATACTGGCTGCTTTATTTTTACACTGCAATATATCAGTTTGATATCTATATCCAACCCAAATCTAACTCTCTCTGCGCATGTTACATCAGCCCCACCTGCAGTGCATATGGTTTTGTCCATTAGAGAGCGATTGTGCCTTTCCGAGTGAATCAGAATAACCCCCATAATTTCAAGATACAGCACTCAGAGCCCCGGTGTAACCTTATTTGACTGTTTGCCTTTTTACAGCTTTGTCCTCACTTTAAAGTTTTGATTAGACTTGCCTAACGATGCTATTCATAGCTACCAACACGGCCCAATTAAACTAGAAGAGATTGCTCTGCTCCGGAACAATTACTTGAGCTGCCGTGAAGTCAGTCAGATAGCCGGTGCTAAGGTCTGAAGCGGACAAATATCTTCTAAATGAATTGGGTCAGGTAAATATGTATTCCTCTCTGGTACGTTAAAAATAGGTAACTGCCGTATGTGTTAGAGAAGGGGTACATAATGTGTTCTAGAACAACAACAAGGGCTGCATTGGCAGACAGACAGTAATCATTTTAATAGCCTGAAATAAAATTTACAGTAACTTGCTTAAACATCTACACAAATAATTAACTAGAGAAAACTATTAGCTTAAATGCAGTTATGCCAAATATTGCAGCATTGTTTAAAAAAAAATTAGAATTCCCCTAGGGGAACATAAGTATGCACCAGTGTCCTCACATTTAAGGATGTATTCAATCTCCCGCCGCTATTCCCAAAGGGAGGAAATAGCAGCGGGCCCTACTCAATGCTGTCTTTCTCAAAAAACAATGGACAGGGATCTTGACAGAATGGGCCCGACTTTAGAAGCAGTCGGGCCCGTTCTGTCCAAACTGTGGCCCTCCAGCTGTTGTGAAACTACACATACTAGCATGCCTTGCCATAGTTTTAGCCTTCCCTAATAACAAAACTGTGGCAAGGCATGATGGGACTTGTAGTTTCACAACAGCTGGGCCATATTTTGGACATGCCTGACCGTGGTTTGTCGAGCTCCCGGCCACAGCTCGACGATCCACAGCCGTATCTCATGGCCACGCCCCCTTTTCAGCATTCGGGACATTGAATCCCGCCCGCCGATTCTTCGTCGAGCCAGCCGAGAACAGGAAAGGGTCAGATGCTCCGTGGACCAGTCCACTCCGGCTTGAAAATCCTTTGAATTGTGGGCCCGGAGCATATGCCCACTGCCCAGTGGCGGCTCCTGCATTTAGACTTAAGGGGGGGCTGCAATTTCCTGGGTACTGCTTGTTGCAAGCAGTCATTAATTATTTGCAGTTTATTAGTTTGATTTGCGCTGTACTAGTGTTTGTGTGCATTAACTGTAAATAAATGATGTACTCATAAGCACACAAACACAGGTACAGAGCAAAATACACACTTTTAATAACTTTAATATTAATTAAAGTACACAAAATGATACTCTTAGTAAAGATCAGCACACAAATATTATTAAAATAAAATAAAAACTTCCATGCATCTCTCTTATGCAATGCATACCTTCCTTCAGCTGCATCACACTGAGTGACTCACTGAAGTCTGGGCATGCTCACTGCAGAGAATTGCTTCTGGGCTGCACAGACAACAGCCCATAGAAGCACTGTAGCTCTGGTGATTTGCACAGAATGGCTTCCTGTTGGAAGCTATTGCTGTCATCGCTCCAGGTACTGGCAGCCCAAGAGGGGGAGGAGTTTTCAGCTCTGTGTATGATGAGCAGTAGCAGCTTCCAATAGGAATCTACTACATGCTGACCTCCTCCCCACAGGGCTGGGCTGTTGCTGTGTCTGCCCTGCTGCTTCATGGAGCCTGGTGAGAGGAGGTTACCAGCATGTCAGAGACACAGACAGCCAGCACCAGAGCTCCTGAGGGGGGTGCCCACGGGGGGATGCACCGGAGTTCTGGTGTTGTGATTTTAACTGGAGGGGCTGCAGTCCTGCAGCCCTATAGCAGGAGCCGCCAGGGGCGTAACTAGACCTGTCTGGGCCCCATAGCAACATTTTTAAAGGGGCCCCCAGCACTCTGCCAAAATAAGGAGGGGGTGTTGAGGTCAAAATAGTAGATGGGGAGGGGGATATGACACAATAGAAGGCAAGACCAGACAGGATGGAGAGGGATTAAGCTAACGCAGAGGGTTTAGGTTATGCGGGGAGATGGTTAAGGTTACGGGGGGAGTAAGTATACTTTCTGTCGGGAAGTCATATGGGATGGGATGGGGTGTGATGAGGTGGGGGTGGTAGGGTCACTTTTCTGGGAGGGGCAATCACCAGTCTGGAAAGGAGGACTCTCTGTGAGGGGTACTGTAACTGTACTGGTGGAGGGCAGTGAGATGTGGGCAGTTGGGGGGCACTGGGCTAGGGCAGCTGGCTAGATGGGGGGCACTGGGCTAGGGCAGCTGGCTAGATGGGGGGCACTGGGCTAGGGCAGATGGCTAGATGGGGGGCACTGGGCTAGGGCAGCTGGCTAGATGAAGGACACTGGGCTGGGGACAGCTGGCTAGATGGGGGGCACTGGGCTAGGGCTGCTGGCTAGATGGGGGGGGGACACACACACTAGGTTAGGGATGCAGCACTGACCTGTGATTTGCTTGTCAGAGTCGCGCACATTGCAGCACTTCAGCATCGGCTGCTGCTTTAAAATCACATCTGTGCTGGAGCCGGCGCTGGGGAGGGACTGTGAGGGGAGCCGCCAAGTCCTGTCTTTCCATCATGACAGACGCCGGGGGAGGGAGCTGCCTGGTCCCGGACACCCACTGGATCTCATCATGACTGGGGGCGGGCTGCCAAGTCCTTGTCCCCCGCTGCATCTTATGACAGGTGCGGGTGCCGGGACAGAGAAGGGGTAGCCACCAGGTCCTGATGCTGATGGTCTTATCACGGCGGGCTTCCCCCGCTGGTTCTCAATGCGATCTGTGGGGGGAGCCGCCAAACACCTACGCTGGAGCCTGGGACTCATAATCAATGAAAGCTGACCAATGACGGTGAAACCTGCGCCGGGGACGGGAGCAGGAGCCTCCCATTCATGGGGCGGATGCGCTGCCAAGACCTGTTCCCCCCTGCTGGGAGGGGCTTGTGTCTCCCACTCACATGCGCCAGCGGCAGGCGTTCACATGGCGACACACTTTAAAGAAAACTTTAACAGGGTGCAGGGGATCATCTGCTGTGCTTTCGGGCCCCCCCCAACCCCCGGGCCCCATAGCAGCTGCATCCCCTGCACCCTCTATAGTTACGCCACTGGGAGCCGCCACTGCCTAAATGTTAATATGGCCCTGAATGAAGCAGTGGATCGGAGAAGACAGCAAGAGACGTCCATTTGCACAAGATGTTCCCTGCGACATTAGCATATTTTCAGGCAACAGTTGTGTCCAAAGACGCAGCTGCTGTATGGGCTCCGCCCATCTCTGATCAGGCCCTGAGTGCTTACCTTAAAATAAAAAAACAGAATACAGTGCTTAGTGCAACCTTATATAATTTCGAGCTTGCAATGATGTACACTATTTATTAAATGCCAATTAGCTATCCCTTTGCTACGGCTTTTATCTACTAGCAGCATGATCTCGCTTTACTAAATACCATATCGAAAGAAAATGGAGCAGAATCCTAACACATAATTAAACTGTTTCTCTAAATAGCCGGAATTTAGACTGATAGACCAAAACCAACAGCCATCTATTTCTGACATATTCATCCTTGTTATTTATATCCAGCCGAATTCTAATTTCCTGTTTTGCATCTGTATTTTTTCCTGTGTATTTGCAAGAGCTTTTGCGAGAAAATGAAAGCCATTTATAATTGATTAGAGCTGGCATACTTTGCAATTTCCTGCTAATCTCTTTCATTGTGCTTTCTATAAATTGATAGCAGAGAAGAAACACATCCCAGTTAAAGTCAATCTGCAAAGTGCTAGTGTTTTAGTTGTATTAAATACAACACCATTACATACTGTGTCATTTGTCATCTTCATATCCTTCCTCTTATTCTTCAAATACTGGAAAAAATCATTCTGTGCTTTGTAAGCTCAAGTTGCACACACAATAAGATGTGACTTAATATGTTGTGAAAAGACCAATCTGTAATTGAAGTTGTTAGATGTCACTTACATACATAAAGTGTTTCCATTACATCTGACATACTTGAATGTTTGATTTAAAGCATACTAGCCCACTTTACAATGCTCCTCTCCGAGCTTCTACTGGAGAGGAGAAGCAGCTGGGTTCTTAAAGGGGCGGAGCTGGAATTCCACGGGCACTTTGGGAGGCTGGGCCAGGTTTACGGTAAATGGGCCAATCACAGGACTTCAGTTAACGGGTATGGCTAAAATGACAATGATTAGTAAGTTTTGCTCAGCCCCCTCCGTTTGCACCGTGATTCCTGACATTGCCTATACTTGTCCACTTCACTGGATGTGGGAGGAGTTCCCACTCTTCTGGGGGTTGCGGGAGACTTTCTGATAACTAAGGGGGTTATTCTAGTTCATTCTTTCTGACAAAATCCTTCTTAGATGGACAAAACCATGTGCACTGCGGGTGGGGCAGATGTAACTTGTGCAGAGAGAATTAGATTTGGGTGGGGTTTTTCTTCAAAGTGAGATCTATATTGCAGTGTAAAATCATGCAGTCAGTATTTTCCCTGCACAGAAACAAAATAACTCACCCAAATCTAATTCTCTCTGCACATGTTACATCTGCCCCCCTGCAGTGCACATGGTTTTGTCCATCTAAGAAGGATTTTGTCAAAAAGAATGAACTAGAATAAACCCCTTGAGTCTCTGCATTTTTCGGGACAGCAGGTAAGTATGATCGAAAGTGTTTGCCGAAACATTACATTTAGGATAATGGTAAATAAGAGATAAGTAAGATGTTTCTGCAAAATTGGGGTTTTTAGATTTTTATCTTTTGAAATTGTCAAATCCGTTTGGGAAGGTTTATCTAAAATCACACAAACATAAAAATAAAATGTTAATTGCTAAGTATATTTAAACTAATTTAGGGTATATTGGGGTTGCTGAATTCAAATATGAAAGGTTTTTTTTTTTTTATTTGTCTGTAGTTCTTGAGATAATAAAGAACTTTGCCATACCATGTGCATATGAGAATCTACCAGAATATTCTAAAGGGTGAGACATTTAAATATTCTAGGGGAGAAATGTAATAGGATTAGAGAATCAGAAAGTGAGAGATTTGGTAAGAAATCTCCAGTTTTTTTAAAGCGGCAATCAGAGGCGTAACTAGAACTTTGTGGGCCCCATAGCAAAATTTATAATAGGGCCCCCCTGGAAATGCCCATTGCACATTATGTGACACACTGTAATGCCCATCACACATTATTCCGCCATCGCGATGCCCTTAACATATTATGCTGCATACCATAATGATTATTACACATTATACCAGACACCATAATGCCTAGTACACATTATACCACACACTGTTATGTCAATTACATATTATACCACAAACGGTAATTCCTATTACATATTATGCCACATAAATTCTGCTTACCTACATGATTGTTGCCAGGAGTATACATGCTCGTTGCCAGGGGTTAATTGCACGATGACAGGGAATATTGATCCTTGCCAAGAGGCACATGCTCCTTTCCAGGGGCTTCATGATCTCTGCCACAGGGGAAGGGGGTTTACAAACTCATTGCACAGGCGGACTACCATGGCGGTTTATAAGCTCATTGCCAGGGGGAGTTACTTTGCGCCACTCCATATTGACAAATATAGATGTATATATATGCACTCACATATTTTTTTTATATATATATATATATATATATATATATATATATAACAAGGTTGTTCAGGGCGGCACTTCCACAAAAGGTACTTGATAGTTGGTGCAAGGTCCATAGGATATAACATAGAAAGCACTTACCCCCCACACACTCCTGGTGAAGGATCCAGACCAGCACACAAACGTAGGTGAAGAAAGAAAAGTTTTTATTCCATGCTGTGCAGCAACAGTGACAGCTTACTTGGCCCGACGGCCGTTTCCACTGCACTCAGGCAGTCTTCGTCAGGGGTCATCTCACTGAGAGTACTGAGTCCTTTTAAAGGTACTCAGTTGCGCCAATATTTTTCAAAAATTCAACTGACAGCAGCCTCATTCTGGCTGCTTGACAGGGGGCGTGTGAGCGCGTCACGGGGGACTCCCGGAGGACGTCCTGCAGCGTCATCAGCACAGTGTGGTACTGTCTGATGCGGCTAGCACGGACATCAAAGTGAGAAGTAGAAGGAAGCGGTTACAGTGTTATGTAACAACACGGAAAAGGATTACGAGTGGGGGACAAAGTATCAAAAGGTGATTGAGTGCGTCTGATCACCTTGTGTCTATCGCGCCATTCTATTTTATCCGGGGGTAGAATCAAAAGGAAGCGAGAGTGCATAGGTGGTGGACTGATGAGGCTGCTGTCTGTAATAGAACATGTAAAGCATAAAGATATACAATCTGGATGAAGCACACGGCGGTGCACAATTTCTGCAAGGCAGTGGTATACATTAAGCAATATAGATAAAGCACACGGAGGTGCACATATTCTGCAAGGCAGAGCTAAATACCAAAATTATCAATATGGCAATACATGAGGTACATATCGACACACACAGTGGTGTGACATAAGTCGACAATTCCTGTCGACCGAATATATAGTGAGGCATAAGCAGCAAACTCAAAAGGACCTAAAACATGTGCAATAGGCACAATAAACGCACCCGATGTATAGTCCTGTGTCGACCAATCATGTCAACAGCACTATTATGAAACATGAGACATAGAAAATAAAAAATAAAAAACAAAAAAACAGTGGCACACGGCGGTGCCTCATACCCGGATATAATGAATGAGGGTGAAACAATAGAGAAAAAGAGTTTTAGTGTGAAGATAAGGGGAAAAAAGCACATGGAGGATAAGTATAGTTCGTCAATGCTCAAGTCAGAGGAAGCATCCCATTTTGAAGTCCTCATTAAGGCCCTTCGGGGAGAGGGTATCCAAACGATATATCCATTGAAGTTCCCTTTGGAGCAGAAGTTTATCTCTATCTCCTCAAAATGGGATGCTTCCTCTGACTTGAGCATTGACGAACTATACTTATCCTCCATGTGCTTTTTTCCCCTTATCTTCACACTAAAACTCTTTTTCTCTATTGTTTCACCCTCATTCATTATATCCGGGTATGAGGCACCGCCGTGTGCCACTGTTTTTTTGTTTTTTATTTTTTATTTTCTATGTCTCATGTTTCATAATAGTGCTGTTGACATGATTGGTCGACACAGGACTATACATCGGGTGCGTTTATTGTGCCTATTGCACATGTTTTGGGTCCTTTTGAGTTTGCTGCTTATGCCTCACTATATATTCGGTCGACAGGAATTGTCGACTTATGTCACACCACTGTGTGTGTCGATATGTACCTCATGTATTGCCATATTGATAATTTTGGTATTTAGCTCTGCCTTGCAGAATATGTGCACCTCCGTGTGCTTTATCTATATTGCTTAATGTATACCACTGCCTTGCAGAAATTGTGCACCGCCGTGTGCTTCATCCAGATTGTATATCTTTATGCTTTACATGTTCTATTACAGACAGCAGCCTCATCAGTCCACCACCTATGCACTCTCACTTCCTTTTGATTCTACCCCCGGATAAAATAGAATGGCGCGATAGACACAAGGTGATCAGACGCACTCAATCACCTTTTGATACTTTGTCCCCCACTCGTAATCCTTTTCCGTGTTGTTACATTACACTGTAACCGCTTCCTTCTACTTCTCACTTTGATGTCCGTGCTAGCCGCATCAGACAGTACCACACTGTGCTGATGACGCTGCAGGACGTCCTCCGGGAGTCCCCCGTGACGCGCTCACACGCCCCCTGTCAAGCAGCCAGAATGAGGCTGCTGTCAGTTGAATTTTTGAAAAATATTGGCGCAACTGAGTACCTTTAAAAGGACTCAGTACTCTCAGTGAGATGACCCCTGACGAAGACTGCCTGAGTGCAGTGGAAACGGCCGTCGGGCCAAGTAAGCTGTCACTGTTGCTGCACAGCATGGAATAAAAACTTTTCTTTCTTCACCTACGTTTGTGTGCTGGTCTGGATCCTTCACCAGGAGTGTGTGGGGGGTAAGTGCTTTCTATGTTATATCCTATGGACCTTGCACCAACTATCAAGTACCTTTTGTGGAAGTGCCGCCCTGAACAACCTTGTTATATTGCATATTATTGCTTCTACCAGGACTGAGCACCCCTATGTACGTTATTACATACAGTTCAAACTACGTATTTGAACCCTTTTATACTTTCATTTTTCTACATACCGTGCTCTCCCGTTCAGGGTTGCAGTACTATTGTTCACATTGTAATCTATAGCCGCACGGCTAATACAGTCATTTTTTGAGCCAATGTCGCAAAGTAGCAGCAGAGAAACGGCTAGCACTTTGCAATACAATGCAACAGATGCCAACCGCATACTGTTTGCCAACACAGATGCATTAGCCTTTCATCAAGATACCCCAGAAGAATTATACCAAGACCTCCTAAAGTTGAAGAGGCGTGAGGTAGAGCTTCAGTTACACGGACTGACCCTATCACAATATTACAAAGAATCCCTCATTCCAAGAGGTTTCAGAATTCACAATCAGCCGACACTGGGTCGACACAATGATGATTTTTGTGTTAAGTGGTGCAGCATCCTCAACAAATGCTCCCAAGACCTCATGCTATTGGTAGTGGAACAGACTGGCATTGATTTGGATAACATTAAGACTGAAATTGAAGAACTAGAGAGATCGGAGCCATACAAAGGAATCCAGGATCCAACCAAAGGGCTGTTGGGCCAATTGGACAAAGAAATTGAGAGATTCAGGGAGAATCTGCTAAAGTTCAAAAAGAATAAGTACAAGCAGGTGAAATTGGACTATAGAGATAATCGAGTCTATCCCTGGTTTTCGAGGAGCGAATCCAGAAGACCCCGCACTCAGTACAGACGGGGACCAGGAAGGAGACCACCTGCCCACTACACTGATCTCGATAGCCATACCTCTGCCAGTGACTCGGACGTGCCGGGCACAAGTGCACAGGACTCTGGTTATCTGGCTAGATCAGACCGAAACCGTAGGCCTCCAAAAAACCCCTTATACCCACCCGCCGAGGTGGGAGAAAAAGGAGGAAAAAGGAGAGGCCAAAAACTGCCTCAGGATCGGTAGTCTTTAACCTTTCCAAACACCAACTCACTACTGCAGAGATTTCTCTTCTCAACAGAGGATTATCGTTTGTGCCGACTCTGAAACAAGATCCTTTCAAGTGGCAAGTCGATTTATACAAATTAGGACGCCAATTACGCCTAAGAGACCACTTTGCCAAAGCTCCACCACCTCCGACCATGTCGACTACCAGAGACACCAACCAATATGCCTTAAAACGTAAAAGCACTTTTGACCGCCCCACACTGAATCCTTCAATCAACACCTTTATGAGGGTTCTCAAAAGGGACACCAACCCCTTTATCAGCAACCAGAAAATATCACACCACAATATCAGTAAGGAAGAAAAGGATGCCATCAGAACTCTCTCGGGAGATAATGATCTTATCATTAGATCTGCAGACAAGGGAGGAGGGATTGTTCTCTTGGACCGCGATTACTATACAACAGAAGCATTATCGCAACTTTCTGACGGAACATGCTATGAAAAGCTTGAGTTTGATCCCACCTGGCAATATAAGAAACAAATTGATCAGATCATAATTCTGGGAAGAAACAATAACTTCATTTTGAAAGAAACTGCTGATTTTCTAACACAGCAGCACCCCAAGATCCCAATACTCTACACACTCCCAAAGATACACAAGTCCCTTACAGCCCCCCCGGGGAGGCCGATCATCTCGGCTCGGGACTCATTGTGCCAACCACTCTCCCAGCTAGTAGACTTTTATCTACAACCGGTGGTCAAGAATTTGGAGAGTTTTATTGCGGACACTCCTGACTTTCTAAGGAAAATCAAAAATGTTGTCGACATTCCAGTAGACACTCTGTTGGTAACGCTAGATGTATCCAGTCTCTATACCAATATTCCACACGCACTTGGTATAGAGGCCTGTCGCAAAAAATTGTCCAGTTGCTCTGAATATAGAGGGCCACCTATTGAATTTCTTTTACTGTTGATTGAAACAATACTTACTAAGAACTACTTCCTATTTGAGAATAGGTTTTACCTTCAAAAACAGGGCACGGCGATGGGGTCCAATATGGCCCCATCATATGCCAACATATTCATGGCGGACTATGAACAGAAGCACATCATTGGCAATGATACATATAAGGATGACATCAGACTATACGTACGATACATCGACGATCTCTTCTTCTTGTGGACTGCCGGTGAAGAGAAACTACTTTCCTTCTTGGATCATCTAAACTCAATACCTGGCACCATCCGATTTACTGCTACCTTTAGCAAACAGACCATCAACTTTCTGGACACAACCCTATCATTGATTGATTCTACGATACACACCAGCATTTACACGAAGGAGTCGGATAAGAATACCCTCCTACATGCAACCAGCTATCACCCAGAACCCCTCAAGATGGGCCTTCCTTATTCCCAGCTACTAAGGGTAGCTCGGACCACCTCTGACACAGCTTTACTTCCAGCAGCCTTCAAGAACATGAAATCGAAATTCTTGGAAAGAGGTTACAATGAAAGAGAAGTGGATGCCTCTATTGCTAGAGTCCTGACCCAAAACCGAAGTGACCTTCTAGAATCAAGGGACAGAACGGACACTAAGGCTGATAAGAGACTTAACCTTTGCAGCACCTACACGGTGGCATCTAACCACATACGCAAAAATGTGAAGAAACACTGGCATTTACTATCCTCGGATCCGATACTTGGGACAGAACTCTCCCAACAGCCTCGATTCGCCTATAGACGTGGGCCCAACTTGAAAGACTTACTGGTAGTCACGGACTGCACATCAATCAAACCAACTAAAAATAGCTGGCTTTTTCGCAAAAAGGGCACTTATAAATGTGCTGGGTGTTCAAACTGTCCTTTTATGCTTACAGGTACTGAATTCACCAACCCAGGGGATGGGATCAAACATACCAGCAGATTCCACTTGGACTGCAATAGTAAATTTGTGATTTACGCCCTTCAATGCCCATGTAAACTATTGTACATAGGCAAGACTACAAGAATGATGAAAGAAAGGCTGAGCCAGCACAGATCCTCTATTAAGAAGAGCTACACCAGCCTGAGCTCACAGAATGAACTTAAGAACTTACCTGTGGCCAAACACTTCTTGGAAAAAGCACACAGTGTCAACCAATTACGGTGTACACTACTTGACCATGTTCCACCCCTCAAGAGAGGAGGAGATAGAGATAAACTTCTGCTCCAAAGGGAACTTCAATGGATATATCGTTTGGATACCCTCTCCCCGAAGGGCCTTAATGAGGACTTCAAAATGGGATGCTTCCTCTGACTTGAGCATTGACGAACTATACTTATCCTCCATGTGCTTTTTTCCCCTTATCTTCACACTAAAACTCTTTTTCTCTATTGTTTCACCCTCATTCATTATATCCGGGTATGAGGCACCGCCGTGTGCCACTGTTTTTTTGTTTTTTATTTTTTATTTTCTATGTCTCATGTTTCATAATAGTGCTGTTGACATGATTGGTCGACACAGGACTATACATCGGGTGCGTTTATTGTGCCTATTGCACATGTTTTAGGTCCTTTTGAGTTTGCTGCTTATGCCTCACTATATATTCGGTCGACAGGAATTGTCGACTTATGTCACACCACTGTGTGTGTCGATATGTACCTCATGTATTGCCATATTGATAATTTTGGTATTTAGCTCTGCCTTGCAGAATATGTGCACCTCCGTGTGCTTTATCTATATTGCTTAATGTATACCACTGCCTTGCAGAAATTGTGCACCGCCGTGTGCTTCATCCAGATTGTATATCTTTATGCTTTACATGTTCTATTACAGACAGCAGCCTCATCAGTCCACCACCTATGCACTCTCACTTCCTTTTGATTCTACCCCCGGATAAAATAGAATGGCGCGATAGACACAAGGTGATCAGACGCACTCAATCACCTTTTGATACTTTATCCTTTTCCGTGTTGTTACATTACACTGTAACCGCTTCCTTCTACTTCTCACTTTGATGTCCGTGCTAGCCGCATCAGACAGTACCACACTGTGCTGATGACGCTGCAGGACGTCCTCCGGGAGTCCCCCGTGACGCGCTCACACGCCCCCTGTCAAGCAGCCAGAATGAGGCTGCTGTCAGTTGAATTTTTGAAAAATATTGGCGCAACTGAGTACCTTTAAAAGGACTCAGTACTCTCAGTGAGATGACCCCTGACGAAGACTGCCTGAGTGCAGTGGAAACGGCCGTCAGGCCAAGTAAGCTGTCACTGTTGCTGCACAGCATGGAATAAAAACTTTTCTTTCTTCACCTACGTTTGTGTGCTGGTCTGGATCCTTCACCAGGAGTGTGTGGGGGGTAAGTGCTTTCTATATATATATATATATATATATATATTTATATATATATATATATATATATAGTGCCAATAACAGTGTCACTCGGGTCCGCCAATAGAAGAATCAAGCAGAGACAGAAGTCTTTAGCAACGTTTCATTTTCTAAAAGAAAATTTCATCAGGATACAAATATTACATGAAAATGTGCTCACCTTATACCCCACGAGTGTTGAAGTGATGGCGTCATCCCCGTGCATCGCCGGGCCGTCTGTCCGGCAGCGTCGCCTGTCCGCCGCGTCACCATGCATGCGCGGTGGCGTATTGACGTCAGCATGCTTGGCCGTCATTGTATGATGTGTCCCGGGATCGCAGGAGGGGGCGGCATCAACTATCACTATGGAAACAATAACAAACAATAACAATAAAACATTACATAAAAAGGAAACATTAAATATAGTTATGGCGGCATTGTGTCATTGATAAGGTTTATACCTATATCATAATATATCATTGATTTTAGAGCAAGCCACAGATAATATAATGACTGATCCACTGTAAACATATACAAAATATGACTATGACTATATATATTTATATATATATATATATGTATATGCACTGTAGATATATATAGATATATAGATATATAGATATATATATATATACACACATACATACATATATATATATATATATATATATATATATACACTTTCTCTCTCTATATATATATATATATATATATATATATATATATATATATACATATATATATATATATGTAAGTGTACAGTAGATGGACAGAAATACAGCATGGACAGAAATACAGCACACAGTGGCAGTTACTACTGGCAATGGGAACTGGTCCCTCTTAACAACAGAGCCGCCGGCCGAAGCAGGGGAGCGGGGTGAGGGGACCGTGGATGCTGGGGGAGGCGAGAGGACGGGGGAAGACAGATAATCAGGGGAGCGGGGGAGGAGATACGGGCCTGACATAAAATAGGGGTGCAACGGTGTAGGGAGGAGGGGAAGGAGAGAGTGACCTGACATAGAGGAGCCGCGCTTCACTAACCCTGTGTCCGGCGCCGCTGACTGCCTTACAGCTTGTCAGGCACAGCGTCACCTGGCAGCAGCTGCAGGTTACCATATGCAGGGAGAGAGCGCGTTGGTAGCGCCGGCCTGCGAACTGCGCATCACTTGTTCTCTCCCTGTTCGGCTCCTACATGGTGACGTCACCCCCCCCCCCCTTCCGGCCCGGCTCCTTCTGCACGCTGCCTCTCCTCCTGCACGGCGCGTAACTACCCTCCGCCAGGCTCTAGAATTAAATAATGAAACTACCGAGGGTGCAGGGGACTGGTTGCTCTCCACCGGGCCCCCACAGCTGCCGGGCCCCATAGCAGCTGCACTCCCTGCACCCACGGCAGTTACGCCACTGGCGGCAATCATTTACACTGCAAAACAGTTTGATTTTGGAGTGTAAATGGTTACTGCTTTAAATAAACTGGATATTTCTTACCAAATCTCTAACTTTCTGATTCTCTCATCCTATTACTCTACGGTCATTCTAGAATATTCCACCTCCGTACATTTGTGATTGCCCACTGTCAGCTGACAGTTTGCATTTAAGCAGTTTGCAATTCATTGTGTTTTTCTTGTTTCTCGTCCGTTTATATAAAAAAAATAGAGCTAATCTAAAAAAACAGATGCCATATTCTATATCATCACGACAAAGTTACCCCAAAATGATTTGCAACAGAGAGCCTTGATCAATATAATATTTTATTTAAAAAATTACTTTAAAAATGTGATTGATTGAAAACAAATAATAAAAGATGTGCTCAATAATCTTTCAAAAACAGTACTATTGACCCGATGTTGCAAAACATTTTGCTTAGTAAATTGATATTCACACCTCTGATATTACACACAGCATGTCATAAATAAAGATTCAATGAAAATAAATTCAGTTACTCATGTGTTTTTGTTATCCAGGCAAACCGGAGAATAGTTTATGATGTTGAAGTTGGTCCTTGCTATGGGGGTGATTCTGTATCACTGGGAAGGGGCCGAATTCAGCCCTATTCCGAAAAATGAGTTTCATGATTTTATTTTAAAAAACCGACTTGTTCATACTTTACCCTTCCAGTGAGAATAGAGAGAGAATAAAATAGTTCCCGAAGCACTGTGAGCTTCGCTGTACATTTATACGGAGTCCAAGTTGACCTATGTTGACATAGACTCCAAATATGGAACAGTTTTTAAATTGTATGTATCGTTGGGCAGATTCAAAGGGCTTCCGGGACAGTGATGGGTGTGGAGTTTGATGGGAGTAGAACACATTTCAAACAACAATAAAGGTGCCCTAATGTATATTTAGGGAAGACAGAAATATGATTAAAACTCATTACGCTAAAGGTTAGTGTACATATTATCCCTGTAGAACTATCTAATTTTTATTTCTATTTCATGCCAATCTTTTCCCTGGTCTCTCACGCTGTACTGCATAACATTAGATTTATTCATTTATTTCACAGACAGGGGTAAAGCATGTTGTCAGCAGTACAGGGGTGCTGCCAATATGGGGTGGTTTCTCCGATTCACAGGATCTATTCTTGCACCCGCTATGGCAGCTCTGTTACACTGGGCAACCATTCTCCTCTTTACTCTTTTGGATACTTCTCTAAAGGAAACTATTATTTTGGGGGATTTCCAGTCCTCTCCACAGCCTTTGGGTTTCTTCCCGTCCCTTTAAAATAATGCTAATGGCGAATGTCAGCCACCCAAATGCAGGAGGAGCCAGTAACCTTGCTGCCTTGTACTCTGGTCCTTACTACGATTGCCACCACTTCCTGTATGAGGCCAGGACATTATGTCATCCTACTTGCCAATGTTATGTACTATGGCAGCCTGCTTCACCCACTACCAATGACAAATTAAATGTGATCTACAGAGATTCTCAAACTGTTTTGCTCCTGGACCCTGTTATGATTACATGACCCCAGCAAGTTAGCTCAGAATGGTCACCACATGTACAGGTATGGTCAGCATGGTCAGCAATATGGAAGCACAAATCAGAAGTGTAGTAACGTGATAACTTAATTTCTTATTTCCCTGCCCTGCATGTGTTTTTAATATATTCATGCCAATGTTAAAGCTTATACCTGCAATAAAGGCTTTGGGGGAAAGTAGGGACAACGTGGATTGCAAGGGGAGGCAGAGGATGTCAGGAAGAGGCTAAGGGATAGAGTATATTGGATGATGGGGAGGCAGAGGGTGGCATGGGGAAACAGTTGGTGATGAAGATGGAAGGGGGTGGCGGTGGGTGGAAGGGAAATTGAGTCTGGCAGTGGGAGAAAGGTTGAGTCAGTGGCTGTATGGAGATGAAGAGATGCAGAGGGTGACATGTATGGAAGTGGGGGGTGGGAAAATTGGAAAGGCAGAGATTGATAGGGGATGTCAGAGGGCGACAGGGGGATGGCAGAGGATGACTATGGAGATGTAGAGGGTGGCAGTAGATAACATGAGATGGCAGGGAGTGTCAGGGAGGCAGTGGTTAATGGATTAAGGCAAGGATTTGCAGGGGGTTGGCAGAAGGTGACAGGGATGGAAGAGGGAGGCAGTAGGGGGCAGAGGGTGACTAGAGAGAGGCAGAGGTTAATTTAATTATGAGTTTTCCCCATGTCCTGTCCACATACTACATTGTTTGCTCCCCTGTTTCCCCCATCCACAGACACCTCCCATAGTGTACAGTATCTTCTCGGTGCTCCCTTCCTTCGACCTCATGCTCTTTTGCTGCTGCTTGTTGGAACTCCCCCCCCCCCTGTCCCCCTGGTGCTCATGGATGACACCCTCCATAATGCACTTACTGTACAAGAAGTTCTTCACAGACTCAGAGTCCTGCTCACTGAGAGCTGGCTCCTCTGAGTCTGACTGCAGTTCACTGCTGGCTACCTGTTACATCTACAAGTTTCCTACAACTCAGGACACAGATGAGTCAGCCCTGTGCCCACTATGGATATCTGCATGTAGATGAGGGAACCAGGAGTGCAGCCTGCTGGTGGCAGCAGAGGCTGCTGGGTGGGACAACAGAGGCAGAGCTCTGGAGTGGGGGCGTAGCTGCCTGATGACTCCTCAGATCTCTACGCCAGTAATGGGATGAGTCTGAAGTAACATACAATTTTAGTTCTCAGACTCTTCTGATCACTGATCAGAGAAGTCAACAGTCTGACAGAAACATGGAGTCGCAAACTCATGCTAAGATGGTCACGACCTCTTGCTGAGATGGGGTCCCAGACGAAGGCCCAACAGTCGGGATCCCAACGGTCGGTATATTGACATCAGGATCCCAACTGACAGGGGCTATTCTCCCTCGTGGGGTCCACGACCCCCATAGAGGGAGAATAGAATCTAAGTCCACAGAGGCTTCTTTGCGCTCACCCCCCTGTCGGAGTAACATCAGTTGGGATTCCATTGTAGGTATACTGGCCGTCAGAATGCTGACTGTCGGGTTGTCATACCACACTCGCTGAGTGTCAGGACCCACTTAAATATTGATAAATAATTAGCATCATTTGCTGATCTATTGCTCATTAAGGGCCAGATTCTCTAAGCTTCAAAAGTGATAAAATGGAGAGTGATGAACAGCCAGCCAATCAGCTCCTGTCTGACATTTTTTTAAACATAGTGGGCGAGATTCACCAAACTGAAAATGCGGTAAAAACCCCGTTTTCGGGGTTTTTACCGCATTTGCATATGCAGCAAAGCCTCACCGCCGGGGCTTCACTGCGGGGGGTTACGCCAGTTCTAGATGGCCTAACCCCATGGAAGCATATGGGCTTCCCTTCGCATCCCCCGCCGCCCCACGCGCCCCCCGCCGATCAGCGTCGCACCCCCCTCACCTGTGTCCGGGCAGCCTCCTGCTGTGCTGCCCGGACCAGTGATCTCCTCCTGCCTGCACCACTTCCCGGTCCAGGGAGGAGGAATGGAGCCCTCACACAGCGGGTAAGGTTGCAGAGAGGGAGGGGGGAACCCGCAGCACATCGCCGGTCTTCGCTTTGGCGTTAATAATCGCATATGTTAATGCATATGCGATTATTAACAATGCGAATGCCGGTGATGTACAGCGGGGGTTATTAGTGAATCCCGCCCATTCTGTGACATGGCAGGCAGGAGCTGATTGGCTGGCTGTTTATCACTCTCCATTTTATCACTTTTGAAGCATAGAGAATCTGTCCCTAAATATATTGTCCCTTCACTTTAAATTGAATGCAACTGCATATATTTTACTTCATTTTAAAATAAATTCACGTCAAACACCAGCAAGTTTGATCTATTTACATTTTCCTTCCTTTATTTTTTGTGTTTATCTACTCAGCGATGTTGCCGTATTCCCTCCTGTGAGGATGACACTCAAATGTTTGGATCTTGTCTCTGCATTTCCCTTCACTTACATGATAAATGAACCTCTATTTCCCTGCCTCTGCTCCCGCCGATCATCACTCTTCTCTATTTAGTAATTGTGCTCTGACTCAATCTGTGCCTCTGTGAAGGTGACATGCTAAAAGAACCGGTTTGTCATTATCCTCTGTGTACAATCATTAAAGAGTACAGTCATTTCTCAGGGGTACATTTATTAGGAGTACGGTCATTTATTTATCTTGATGTTGACCTTGTGTCATTTTTTTTTTTTTTTACTCTCTTTTCTATTATGCAAACTTTAAAGTTGGATAGTGATAACAAATTCTAATCTATGCGGTTTGTTTTCCTTCCAGGCGCGTTTTGCCGATGGCACGGCGCGTATACCTGACAGAGTGTGCAGCTTTATAAATCAATAAATGCATTTACTGTACGATTTGCAGGCAGCCCAACGCTCTAAAACAAAATCAAATGACTTATTGCTTGCAGACTGGAAAAGTATACAGTGATGTTTTGCTTTAGGTAGGTTACAGAAAAGTCATTTAAATGATCAACTGATATACTTTACTTTGCACAGTCCTTGTTCTTTATTGCATACATGGAAAATAATGCCCAATATTAAACTCCCTTTCTGGGAGCATCTTTCTAATCATAAAACAGCCAAAGATGAACTTGCTGAAGTGATTTATGGGGATATTTCTCAAAGATTGGAGAGAGATTGTGAAAAATAAGGTACCAACCAATCGGCTTGTAACTGTCATTTTTCAAACAGTTTGTCACATGTAAAGTAGAAGTTGATTGGCTAGTACATTTTCTCTCATAGGGGCATATGTATTAAGCCTGGAAGAGATGCTAAAGTGGAGATAAAGTGGAATGCACCAGCCAATCAACTCCAAACTGGCATTTTTCAAATACAGCGTATTGGCTAGTGCTTTATCACCTTCCACTTTATCCCTTCACCAGGCTGAATACATCTGCCCCATAATTTAATCGGTACTTGTTTCCTATCACGGCCACAATCGCGGGCATCGTGTACCTTAAAGGTAAGGTACACGATGCCCGCGATGGACCCGATTTCCTTTGAAATCAGGTCCATTTTGCCGGCAAAGACAAAATCGCGGGCATCGCGTCGGTCGCAGCCATTAATATTGCCCCCGACGCGACCGACGCGATGCCCGCGATTTTGCCATAGGCTTCAATGTTAAAATTGTTTTTAACATTGAAATCGGGAGCATCTCGTCGGTCTTGTGCCATTATAATGGCACAAGATGAGATGGACTTGATTAAGTCCATCTCACATAGGAAACAATGTGAAATGAGCCAATATGACCCATTTCACATTGTATATGGCCCCGTCGTCACCCCACGATTGGACGCGGCGGTGCGCGTCCTCCGACCTTTTCATACCCCTACTATCCACGTCGGCGTGGAATTGAGAATATAAAGTGTTGCTCCAGTGAACCAACATAAAAGATGAGGGCAAATGAACTCAGCAATTGACTGGCAGAACGTGGCTACAGCAAGAGGAGCATAAAGAAAGCCTACAATGAGACCAGCACATACAAAAGAGAACAATTGCTGGTACCTAGAGCCAATAAAAGAAAAGATAAAGACGAAGAGACCATACGCTTTATTGGGACCTACTGCCAAGAATGGCAAACAATCCAGTCAATACTTAATCGACATATACATGTTTTAAAAACAGACAAAGACCTGGCAGAACTTCTGGATGACCGGATCCAGCTGAGCTGGCGGAGAAGCAAGAATCTCCGAGATACATTAGTTCACAGCCATCTGGAGAAAATCAGAAAACCCTCACAACAAAGGCTGGGTTCATTCAAATGTGGCTCATGCAAGGCCTGTTCCATAATGGCGCAAAAGCAAGAATACACTGACAAATTCGGGCACAAACACAAGATCAAAGACTACATTAATTGTAATACCGCTGGAGTAGTCTACAATTTGGAGTGCCCATGTAAAAAGACCTACATTGGGAAGACAGTGCGACCACTCAAAAAGAGGCTACTTGAACATTTGAATAGCATCAGAAATGCCGAAAAAGATAAACAAGCAATGAAGATGCTCACCCCAGTTGCCCGCCATTTTCATAGGTTTCATCAGGGCAAAACAACGGGCATGATGGCATATGGCATGCTGAAAATCAATATGGGGATAAGAAGAGGAGACCTCGACACTGAGCTCCTCAAACAAGAAACGCGACTAATCTTCATGATGGACACAATGTCTCCAACTGGCCTCAATGAAGATAATAGTTATTCTGCATTTTTGTAGGAAAAAACTTTAAACCACACGCATGGAGCCCTACCTGTCCTATCCAATTTTCAGATTAATTGTGTACTTCTGACAGAATTGATTTTTGCACAACATATTATGTTGGACTTTTCCTTTCTTTCATACAGTTCAACACTTCCCAGCACTCCCCAATGTCGATAGGGAGTCACACTATCGTAACTACAACATTAAGGTCTTTTTCTCACTTTGAGTGATTTTTTGTCACACTCACGAGTTCTTTGTGCTTTTCTTTTCACTGATTTTAATGTTTCTTCCTAACACACGATTATCACTTTAAGAGGGGAATCATACCCCTATGACACTATTGCTGATAAATCTTCTCCATCACAGTCACATCATCAGTGTCACTATAATGTAGGCTTAACCTTCTATCACTTGGTGATAGGCATATTGTCACATCTCTAATAATTATTTTTACTTTGCACAATTTATGGTCTAAGTGTACTCTTAGCACACTTATATTTCTTATATGTCACATGTAATCCCCATATCTGTCAATGACATTTAAATATCCATTTTCAGGGAAGACAGGATTGCATCTCCATGCGAATCAGCCTTAGTGCATTTCTTTCTCCTATCCCATTGAATTAATTCTTAATGTCCCCCTACTACATTACTCTATAAGAATGCATACTGAGGACTTTTTTGAATGATAATACAAACCTCCTACCTTTTTGGCATTCATCCATTCTGACCCCACGATGAGTGTCCATGTTAACAGATATAACATACCACTATAGACATAACAGTACAAGAAGGTATATATCTTAAGACACACACCATGCGATCATGAACAAGTGTCACTCCGGACGAATTGATAACTTGCCAATCCGGTCTCTATATCGCTGAACAGGTTAAGATAATCACAGGGCATCTAGCGACAATCTGACACCGATTGCATATAAGACACGCGTCGCCACGGATCACCATGACAACTAATCCCAAGCGTCACAACAAACCTTACTGATGAGCGTCGGTTCCCTTAGTAACCAACAGCAGGCTCCGGCCAGACGGAAAAGGGAGAGCGTGATTGCACGCTGGACGTCAGGTGATCCCGGGCTATGATGCGTGTCCATAAACAACACAGCTGGCTTCCGGATTGGCCATTGTGTATTCACATGACCTATAAGGCGCCTCATGATAGGTCCATTACTACGCAGCACTCCATTGAAGTAAAAACCCCAGGTGGTTCACCAGGGGCGCGTCCGATACTGCATCCTGATTGGACGCTCTCATTATCCATATGCTATATATACCCACACGTAGGCAGAGTCTGGTTGGCCCTGAGGAAGCTGTACTGCGAAGCGCGTGCCGGCTAGCGGTGTGCAGGCAGACAGCTGTTTGTTATTTTTCTTATCAATGCATTTTGATTTATGTGTATGTCCTATTATATGTTTCCAGTCCTGAGCTGAGATTGAGACTTGTGCCCGTGTGCCTTGCGCGACAGCTATATTGGGAGAGTATTAACCTTCTCCCACACCTCTCTACATGCACCCTGATCTATTTTGGTTCAGAAGTTACCACGCTATCCTGAGAGTGTTTATTATATCATACACCTCAGCACTGGTCCTCCCTGGTTATTTATTCCCCCACAGCTCCAGTACATATAGGGGTATCCAGTCTATATAAGTGAGGACCAGATTAGCGCAACTTATTAACAAAGCGCATCTGGTGCTCCCTGGTTATTTATTTCCCCACAGCTTCAGTGCGTCCAGGGGTATCCAGTTTATATTTATGAGGACCAGACCAGTGCAATTTATCTACAAAGCGCATCTGGTGCTCCCTGGTCATCTATTTCCCCACAGCTTAAGCACATCTAGGGGTATCCAGGTTATATAAGCGAGGACCAGATCAGCGCAATTTATTTACAAAGCGCATGATTATAGTCGTGGTATCTGTGCAGCGATAAAATCCTCTCTGGTAATTTATTCCCTCACAGTTCACGTGTATCAAGAGGGTATCCAGTTATAACTTACGAGGATTTTTTTGAACGTAACAATCGTACTGAAATGTGCCACACTTTTTAGTACCAATCTGTAGCGCAAACAAAAATACTTACCATTTCATAATACTCACATAAGAGTTTGGTCGACGGGCCAAGTGTTGACACCGGCTACAGGACTTTAGATTTCAAACTAGGAGTCATAAGAGGTCTTCACCCACTCTTAGTACGTAACACCCTATTTGAGCGTGTGGCAATACCGCAGAAAGTCCAGTGGACCTGCGCTAGTTGCACCGCCTCTGGGTGTCTACACACTAAACAACCTGAGTGTGGACTTACCAACATAAGGAGGTCCACACCACGTTGAAAAGGACATATATGCATTAAAAATTAAAAATTTCCCATTTGAACAGCAGTCTCTGCCTGCCACCTCAGTTTTAAACTGTGTTAACCCCTTCTATGTTGTATGTCAATGTTTTTTAAAAAATTTTCGCAGCCTTTTAAATGATTTATGAATAAAGGTTAAATTTTACTGTACTCTCTTTAGGTGCACCTTACTAAGGACATATCTTTTCTTTCCAGATACTGTTCTCATACCTATGTCCCAAGGTAGCACACCCCTGTCTTACAAATTAATTGGAGACTATACATTTTAGGGGTCCGAGTGTTCTTTATTTCTGTCTTGTGCGATTGACAACCAAAACCCCCCTCTTAAAGTGTGGCGAGCGCAGCGAGCCACCGAGCCCGAAGCGTGGCGAGCGCACGCGTATACCTGTGAAGTTATACGCGTCCGCTCGCCACGCTTCGGGCTCGGTGGCTCGCTGCGCTCGCCACACTTTATATTCTCAACTCCACGCCGACGTGGATAGTAGGGGTATGAAAAGGTCAGAAGACGCGCACCGCCGCGTCAATCGTGGGCTCGCTGCGCTCGCCACGCTTCGGGTTGGCGTCAATCGTGGGGTGGCGTTGAGGGTGTAAAATTGGGGGTCTAGGGAATATTTTACATTGAATCCAATGTAAAATCGGGTCCCAGGGACCCTATTTACATTTGATTCAATTAAAAAATCTCGTCGATCGCATCGCATGCGATTTGGTCGCATGCGATGCGACCGACGAGATTTTTCCGACACGACCTCCCCGATGCAAATCGGGGTGGCCGTGCTAGGAAACAAGTACCATTTAATCTCTCTCCGAGCTTTTGTAAATACCAACTTTACTATTAAGAAAAACCTAAATTTGAAGCATCATAACTTTGCCATAATGTAGATTAAATACTAAGGGGCAGATTTATTAAGCTCGGTGACGTGATAAACTGTCTGGTTTTTATCACCGGACAATCAGCTCCTACCTGTGAAGTTACAGGCTTGGTTTGAAAAATGACAGGTAGGAGCTGATTGGCCGGTGATAAAAACCAGACACTTTGGGTGACATTCTATGGGATGAGAGTTTTTCCCACGTCAGTTTTTCGTCCATTATCGCACTTTTTTCAAATCGCATTTTTGCCTTGGATTCGCATATTTAATGAGGTGCGTGTTCCGGCAAGAAAAGTGCGATTGAGTGCTATAATGGGTGAATTTTCGGCATGAAAATGTGCAAATTTTAGGCATGAAAATGTGCGAATTTGAGCTTATGTGCGATTTTGGGTTTGTATTAAAAAAAAAATTTAATTGCGTGGGGTCCCCCCTCCTGAGCATAACCAGCCCCGGCTCATTGAGCCGGACCTGTTTCCAAAAATACGGGGGACAAAAAGTGTAGGGGTTGTGAAGGAACAAAAACTTCATTGAAATACCATTTAAAGACATGCGGTGTGAAAGGGATATCAGCTGGCAGACCCGTTATTAGAAACGTTTTAAAATACCTGGTCAAAGCCAGTTTTGCGGTCTGAAAGCAGCATAACTGTCCTTAAGATGTTTACGAAATAAAAGATACACATTGAAAATAGATAGTTTTGTATAAATGTTATTATTTTCATAATTGTATCTATTGTGTTCATGTATGTATTTCATTTTTTCATGATCACGCGGATATCATGAATCGCAGATCAGGCTTATTTGCTTTTATGCTCTCTTTAGCAGATAGCTGATGGCTCCTGTGATTGGCATTGTTGAATATTTAAATGTATAACAGCGTGTTCCTCAGTGTTTGTCCTGCTGGCGGTGAATATCACTGCCTTGAAGGGTTGACCTTTCCTTTTTAATAAGGTGGAATTTGCATGCATGACCTGAAACCAATTCCTTGTTTCAAACTTTCCTTTGCTACAATATCTTCTATTTCTTTTATAAATCATTCCAAGCTGTAATGTGTATTGAACTGTGGCGCTCTTTATTTGTACTGTATTTTTGTTATTTATTCAATGTTATGCCAAGATTTGTCTCCCTGTATTGTTCCTTTGTACGGCGCTGCGAAACACTTGTGGCGCCTTATAAATAAAATAATAATAATAATAATAATAATAATTTGCAGCTGAAATGTTTTTGAGCTATTGGAAAAATTCAGATATTACCATAAGCCTGATGGTTTATATACAAAGATACATGTGACGTGCAGAATGAGCCTTGCAATGTCGCTCGCAGCCGCTGTCATCCGCAGCAGGATTGACATGCTGCCATATTTCATTAGAGCACCCTGTTGGATTTCCATTATTTCCTCTTCAGAAACATATCTGGCACACTAACAGCGATTATCAAATAGACTGCGTATGCATAATATATACATTGCGCATGAGCTGAAAATGCGTATTGATTTGTAAAGTATTGAAGCCTCAGTTTGACTGACAGGTAGTTGGTGTTTGGGGGTGGTAACCTTCCGTTTTCTGGGTGTGTCTAAAAAAAGACAGGTGTTTTTGAGGAGGATCTGTGACATCAGCGATCACCACTTCTAGCCTGTCTCAGTCACACATTAATGGAAGCCTCAGACATACTCACATTTGCACAGACGGCAAAGTCTCTGATGTTTCAGGAATTTGAGAATGGATTTGTGATTGAATCATTTAAAATTAATTTGCACCGGGAGTTTCCTCAGTCGGGGCCTTATTCTGGTTGGTGCGTACATTTCCGTATACTTTCGGATGGCGTTTTTTAGCCGTCTGCGCATGCGTGGGGAACGCTATGCGCATGTGCCACGCATGGTCTCCGTACTTGTTCTCAATAATACCGTACTGAAATGTGCCCCGCAATCACTCGGGAAATATGGGCGTATTATGGGCGTCATTCGGAACTACACAGGGGCGTACTTTCAAAGTGGGCTAAACTGGGCGGAAACACGGGCGGACACGGGGGAGTGCACTTATTTCCGTAGGCGTGCATTCGGATAGCACGCCGAATGCACGCGAACAAAAAGGCAAGAAATATGCGGTGTCCATAAGCAAGTATTGCTTTGCGGACACCACTCGGTCATGCGCTAGGCAATCGGAACGCCTAATCAGGACGGCCGCACCTCAACCAATGTCAGCTGAACACAATACAATCACCTCCTTTACTCATTACTTGTTAATTACACGCTTGTCACTGCTTCAATTGGAACCATTGCAGCTTAAATGGAACATTACTAAACACACACATATATGCTGCACTTTTCACACACTTATACACTGCAAATAATGAACACAACTTAATATTAATAATACAAATACACATGTCACTTCGACATGTATCAATTAAACCACACATTTGGGGGAAACAAAAAAACATTTATTAAATGAACTTATCAAATAAATTTGAAATCGCCACAAAATAAAAGGTAGCATAGCAGGAAGACAATTAAATAATATATAATAAATCCATGTATTCTAGACATACATAGCCACAGCAGAATCATTAGGAACACATCAGGTGGCTTCTCAACAAAAGTATAGCACCAACACTTCAAGTACAGCAGACAGTAATGGTAGCCGAAACAGGGCAACAGGGGAATCAAACATGACATTCGAAGCGAGGGCAAATGTGGGTACCCTCTGCACGGAATTGGACACAGGAAGCTGACACACACAGCTCAATGAAAGATTTGGGAAGACATAAGGGTGGAGATTAATGCGGACACAAGTTCATTTGGGGGCACGTTTGCCCCTGGCAGGCTCCTTGCCACGTGCAGCAGCTCTTCGGCCACGGCCACGGTCAGATGGTGGGCCAGGTGGAGCAGATGCTGGGGAGGGGGTGGATCGTCTTCCCCCTCTGGCAGCAGGGAGTGCTGATGGTGGTAATGCACCAGAAACGGATGACATTAGGACCCTATTGCTGGCAACTAGCTCCACCATAAGCTCATTATGGTGGAGGAGGAGGTCATTTTGCCGCAGGGCTTGATCAGACAGCACCTGCAGGCTAGCAGCAATTGACTGCTGGGTGCCAGCCATGGCCTGCTGGGCTTTAGCAATAGCCTGCAGGCTCCCAGCGATAGTCTGCTGGCTGCTGACCAAACCCTGCAACACCTTCCCGGTCCTATGCACCCGCTCTGATGCCGACTCTCCCTGCTGGTGAATATTGCCAAGCACCTGCCCCCACGTGGCCAATTCAGCCGTGGTCAGTGGCTACTGCTGCAGGGGCCTGGTACTGGTGGCAGGTGGCACAGACTCCTCAACCTCCTCAAGAGATTCTTGACCAAGCGGTGGGGATGCTGGTGAAAGAGAAAAATACAATTACAACACATTCCATGCAAAATTAGAACCAGCTACTTATGGCATGGCAAATAATTACCTTCAAGCAAAGAAGCCATGACTTCCGCTGGGGCCTCGCTGTCCATGGTGCTCACCCCCCGGACCTCCTCGACTGCAATGCAGCACTCTGCCATCTCTTCCAGGGGGGTGAGCTGCAGCTTTGATGGCATGGGGCCAGCCCCAGAGGTGTGGCTGTGTTCCCACCGCTGGGTCAATTTCTTCTTGAGGTTTGTTTTGAAGTCGTGCCACCTGCAATCAAAGTTTACATATTAATACATGGCACTCCTCATGTTTGCTGTAGCACCCATTGCAATCTGCACCATAATAAAACATGTGCCGCATGACACCAAACTTAGATTATATTAAATTTGAAAAACAACCCTTAGAAGATACACTCACACTCACCCTACAATAACTATCAATTCAATGACATGGCAAACATGTCTGTGCCTCCAAGCAACGTGACCGCCCATTGACCAACTCCATCTAATATCTAATGTAAACATTACTGGTCTTGTACTGCTCAAATGTAACACACATGAACTTGCCTCTTCTTAACGTGCTCCATCTCACGAAGTTGTGGAGCCACCGCATTAATCTCCGCTGTTATGTCCTCCCAGATCTTCCATCTCCTTGTGTGTGTCAACCGGTCCTGTGGACACTCGATCCAATCCCGTGCGCGGGGCACCAGGATGGCAAGCTCCTGTGCTTCGAATGCCATGTTTCTGGTGGTTGGTTCCTCTGTTGCCCTATTTCGACCACGGCCACGACCACTGGCACCGCCACTGCCACTGGCACCGCCACTGCCACGGCCACTGGCACTGCCACTGGCACCGCCACTGCCACGGAAACGGCCACTGGCACGGCCACCTGTCGCTGTACTCGAAGTGCTGGCCAGGCTACTCTGTTGGGAAGCCACCTGCTGTGTTCCCAATGCTTCTGCTGAGGCTGAAGATGGGCCAGCTGCCGATTGGCCTGATGTAGATGGCCCATCTGGCTGCTCTTCCCCCAATGGCTGGTCTGGGTTGATGGGGACATAGGTGGTGCTGGAGTCCATGCGGGCAAATAGGTCCTGCCACTCCTGCTCTTCCTCAGATAGAGATGCAGACATGTGTGCAACCACATTGCATTTGTCTAACACACCTTTATATACTATTTCTGTAATTGGCGTACATCAGCGACACCCTGCGTTCCGTACGGCCGCGTTCCGTACGGCAGCGTCAACCGTGCGGCGCATAGGCCACGCCCCTAGCTGGGGAATTTTTTTTTAAAAAAAACCTGGCAAACTTAGTAAGTCTGATTTAGTAGGTAAATGCAGATTTTTACACCAATGACCAAATAAAACTGAGGTCAGACATGAAATGTATATGTGAATGTACATCTGTACTGAGCACTTGTTTGGTATGTAGTACAAATGACAATACCCATTCCATATGTAAATCCAGTCCACCACTTAGGCACAAGTAATCAGTGCTAGCATCCAAATCACATGTGAAAGCTCTCCAAATTCAGCCTTGATGCTAGCTACTTTTCATTCCACCTCTCTAGTATGGGCCTGTAGAAGGTAAGTGTACACATGGCAGCATGGCCTAATATTGGTAAAAGGTCTGGCACTATTTGCTATGTTTCTGCTGCATAGCTTTCACTATCAACTAGCTGTTTAGTACCTTGTTGAGTTAGGTGTAAGTGGCTAGTGATGCAGACTATTTCACCTGTTGCTTATACCCATGTTTGGTGAATGTAATAGATTATATATAATGGGTTCCCATCTTATTTTACACTGTCTGTTTAGGAGATAGTAAGTAATGGCATGGTCTGCTAAACTATGCAAAGGTACAGCAAGTGTGGGTTTGCGATGCAATGGGTTAGCCGTCTGTTGTGGCGCATACACGCTGTTACTGTAAAATTGAACAATAAAGTTAATACCAAATATCACTCTGATCAACCAATGACAGGACATGATCGCTTGATTTGTGCCATTGCTAAGATGGCGGCCTATGGCAGAGCAGCCCCTTTTTCTGCAGCAGAGCTAAGGACACTGGTCGCCGTAATGGAGACCAGGCTGGGCCGTGCAGGGCCCTTTATAACCAATAGGCAGAAGCGGAATGCCTATGCGGTGGCCCGCCGGCGCATATACGCCCGCACGCAGGTGCGGCGGACCATCGCACAGCTGGAGCGGCGGTGGTCAGACTTGAGGCGTCGCCAGCCGGATTTGCTCCAGCAAATCAGGGCCAGGATTGCGAGATGTGAGTGTTTATACATTAAATGGCCATTTGTACATGATTGCTTACATGACATTATTTAAGCCAATAAGGTCACCAGCCTGATCATGAGTTAAACATGGCATACACTATATGTGTGCTACTTCCTGTTTGACACCCTGTAATGGTCATAAAATATGTTATTGGTGAGGATTAATGTTTGTGATGCTTACAATGGGCCAAATGTCACAGCATACATGCCATGTTACAGGCTGTGTTTTGTAAAAGCCACTAAGGAGCTGATTGCCTGTACATTTATCTCTACTTATAACCTTTGCATTTATAGCTTGATAAGGCTTAATACAAATGACCCCTAATTGGCACTTTTTTTTTTCACAAACACAGCACGGGAACGAGCAAGACAGGCCCGAGAAGACTCAGAGGCTTCCCAGGCCCAGGAGGAGGCAGAGGAAGTAATGGCCGAGGAGGTTGGCATTGAAGAAGGGGTGGCGGAGGAAGTGGAGGAAGAGGAAAGGGAGGAAGTGGAGGAAGAGGAAAGGGAGGAAGTGGAGGAGGAGGTGTGGGCAGCGGAGGATGTGGCATTGGAGGACGAGGTGGCAGAAGAGGCAGAGGTGGCAGATGAGAAGGAGGTGCCACATGAGGAGGCCACAGAATAAGAGGAGGCCTGTGAGGTGGTGCAGGCACCCGAAATTGGTATGTATAGATAAAGAATCATTATTCCTTTTGTCATCTTCTATTTGCTATGTAGCACTGGTGATTCAATTGTTTTTTTCAATACTATAAAGTGATAAAACAAACTGGGTAGCAACAGACACACTTAGGGGTTAGATAGGGTGGGCAAACCATCCCTTTCATCCAGGACACATATTAATGACACAGGTTGTGGGGATGGCTTTCAGGTCGATTTTAAGTGTCAATGAACCAGTGTAGTTAATCTGTATCCTGGAAGAAAGGGATGACGTGCTCATGTAAGGGTTACATGTCCCTGCTGCAAGCGTACAATCTGTAGTCTTATATAGGTGAGTAGAGTTTACAGGTGATTAATTTTACCAAACTAGATTCAGTATGGCATAAATGGAGTATGGACAGGCGTGGCTTAGACTGGAGTAACAAGTGGTCAGTGCCCCTGGGCCCTCCTCTAGCTAACCACCCCCTGCGGTGTGCATGTATGTTTGGCACCATAATTGTGTGTTAATTTGATCTTAGTAATGATTTTGTGCATGGGAGTGGGTTAGTGCTGCAGCTGGCATTATGACAATGATTTATGGAGCAGACCATCAGCAGGAAAGCCATGCTTGATTGCACAAATGTACTGAGCATTCCTGAGAGTTGACTAACTCCCATGCCACGCTCCATCATATAACAGACACTGAATTTTGTTTGCTGAATTGGGATTGGTGCAGCGCGTGACATGCTTCTCAGAGCTTAGTCATGGGTGGGTTTGTATTCAGAAGGAGCACTATGTCTGTGAGGTGTTCTACAGAGTAAAGGGTAGAGGGGAAAAAACAGGCTTTCCATGTAGTATGTATGCATGTATGTATAGATGTATGTGTCATATATATAGTTATATATGTGTCTATATACATATATATATATATATATATATATATATATATATACACACACACCTGTCACGGTGCATGTTTAAAATTTAGGTATGACTATGTTAAATGTATGCATGAATATCATTAGTAATTTTACCATTTTTAATTTGGCCACAGATGAGCCAGCCCAAGCACAAGAGGGTCTCCGTGGGGCTCTCTTACGTATACGAGGCCACATGCGCCAGGTCCTACTGGATGGCGCTATTTAATTTATATATTTTTTTGGGTTTAAACTCAGTTTTGTATTGTGAATAAATTGTTTATTACAGTTCGAAGTTGTGTGTGTGTTTTTTTAAAATGGAAAAGTATATGTGTAACTTGTTTATAATCTTTTCAATAAGCAAAATGTAAATACTGTATATAGATGTATGTTAGGTTCACATGCTGTAAGGGTTAATGTGTGTAATGAATGTAGTAGTAATGTCGTTCAGTATATATTAGAATTTAATTGATTCAAATAGATAACAATCCCTTTTTAATGAGGTTGCCTAATTGCCTAAGTGGGTCATGTGATCGCTGTGTGAGGTCAGAAAAATAGTGTTTTATTTAGCGAAAATACTCCGCATCGGTGCGTACGGCCAGCTTCCCGTCCGTTCTAACGCGGTAAGACCGTGCTTACGCTACAAGACCGTGCAAGAATCTGTACGTGTCCACCGCACACGCAAGGTTTGTATGTCGTCCGTACACACGCCCTGTTCTTAAAGAGTGAGTCCGTCCGAATGCGGAGGACCGGTGGGCGTTTCTACGGACGATGTCCGCACGCCACCGTGCGGACCGCTCCGTAGGAAATCGGGAAAGTACGCACCGATCAGAATAATGCCCTCTGTTTGGATGGTGGCTTTCTTCTCGCAGTCCACTATGAATTCTTGCAGTGGACTGTACTTACTGGGGTATTAATGCATGCAAACAGTAAGCACTGGGAATATCAGTTGAGCAATGTCCTTACTTTCATTGACACCTATATACATATACTTTAAATCTATTCTTTATGTACTATTCAATAAACCTTAGAAAATAGTGTTCTATTTGCATAAAAATATTCAGTCCTTTTTTTCGAGCCGACATGTGCCGACAGGCGGTATTACATACCCTACCATCCACAAGGGCATGGAGAGAAAATATAATAGTGTGCCGAGCGTACAATATGTTGTCCATTTCGACTACGTCAACTTTCGGATAAAAAACGTGAAAAACCCATGTCGTCATTTTGACTGTCAACCTTATTAATGTCGACCTAATGTCGACATTTTGACCCTGTCTACCTTAGGCATGTCGACATTTTGCCTGTGTCGACCTTCAGTGATCAACCCAATGTCAGCAACCATCAAATGATTTCTCTGCCCTTCGGCCGCATTTAAGGGGATGTGTTTGTGTACATTCCCTCGCAAGGCTCCGGGGGAATTGGCGGCGAGGTGGGGGATGGCCGTGCAGTGTTAAGGGGCTCGTTAGGCAGTGAACGACCACTGCCTAGTGAGCCAAGCTGAATCATCCCCCTACTGTACATCTACAACAAAGAATTGGCAAGTGGTACAGAGACAGTGGCGTCTATTTAACATGATGTAGCGGCTCATCCAGCTGTTAATTTGTCTACGGAGGATGGGTTCTCCGGTTCCTCCTCCTCTGTCCAGCCAAGCTCACATGCCTGCACTGCTGCTGTGTAGTGAAGCTGACACAAATATTGTAGTTGTCTAGCCGCCCCAATGCAATGAGAATGCTATCCTCCCTGTGGCAACAAGTCCTTTTGTGTTGGGGGGGTGGGTCCTGCACACAGGCACCTGAGCCCACACAGCACACACTGCCGCACTGCAGGAATCGCAGTAAAAATGATCGCCGCACCATTTTTCCAGCAGTTCCTGCATGCGCAGTAAGGATGGCCTTTGGTGCCTTTGCCATCGATGGTTGCCATCAATGGCAAAAGTGCACATAGCCATCGATAGTGTAAAACTATGCAATGGGTGACCATTGAAAAAAAAAAAAAAGCAAAGCATCGGTTTTGCTGTGCCATCCATGTAGGGAAACCATCTGGTTCTCCCCCATCGATGGCAAAAGTATTCAACATGAGCCACAAACCATCAATGATTTCAATGGTCAATGTCAACCCTAATGCGCAGTCAGGGCTGTCTTAACAATCCAGTGGGCCCCTGGGCAAAATTATTTGAGCCCCCCCCCCCCCCTCACAACCCCCCCTCCCTCACAACTCCACCCACCTTTGTGCACAGCAGCAACAGGGGGCTGGGGGTAGCGATCCGGGCGGCAGGGATCCGGTAAGCGGCGGGTGGCGGGGTCAGTCCAAGCAGCGTCGACTTAGGCCGTAGCACTATTTTCCGCCGGGTGGGAAGCTCTGCAGATTTTGAAAAAACTGGGCGGACACTGATTGGCTGAGCGACCGGCCAATCTTTTCAAAATCTGCAGCGCTTCCCACTTGGCAAATAGCGCTACATCAAGGTCTGAGTCGCTGCACACTGGACGGACCGACACCGCTGATAGCCGCCGCCAGGATCCCCTCCACACGCTGCCCGGATCCCCTCCACACGCTGCCGAGATGGCAGCATGAAGCTCCCGCCTCCCTGCTACCCGGATCCCCGCCGCCCGCCGCTGTTCCCCAGGGCCATCTTCCCCATTGTGGTGGGCCCCTACAACCCTAGGGCCACTGGGCAACTGCCCATTAAGCCCAATGGGAAAGACGGCCCTGTGCGCAGTAGAGTCTGAGCATTCTAGCGCACTAGATGGTGGACGGATGCTGCTCCTGGCAGAGAGGAAGGGGCCCGGCCGGATGATAATGTAGAGGGGCCCCCTCTTCTCTTATAGTGCCCCTGGTTCTAGCTTGCTATTTTGCACCACATCAACTGGCACAACATAAATTACCACCAGGAAAATCTGTGGTTACTCCGGGGTTAACGTTTTGGTGAATTGTGTGAAGTGGTCAGTATTTGCTGGCGCTCCGGCTCATTACTGCATTGTAAATAGACCTCAGTGTCATATACATGAAACCTTCCCTTTTATGACATTGTAATTAGTAGAAGGGACAATCTAAATCATGTACAATAACACCAATGACCTTGATTAGTAGAGTGCATAGTGCTTACATTTATGAATGTTAATAGATTCATCATTTGCATTGAATTCCCACTGTCTATGGACTTTAATTTCCAACATTTCATTCACCACAGATCTGCTACAGCTTTATTAGCTTGCATGAATTTGGGGTTTAACTTTTGTTGCTGAGGGGGTTGGTGTAGATTGCATATGTTAAGCCAAACTGTAGGTAGCTGATACTGGAGTGCTTGCTATTATTTGGGTTATTTTCAGATTTTGATGCATGAACTCACTGCAAATGACATAAAAGGGAAGAGGTGCCTAGATGGTTACCTCTACTCGCTGAGTCGCTGGTACAGATGCCTTTCAACAAATGTCAGAATTTGGGTAAAAAACAGGTCTACATAAAAGAGGTGGCTTTTTTGATCTTATATCGAGGCATGAAAATGGCCTTTATTTTATCACCGGCAAGAACTGCTTCCGCTGGTGGTATGACTTATGTAATACCCCCAGAGTGGATTCTCAGGGTTTACAGGGGTTAACATGCACATCGGGTGTTAACCCCCTGGCATCTTCTTGTACTTACACAGCACAAGACTGCAGTGTGCTGTGTAGGAGGACTTTAGGACCCAACGTGTGGAGAGAGAGAGTGTGCTGAGACAGGAAGTCAGTGTTGTGAGAGAGGACCGTGTGGCTGGTCTGAGGAGAGAGTACCAGACAGTGCTGTGAGCTGTATTTGGAGCTTGGCTGGGACTAAGGATGGCCATCGGTGCAGTCGCAATTGATGGTGATTTTGAACCCAGACATCGATAATCAGAAACTATGTGATGGATAACCATCGATAGTTTTAGCGATCTATGGTTATCCATTATATTTGACTGAATGGCCCAAGGATGTGGGGGCGGGGCTTTTGGGTGTCGGGGGTGGAGCTAAGCTCCGTGTCCAAACACATAAAAAAAGGAACATCGGTTCTCCTTTGCCATCGATGTAGGGAAACCATCTGTGTGTGTATTGTGCAATGTTTAAGTGTGTGTGTTCTGTGTGTTTGTTGTTTTTGGGTGTGTATTGTACTGGGAGTGGTGTGTTATATGTATCTGTGCAGTGTGTGAGGTGTGCTACATATATATGTGTGTGTAGTGTGCTGTGTGTATCTGTGCAGTGTTTAAGTGTGTTTGTGTGTGTTGTTTTTGGGTGTGTGTTGTAGTGGGTGTGTGTTGTACTGGGAGTGGTGTGTTCAGGCCATGCGACAGGGGGGTCAAAGGGGATAGCTGACCCAGGCCCGACCATTTGAGGGTCTCCAGAGCTATCCCCCCCCCCCCAGCCGCCCAACAGCTTATATCCCCGCAGCATATTGCAGCCTGCTGCCGTCCAGCAGGCGTCAACTCAACCAGCTCAGCTGCCGAGCGCTCTCCCCCCCCCTCGGAGCCTGAGGGACGTGAGCGGAGTTACACGGAGCTTAATGAGGGCATGGCTACGCAGGGTTCAATGGGGCGGAGCTGCATGGGGCTCAATGGGGGCGGAGCTACAGGGCACTCACACAGTTGCACGTGCTGCTGCTGGCTGAACAGGAACCAGGAAGAGAGGCTGCTGCAGTTCCAGAAACTTCCAGGCAGGGACACCCAGCCAGTAAGGCTGCACCCTGCTGGTGTTTTCTGAGGTAAGTGTACTGTAAGTGGTGTGTGCATATATGTGGAGTGGGTTACGGTCAGGGTTTGGGGGAGGTAAGGGTTAGGTTGCAGCATACCACCGTTGGCACTAGTGAGGAGAGTCAGGATTAGGCTACGGGGGGGGAAGGGTTAAGGAGCATGTTAGTGTAATAGAGCGCAGGCCGGGGCATGAGGGAGTGCGTAAGTATGAGAGCAAGAGCTGTGTGGTGAGGGAGCGCATCAATGTGATAGAGCGCAGGCCATGGGGTGAGGGAGTGCCGGCAGGGTGAGTTAGTACGTCAGTGTGATAGAGCGCAGCCTGCAGGGTGAGGGAGCATGTCAATTGATATAGTACAGACTGCAGGGTGAGGGAGAGCATCAGTGTGATAGAATGCAGGGTGAGGGAGTGCGCCAGTTTGCTAAAGCGAAAATCATGGGGTGAGGGAGTGCGTTAGTGTGATATAACAAAGGCCGCAGGGTGAGGGAGCACATCAGTTTGATAGAGTGCAGGCCACAGGCTGAGGGAGTGCATCAGTGTGATAGAACCCAGGCCATGGGCGAGGGAGTGCGTCAGTCAATGTGCTAAAGTGCAGACCGTGGGGTGAGGGAGGGCATCAATTTGATAGAGCACACCACTCAGTAATGGGCATGCGCTTGCAGTTTATGTCCCAGCAAAGGGGGGGGGGGGGGTAATAGTGTTTGAGGGGGACCTGAGAGATATCAATGTATGGGGCCCCAAAATTTCTGTTGCCGGCCCTGTGTGTGTTATGTGTTGTGTGTATCTGTGCAATGTTTAAGTGTGTGTGTTCTGTGTGTGTTGTTTTTGGGTGTTTTGTAGTGTATGTGGGCATGTGTTGTACTGCTTGGGGTGTGTTATGTGTGTGTGGTGTGTTGTGTTGTGTGTATCTGTCCAATGTGTGTGTGAGGTGTGCTACGTATATATGTGTGTGTGTGTGTGTGTGTGTGTATTGTGCTGTGGGTTTCTGTGTGTTCTGTGTGTGTTGTACTGTTTTGGGGTGTGATGTGGGTGTGTGTTGTACTGCATGCGATGTGTTATGTATGTGTGTTGTGTTGTGTGTATCTGTCCAATGTGTAAGTGTGTAAGGTGCGCTACGTATATATGTGTGTGTGTTGTGCATGCGCATGCTCTGTTCCTGGACTTCCCTGGTGATATATGATTGCCATCACCTGTGCTGAAACACCTTTCTTATCTATTACTTAGCTCCCCACAGGTGATGGCAATCATACAATACCAGGGAAGCCCAGGAACATGGAGAGGGTCAGGTAGGCAAGTATGGTGTGATGTGTGGTATATGTATATCCCCAATTATTCCTAATTGTTTATTTTTTTTTATTCTAAGATTCTTGCGTGTGGGCGCTAAGGAACGGTTGTGTACCTGTACACATCCATCCCAGCCCTGCACATGGGTTCCTATGGCAGGGGGTGTTTGGCAGGGCTGTGTTAACCTGCTCACTGTGCTCCGAACACAGGCAGCCAAGTGACCAGGTTTGAATCTGGCCCTCTGTTTTGGGGCAGTGAGGTATGCACTGACACCCGCAGCCCCAGACCGCCACGCATCGCCGGCTACCGCATAGATAATTATCGCATATGCACTAACATATGCAATAATTATTGCAAAGGACATCTCTTGCGTTAAGAGCTGCACTTTGCGTTGTGGCGGCACTAATGCTGATGCTGCGGGGCGGGCTCTCCTCCTCCTCCCTGTACCCAGAAGATGATGTACCGTGCAGGGAGGAGGAGGTCACTTGTCACTGTGAGGGGGGGGGGGGGGGTCGGCGGGGGTCCGTGCGGGTCGGCACTGGGTCGCGTTAAGAAGCCCATAGGCGTGCGGGTTTCCCTGCATATCAAAATGTGGTAAAAACCCTGATAACTGGGTTTTTACTGCATTTTTGCGTTACAGCATCCTGCCCTATAGCTTGTTACATGCTAGTAATGCATTATTGCGTGGGCTGGCGACAATTGCTCTAAGGGTCTAATATGACATGGATGGCTAATGTGAGAATTCGCAGTGGACCATAAGGAGAAAGTTGCCGTTGAGCCAAAAAGAAAAACTATCCGTGTACATTTCCAAATGAATTGTGAATTGATAACTAACTGCCATCGAGCCGCCCTCGTGCATGCACAATGCTGATGATTCCATGCACAGCCATTCGATAATCACTCAATTTGCAAATTCTCTAATTAGTGATCAAGAGAACCGAGGGCTGATTAAGCTAGAGGTGCCATAAACTGCTGAAGGAATCCGAGATACCTGCACTTTAAGTTGTGTTTGTTAAGGGGGCTATGATGCTTCAGCAATAGCCAATTAGGGAGCAGGGGAGGAGTTCCTGCAGTTAGGAATAGCCAGAGGGTCAGGTGATCTGCCTCTCTGGCTCGAATTTCCCCACCCTCCCTCCCTATTTTTCTATCTTTCTTGGCGGCGGTAAAGAACGGTCCTTGTTCAAATGCTGATATTAGGATAGTGGGGTGCGCTCTCCCCTCAATGATACGCCACGAGCCCATGCCCCTTGGACAGGGGATGGGCTGCACCATCCGCACGGGTGGGTTGCGTGGGAGAGTTGAACACCAACGTTGTGTGAATGGTGTGATGTCATCTTACCCTTCTTTTCTCTATGACCGTTCTTTAGGGCCGCCACCCTCTTTTATAAGATCAATATATATATAAATAGTTGTCAATAATAAATTTGACATTCATATTGAAACGCCAGCACTTGTGTCTGTCTCTTTATTTTAGTGTTAAGATAGATAAGTTTAGATAAGTTATTAAAGTGTCGGGGCATAAGGATTTCTGATGGCAAGTTTATAGCTGAATTAGCCCTTAATTCACCCATTAAGAGACCCTCCTCCAGAAATCCTGCGCTTGCCCCTGCAGTGGATTCAGAGAAATGGATTTAGCCTAATTCTAAAAATCCCATTACTGTATATCTTTACAGGATAAAGGAAACACAATGGTAATGTTATCTAAGTGCATGATTCCAAGCTGATTAGAAATGTCTATAAATAGTATCACACATTTACTGTTCAAAGCACAAGCAGTACATACTGTATATACCAGGGGTGACTTGTACAGTAATAGGATGAGGTTTTTAGTAAGATTCTGAAATAGCCCAAAATCGCACTTTTTTGAAATCACAATTTTTCAAAAAATAAATCGCAAATGTCATGGAATGCAAATTACGGTGTGAAAAATGCAATATCATGCGATTTAGTGCAGTTTTTTGCTCTTGAAAAGTGTGCATTTTAGTCAGTAAAATGTGTGAATTAATGCACATGTGCGCATACACGGTACAATTATTGTATACAATTTGGACTAGATCGCATCGCATCGCATAGGTTGTACAATGCAATGAGATGCAATGAGATGTAGTACAAGAAATATGTGCAGCACATAGTTTTTGAGCTGTGCGATGAGATGTGTGATGGGAGCGCGCACCTTATGGAGCCCAGCGAGAAGGTAGACGCCGCCCCACTGAACAAACACCCCCCCCCCCCCCATCCCAGACCCCTATGCACAGCTGCGAACGCATACAGGGAGTAAATCGTTCACAACTGGATAATTTTTCCCTTGCCCACAGCATGGAGTGAGCCAGGACAGTAAATGCCATGGGGAGAAAGCATTTTTTCCATGACTATGCCCCCAAATGGCCACTGTCAATAAAACAGTGGGTGGCGTGTGAGCATAGGCATTCAGAGCCTGTGTGCGGTGCTCTGATCACCGGATGGGCTGCGAAATCGCACCCCGTCCGAAGGCGTCTGAATCGTCAGGATGCGCTGGTTTGATTGAATCTCTATTTGTATGATGATATTGGTTATATTCCTACACAAACAGGCATCTGCTGTAACAGTAGATCTCCTACATGCAGCGGCGTAGCCCCCTGCCGCCCATTCAAACCCCCCCAATCCCCCGCAGCCTTACCTTTCGCTCTGGTCCCGGCGGCTCCGTTCTTCTGCTGAGGACCACCACAAAATGGCCGCCCCCATACAGCAGACAGTTTCAGAGAACTGTGTGCTATATGGGGGCGGCCATTTTGTGGTGGTCCTCAGCAGAAGAACGGAGCCGCCGGGACCAGCAAAATAGGTAAGCCTGCGGGGGATTGGGGGGAGGTGTAACTATAGCACCGCAGCCCCCGGCGCCCCCATATGTACAGCGCCCCCCCCCTGCAGTGGCGGGGGCTGCGGTGCTATAGTTACGCCAGTGCCTACATGAACAGTGAATACCCATTGAAGACTGTGTGCCCAGGGAGTGTCCGTTTCTTCAGAGGTCACGGTTGCAGTGGAACCACCATATACTGTAGGTAAGCTGTATTTGGAATAGAATGGGAACAGTGAACTGTGCCTACCACAGCAGTAGCGCAGCAAAGCAACTGGCCCCAAGCAGCTACACTAATTGGGGGTTTCTGTGCTCAGCATTCACCATTGACACCAAGACGTGAAAAACGCATGTGGACTTTTTTATGTGTAGACCTTTTTAGTGTTGACCTTTTTCTTGTGTCAACCTTTTGTCACTGTCAACCTTTTTACTGTCCACCTATTGACTGTCTGCCTAGACCCTGCCTGTGAGCTAATCCACACCCGCCATTGACGTGGGTACATTGCAGGAGTAGGTGTCATAAGCAGAAACCAGAAGTGGTGCAGTCCTAATTACCCCACAGAATGCCGTAATGATTAACTCAGAGCGTGATATGATTAAGATGAAACGGCCTTTATACCATCCGATAGCTCTGGTACTGGGCGGGTTTATTAATAGTGATTGATGATTAGAATATGGTCTGTCCACTACTTTCAGTCATTTTGACAGCAAAAATGAATCTTACTTGAATCGCTGATTGATCCGCCCACTACTATGCATCAAATAAATGACTCCCGTATATATTCCTACAGACCTCAATTAGATTGCATCAATATGCAAATCTCTAGGCTACAGATTAGTGCAGAGAGTGTTTACCCGCCGGCTACCGCATTCTTACTAATTACATATGCACTACCATATGCGATTAGTAACGCAAGGGACAGATCTTGCAATACGAGATGTCCATTGTGATGCTGCTCCCTGGGCTTCCGGGTCTGAGACACCACCGTTCACAATCGAAGTCTTTGCAAAAGTCCAAAAAAACAAAAAACTAAAACAAAATCACGAAAAACTCATGTCAACCTTTCCATGTGTCGGTCATTGACACACCGACCTAATGCTTGTGTTGACCTTTTGATCATATGTATGTCGACTGTATGGTATCAACATACCGACTGTTGGCCTAGACATAGTCTGTTAGTCATCCGGGTACCCAAGCATGTCACGGTGATATTGGTGACATGCTATAACCATACCGTACATGAAAGCAAAAGGTGATTTTTGGGTTTTAAACTGCACATGAGAGACCTTATTTTAAAATACACACTCACTTTAAAAACTCCATTGATTTTATTGAATCATTCACTCATCACAAATAAAGTTGCTTTGGGGCCCCTCTGGGATTAGGGGCCCGGAAGCTTAAGCTTGATTAGTTTCATAGTAGACCTGCCCCTGGTCTTGTTTCCAACCAGAATGAACAGAAACAGGTTTTATGGAAGTCAACTGTAACTTTTACGATGTTGCTATCATAATAAAGTCATTGTGAAATTGCGAATAGGATATTATCATGACTACTCTATGAAAACTAAATGGCAATTAACCTGTGATGAAAGGTTATGACACTGCCTTTGTTTGCCAACATTAAATATATCAACCATGGCTACATTTGTGTAGCTGACATTTGTCCTGGCAATTTCTGGACACAAATGCTTATGTGCGGCTAAGTCGAAAGTGATTGCAAGTCTAGAACTACACAATGAACTGAGTTAACTGAGATGTAAAATTGTTTTCCAAGTCATTGTCAATGTCAGAGGCTGAACTGTAGATATAGCAGAGCCTGTGACAGCTATGGGAGACGGGCGATACCCACCTGCATTCATTAGGGAGGAAACACTTTGTTGCTAGGGATACCAGCAACTGCACGGTGTGCCCCTGCAATGCTTTACAAAGGTAGCATAAAATCCCCAATATTTTATATTTTAAGACTGTCAAAAGCTAATAAAGTAGTTTCTAAGCATGGTGAGTCAGGAGGGCTGAATCGGTATGGCAAATGGAGAGTGGTAGGGGTTAGAGGTGCCTAATTGAGTGTCCACTTAGAAGATGAGTGCATGAAGAGTGGGTGGTGGTAGACAGAGAAATGAGAACTGGCCAAGAGACTATAGCGGCGCTGGTCCACTGAGTGTATATTAGGGATGTACGGTAGGCTTTCTTGGCGAGAAAAATAATATTATAGTAAGATGGGACAAAACTGTGTAGCAGGTATTTAGCACTGGGGCAAGTGTTCATGTATTGGATCATACCTGCACCGGAGCATGTTCTGTATGTTGCACTCTGCGATTGACAGCCTATTTGCACTTGTTGGGGTTTGATCCCCTGCCAGTGGAGTAAATAGATATATGTAGGCCCCATAGCAAAAGTTCTTGGTACTTGTGTATTATAGCGGCGCCCATCGCATCGCATACCATAAGGCATGCGATGGTATGCGATGCGACGCGATATCGCGCAATATTGTACAATGTCATACAATTTTAAAATTGTATGACATTGTGTATGGAATACAATGCCATACAATGCGATGCGATGCGATTAAAAATTGTATAAGCACCCTAATGGGTGCTTACAATGTGAAATGCACCCCCACGCCACCATAAAATGAAATGCATTGTGAAATGAAATGCAAAGTGAAATGCATCCCCACGCCATAAACGTGAACCCGAAGCGTGGCGAGCGCAGGTACGCGTCCTTCGACCTTTTCATACCCCCACTTTCCACGTCGGCGTGGAGGTGAGAATAGAAAGTGTGGCGAGCCCAGCGAGCCACCGAGCCCGAAGCGTGGCGAGCCCCGCGAGGGGACGCCGATACCTTCACAGGTATCGGCGTCCCCTCGCGGGCTTCACAGGTATCCGCGTCCCCTCGCGGGGCTTGCTGTGCTCGCCACACTTTCTATTCTCAACTCCACGCCGACGTGTATAGTGGGGGTATGAAAAGGTCGGAGGACGCGTACCGCCGCCCCTCGCGTGCTCGCTCACGTTTATAGTGGGGGGGGTGGCGTGGGGGTGCATTTCACATTGTAAGAACCCATTTGGGTGCTTAAAAGCACCCTTTAGTGTGCTTTTACAATGTTTCATCGCATAGGGGGCAAAAATCGCGTCGCATGCCATCGGGTGCATGGCATGCGATGCGATAAAAACATCGCACAATGTACATCGGGGGGGGGGGGGGGGGCGCCGCTATAATACACAAGTACCAAGTTCTTTAAAGGCCCCTTTTTACCAACCAATGGTTAAAAATGTATCTCAGCTCTGGGCCCCATAGCAGCTGCACCCTCAGCGCCTATGGTAGTTATGCCCTTGTCCCCTTTGAGGATGTGCCATGGCTTGAGTTGCCTCCTCTAGGGCTGCTTTGATAGTAATGCAACATCAGGGAACAACGGGGCAGAAAAAGGGCATTGGAATGATTCTTATGATGCACAGATGATGGCAGACACATGGGGGGTTATTCTGGCTGATTCGGAAGGCTGCGAATTCGCAGCCTTGCGAGGACACCAAACCCCGCCTTGCGAATGGTGGTCTGACTGCAACCCATTCACAAGGGCGATTCCCTCGCAGGGCCTGCGAATGGATGTTATACAGTAACATCTATTCGCAGTCTAGTGGGATCCACCCACATCATTTGATGGTCGGCTCTCAAGTCCCTTACATATGCATGGATGCTCGGGGGCAAGTGGGCGGGCAGCTGACATCCAGTGATGTCAGCAGGCCAATCCCCGCACCCGTGTCATCTGGGCATTTGCATGAGAGCGCCAAGCGTTCTCATGGGATCGCCCATGAAATGCTAGGTGGTATTATATGTAAATGCCCCGACCCGCCGGACCACACCCCTCCACGCCCCCCCCGCCCACACACTTGGGTGCGTGCTCCTGGTGAACACACTGTTTGCCATGGCCGCACACACCCTGCATACGCACATGTGCAGAAAACATCGATCCCCGTGCAATGAATGATCCAGAATAACTCCCATGGACATTTATGTTTGCACATTGGTTTTGGAGCAATTCCGATGGTATCTATCAGTAAACCTGACACAAACACTGCAATACTGCGTATTGATTTATCTCATTTTGTTTTAGGATATAGAGGGTGACATTTAATAGGATGCGCAAATTTTTTTTGCCATATTTTCAAAAAAACAGCCGTTTTTGCACTTTTTCCGAAATTGCATCCAGATGTTTTTCCATTATAAAGTATACAAATTGCATATTTAATTAGATGCGAAATCGGGAAATCGTTACTAAAAATCGCAAAAAAGAAAGACCAGGTTCTGATATGTGAATTTGACAGAACCATGCACTGTTAAAATATGTGTAAAAGTAAATTATTATTTTTTTTTAAACAGCGTTGGTTTCCCCCCTCCTGAGCATAACAAGCCCCAGGACAAATCACGGGACAAACTGAGTAGGGTCCCCTGGCTCAAGGGCCGGTCCTTGTTCCCAAAATATGGGGGACAAAATAAGTAGGGGTCCCCCATATTTTAAGAACCAGCACCGGGCCCAACCAGCCAGCAGGGTAATGCCACAGCCGGGGGGGAGACTTTTTATACGAGTCCCCCCGGCCAAAGCATTCACCCCCTGACCGGTCAGCATGGGCAGGGGTCCTGAGGAAGTTGGGAACCCAATAAGAAGGTGTCCCCCCCTCCAGAACTTACCTGACCATGTTGAAGCCAGTGTCTGTCCCCGATGCCTCTGGGTGGTGGGCATCGGGCTGATAAATTGTGTAAAATGAGAAAAAATGATTGGGTATAGCTGTGGAACTATGAGTCCCAGCAAGCCTGCACCACATGCAGGGACTTGGAGAACCACAAGTCGCAGCATGCGGGGCAATAATGGGCCCGCTGGGACTTGCAGTTCCATAGTAGTCCAAATAGTTAAATAAATACACACAAACACACTGATAGTATAACTTTATAGAACACGGAGTCCATTCATTCAATACTCACTTATGTTGCCACGAAGCATTGGTCCCCTTCTCCAGTAATAGCCATTTGGGGTACCTGTGGATACAAAACATACTCACCGGACGTCTTCGGTGGTTCTCCGGGAACCCTGCTCCTCTGTAGCCACGCTCCGGTGTTCTGTTGACTTCTGGGGCTCTGCCCTCTGACAGGGACTTAGGCCCTCCCACCAGCCAATCATGGTCCAGCATCGGGATTTCCCGTACTCATGTCGACCTTTGGACTGTCGAACTTCCCATTGTCGACCTAATGTTTGTGTCGACCTTCCAACCCTGTTGATCTAAGCCATGTCGACCTATTTCAAGTGTCGACGTAAGCCCTGTTGACCTTCAATGTTCAACCCAATGTATGTCAACCTTCATTGAGTCAACCCTGTGACCCATACCATATATGCATTACTTTCTTACTCGCACACATCTCTAGATTTGCACACTAGACGTGGGTGTGTGTTCACAGCTATGACCTACTATGAGTAATGCATATACACAATTCTCGCCAAATTCTGTCCTTTCTCCATGGGGTAAATGCCAGTGCTGATGATAGAGATAATGGCTATAGCTATGGGGGCGGTGCGATCGCATATATATGACTACGACACAAATTCTTGTAAGTCTGCTATTTTGCAATATTATTTTATTATGACTTTGTGGAAATTGTAATAGCCTCCAAGTGTGCGGGATGCCGCCCAAACCCGGACATTTTTTAAAAGCGCAATCATTTACAGGGCATGGTTTTCCCTTGTAAATGATTGCCCTTTTAAAAAAACCTCTGACTTTGGCTGGCATCCCGCAATCGGAGGCTTTTACATCTGTATACCTCCCAACTGTTCCGCTTTTCGCTGGAACATCCCATTTTTGGGGGGATGTTCATGCGTTCTGCCCAGGACTGGCAGTGTCCCGCAAGTGGGGGGGGGGGGGGTGCAGTTGGGAGCCCCCCATGTCATCAGTGTCTAATCTGCAGCCTCAGAGGCTGGGGACATAGCCAGAGAGCCGCTAGCCTTGCCTCCACAGTGGCGAAAACAGGGGCATGGCCTCGTGGGAATAGAACATGCCCATGTGATGCTAGGCCACGCCCCTAAAAGAAATCGGGCGTGTGCAAGGTGTCCCTCTTCCCACCGCTCTGATGTTGGGAGCATCTGGCTGAAGGTGTATAACTGTATCCTTAGATAAACTTAGCACAGCACTTAAGGCGTCTTATAATTGAAAGTAACATCCACAGGTTTTTCCTAGTTTACTTGCTGCTATCTAGGGAAGATTACCCAGCCCTTTACCAGACAAATAATCTCAAACAGAAAGGCTGGTAAATATGTATATAATCTAAATATTATACATATAATACATACACACTGATGAGTATATTAATACAATAAAACAATTAACATCCTACTAATTTTTTTGATAATAAATATCTATATATTTATATTATAGATATTAAGAGGATTACAGTACAGAGGAGGTAAGAGGTCCGGGCAACACAGCTCTGTGCTGCCCAGACACAGGTGAGGGGAGAGGGGGGTTGGTGCGGATCGTGGTGGTGGGTCATGGTAGAAGACCATAGGCTTCTATGGGGCATCTCCAGGTTTCGCTGGCGATGCCCCCCATCGCGGTAACCCGGCGGGTGTTTTTACCGCATTTTTCCTTTAGGGAATCTCCCTCAAGATCCTGAATTGACTCAGAAGCTGTAATAGGGGAGCAGTCTTATGGTATATGGATACCTGGCTTGGTGGCTGCTGTATATGATCCAAAGTGAGCATAATACAAGCAGGGTGGAGGGGGACAGAGCATAATACAAGCAGGGTAGGAAGGCAGAGCATAATACAAGCAGAGTGGGGGAGGGGCGAGCATAATACAATCATTGTGGAGAAAAAAATACAATAGAATAGAAGGGAGAGCATTACATCAGGAAGGAATACTGGGGTGTAAGGTAGTCCTTTTCTCCAAGGCCACGCCCCTTGCAGTGTGACCACACTTTCTTTTGGGCACAGGCAAATGTTTTCTTTCTAAAATGTCTATGGGATGAAGCAAACTTTTTTATACAGTTCACACTGGGAGCCAAACTGTCTAGAAATGGCCTTAATTCCATATATGTTTACAATACTACACCAGGGATTAAAGTGTGTGGCAGAGGGGGTGGGTTGGAGCTAGTTCCACCCACACCACAGCCCTGCAAAATAATTGCACCACTACCCATGACAGGCAGGCAGCATTAGTATCACTGACGAGCTGCAGATGCCTCCCCCTTCCTCAGCTCCAGGCATCTCCAGGCTCTCCTCCACCAGCTGTGGCTCCAGGCAGCTCTAGGCTCTCCTCCACCAGCTGTGGCTCCAGGCAGCTCCAGGCTCTCCTCCACCAGCTGTGGCTCCAGGCGGCTCCAGGCTCTCCTCCACCAGCTGTGGCTCCAGGCTCTCCTCCACCAGCTGTGTCTCCAGGCGGCTCCAGGCTCTCCTCCACCAGCTGTGTCTCCAGGCATCTCCAGGCTCTCCTCCACCAGCTGTGGCTCCAGGCAACTCCAGGCTCTCCTCCACCAGCTGTGGCTCCAGGCGGCTCCAGGCTCTTCTCCACCAGCTGTGTCTGTTGGGCGGCCTCCGTTTCCTCCTCAGGTCTCAGTGTCTTCTTTTTAATGGGGGTAAATGGGTTCCACCTCCTCCCTAGGACCGCTTTAAATCCTGTATTACACTATTATGTGCATTCTCTTACTTTCTTTGTTATTACTCATTCTTGCACTGCTTGGCTCATACCATCCGTTCTGACTACCGCCAAGTTTCTGATCCATCTGGTTGGTTGCATCTCCACATCTAGTTCTTCTTGATCATCGCAGACCTTGGTGCACGAACAGCTGAGACCTAGCTGCCCACTGAGCTTAGATCATCTGCAAAACTGTGCTGGAACTGTGTAGCTTGTAATTATACCATGCAAGGGACACATATTTCCTTCCACACTGGCTGCAAACATAAATGCATATTTATAACCCATGCACCTTAAATGCCAATGAAGTAGAATTGTGTTGGCACGACAACAGACTCTTTAAAATGTGTTTTTCTTTGCATAAGAATTTAATTAAATGTGCTTTGAATTATTGGCCACTAAAAAATGTAAACACCTTACTGATTACCGAACATTTCATAACCCGTATTCATGCCTTTGGAAAACACAGATGTGCCAGACTGAATATTTCTCTCTGCGTGTAATCCCAGGGTCCCATGATTAATCTTGGCTGTGCACGCATTTTGTTGTGGAGAGCGAGAGATATATTAGTTACTAGCTGCGGTATACACAGCGGAATATCCAAGAAGAATATTCTTATGGCGCCATAATTCAACAAAAATGATATATTTGGAATGTTTCGTATGCAGAAAATATAGGTACTGCGTACAGACATTTGGGACCTTCGTTCGGATGGCAGTGTGCCTTTGCACTGGGGCGATGTCTGCGCATGCACAGACGCATTTCTGCGCATGTGCAGATGCTTGGTGCGTGCGCCCACGGCGAACAAACTGTTCACTGGGTGTACGCACCCAACCCAACCACCCAACCCCCCATGGGAACGCCCAGCGTTTCATGAGCATTCCCATGAGAAATCTGGGCGTTCCTTTGGTTTTTGACCAGTGTCATGGGCGCCGGGGGCGGGCAGCTTACATCACCAGTTGTCAGCTGCCCGCCCTTTTTCCTTAAACATGTGCACGCTCTGAGCAATCTTAGATATGCGTGCACGTTCCACATCATTCGATGGTCTGCGACCATCAAATGATGTGGGTGTTCCCCTGCACCCAGCGAATGCATGTTTATATAAAACATCCATTTGCAGCCAGTGCGTGTGAACACACCCTGTGATTATTAATGAATAATGCCACTGTATAGGTCATTGGTACGACCTCATCTAGAGTACTGTGTTCAGTTCTGGAGGCCATATCTCCAGAAGGATATAAATACATTAGAGACTGTACAAAGAAGGGCAACTAAAATGGTGCATGGCCTACATCACAAAACGTACCAGGAAAGACTAAAATATCTTAACATGTATAGTTTACAGCAGAGAAGGGAAAGGGGGGACATGACAGAAACTTCTAAATATATCAAGGGTTTTAACAAGGTACCATAACTCCCAACTTTCAGGACGCTGGAGTCGGGACATAGTTGATGCGCGCCGCGGGTGTTCGGGGGCGTGGCCTATACTCGCTGCTATCCCGAGAGGCCACGCCTCCATTTTGACGCTATGGGGGCATGACCCAGAGGCTCTGTGAGCCTCTAGCCATGCCCCCAGACCCCGGGCTGTGGGAATAGACGCTGTGTGCATGCGAACAGCGTTTATTCCCCGCTGCTTAGCAGCCGACAGGGGGGACTCCTAACAGTCCCCCCTTACCGCGGGACACTGCCGGCCGCGGGTGGGACAGCGGGACAGGCCCTAATAATCTGGACTGTCCCGCTAAAATCGGGACTGTTGGGAGGTATGAGGTACAGGTGGGAGACAATCTTCACAGGAAGAGGAGCAGTACAACACAAGGACATGCACAGAATCTAGAGGGAGGAAGATTCAGGGGAAATTTGAGGAAGAATTATTTCACAGAAAGAGTAGTGGATAAGTGGAATAGCCTCCCATCAGAGGTGGTAGAGGCAAATACAGTAGTACAATTTAAACATGCTTGGGATAGGCATATTGATATCCTTACAAAGAAATAAGGATCAAATATGGTTTGAGGTAACATGTTTAAAAAAGGGGCAGACTAGATGGGCCAAGTGGTTCTGATCTGCGGTCAAATTCTATGTTTCTATGTTTAATGGGCGGTGGCCAGGCCACCATTGACAAGGCGGGGCTTGGTTGACTCGCAAGGATGCGACTTTGCATCCGAACGAATCAACCAGAATATCCCCCTTAGTTTGTGCATCACAGTTATGTTATTTATTTACTATGTGCATAATACAATTGTTTGCTGGACACGTAAATACCTATCGGCTGAAGCATTGTGAGCGCTGTTACTTCCAGAATGTTAAGTATTATGGGCAGGGCGGTTATCTGAAATTGTGAGGCCCGGGATTAAAAAAATAGGCAGGGCCTCATCCCCCTTCTCCAACTCACAGGGGGACAGATGTATCAAGCTTCACAAAGTGATAAAATGGAAAGTGATAAACAGCCAGCCAATCAGTTCCTATCTGCCATATTACAGGCTGGGTTAAAAAAATGACAGGTAGGAGCTGATTGGATGGTTGTTTATCACTCTCCACTTTTTCACTTTTTAAAGCTTGATACATCTGGCCCAGGGTGTCCGGAGGCTTATGCGCATGCACAGACGCAAAACATTGCTCCCCCCGTGCGCATGCGTAAGGGAGCAATCAAACCAAAATAAGACCCTATATGTGCAGGCTTTGTTCAGTTATGGTAATACCACAGTTATTGGATCCAAACGTACAAAATATTCTATATTCTATATTCTATAGCTCTATCATGCTGCTCTATTGTGCCGCATGAATAGTGCATCGTTAGATACACCATATACAGCCACAATCTAGCGCACATATAGTTAAATGACCATATAGTCGCAAAAAAACCAGCTACATGTCATATACTCTATAAGGGATGTCATTTTCACCCGAAGGATGGCGTCCTGGTGGTCAGAATACCGATGTCAGACTCCCGACATCCCGACTACCAGAATTCCCAAATGTCAGCATGCCGGGAAGGTTACGGTTAGGCTGCGCAGGGGGATATGGTTAGGCTGCAGAGGGTTGGGGTTAGGGTTAGAGTAGTGCAGGAAGTCGGGATGCCAGGGTCAGTATTCTAATCGCTGACATCGTCACTGCTGTATCTAACCTATATATAATATATCCCGTGGTACCTTATTACAGATCCATCATACTGCTAATATACCCATAATACCCTTATGTAGTCTAAGGGTGTGTTATACATCCCAACACCATCACCAGCAAAGAACTAAACTACCAGAAACATTTAAGGGGTGAAATTTAATAGGATGAGAGATTCAGAAAGTGAGAGATTTGGTAAGAAATCTCCAGTTTTTTTAAAGCGGCAATCATTTACACTGCAAAATGAAACTGGTTTTGCAGTGTAAATGATGGCCGCTTTAAAAAACCTGGAGATTTCTTACCAAATCTCTCACTTTCTGAATCTCTCATCCTATTAACTTTCCCCCAAGATATAGTTAGGTTGACTATACCCTTAGGGGAAAATTTTCTCCCACAGGTGCTAGGTCCTCTATTCTATTGCTATCCATGACATTGGTTATAGATATGTAACTTATGCTATTTTTATACCGGACCCCAAAATATCACATTTAGGTATGAAAGAAATATTTTCACATTTCTTTTAATTGGCTATTTGCTTATAATATAATTCCAAAATTAATAATATGTGATCTTCTGAATTTATATTATTTAGAGCTATTGCCCCACCTGTTTCTAACAAGTGCAGACCACTTCTATATTTAACATCCCGAAATTTGGGGTGTGGTTCAATAGATCTACAGTAAAAAGATAGAGGTCAATAGGTTGACCCCAAATGGTGAACATGCAAAAGGTCGGCAGGGTCAAAAGGTCAACACAGTATAGGTATACAGTAGCAAAAGATCAAGCGGTAACAAGGTCACCTGGTTCAAAAGGTCAAAATAAAAAAAACCTCATGTCAGATAATCATGAACAAATCCATGTGTGTTGACAATTGTCATGTCGACCTTTTGAACCTGTTGACCTTTTGAACCTATCAACATTCAGCACTGTCTTTTACCTGTTGACCTTTTGACCAGTGGCGTAACTATCTTTTTTGCGCCCCCCCGCCGCATATTTTTTTGCCGCCCCCTCTCCCACTCCCCCTCCCCTCGGCGCCCCCCCATGCCCATACCTGCCCAGCCGCAGCCGCATCTCCGGTCACAGTCCCGTCTCTCTCGGCGCGCCGGATCCTGCTGCTATAATGAAAAGGGACTCTTAGAAAATGGCTGCCCCCATACTGCAGACAGAAAACTGTCTGCAGTATGGCGGCAGCCATTTTCTAAGTGTCCCTTTTCATTATAGAAGCAGGAGCCAGCGCTGGGAGAGACAGGAGGACTGTGCCGGCACGCAGGCAGGTACCAGCAGACAGCGGCGGGTAACTATAGCCCCGCAGACCCCCGGCGCCCAAACTTTCTCTGCGCCTCCCCGCCACCGCGGGGGCTGCGGAGCTATAGTTACGCCAGTGCTTTTGACCTTGTCTGCTTTTTGAATGCCGCCCATCTTTTTACTGTAGCATCTATCAGCTGGAGACCAGTACTTGCAGGCACAGACTAGACGCAATGTCTGACCTTGCCGTGGCCACAAACATTTAGGGGCCAGATGTGTCAACCTTCAAAAAGTGATAAAACAGGCAGTGATAACCAACCAGCCAATCAGCTCCTACCTGCCATGTCACAGGCTGGGTTTGAAAAATGACAGATAGGAGCTGATTGGCTGGTGGTTTATCACTCTCCATTGTATCACTTTTGAAGCTTGACACATCTGGCCCTGAGTGGCCTCACAATATGTTCACTATAACCACATTGCCACACCGCTTTACATGTGGTAATAATATATCACGTGGAGTGATACCACGTGTTTAATATGATGACATTTGACTGTTTGTTTTGTACTCGTATGTTATATTTTGTGTCCCTTACATAAACTTTATAATGTGACATTTGCAAAGGTACAAGGTACTGTAGGATGCACATTAGACACAACAGAACCTCTAGCAGGGAATCCATTTGTTCAGCGTAATGTGCTGTAGGGTCATCTTGGTTTACGCCACATCCATTGACTTAAAAGTCTGTACAAGAGCGAATCTCTTCTCACTTGAGATAAGAAATGTATTAATATTTATAAACTAAGCAACTGTACAGTACTGCAACCTCTATTAAATGTTCCTGCATGATATTTTATAGAGTGGGGGTTACACAGTAGTTATTATCTTACAGAAATAAAGAGGCCTTTATACCTAGATACCATCATTCTACCACTCACTGCTGTGTCACCATCGTGTTGGGAAGTTGAAGAGTTAAAAAGGGAATCTCTATAACAAGCTGCACATCAGGGCTTCCATAAGCCTCCCCGGCTCAGCAGATCTCTATGGAATGCCTACTCTATACACTGCTTTTATTTTAACCCATTTACTCCCATTAAGTGCAAGGGAGAACACTGACAGGGACGCATTTTACCTTCTTTCTACAGTTTCCCATGTTTCACCTCTAAAACCCATTAGCTGACTGTAAGAACACAAGGGAATATGGAGGGCGGGATGTGATTTTCAGCATCAAAATTGATAGCAATATCACTGCAAGGAGGTTAATAGCAAAATCAGCCACGGAAACAGAACAATTGAACAAAAGGATCATAGTGGCATTCCGTGCTAACACATTTAATTGAATTTTTCATTTAATTGATCGCTACTCAAGGAGAGAGAGAGATGGAGAGAGAGAGAGGGATGGAGAGAGGGAGGGAGAGAGGGGGGAGAGAGATAGAGGGAGAGAGAGAGAGAGGGATAGAGGGGGAGAGAGGGGAGAGAGAGGGACAGAGAGAGAGAGGGATAGAGGGGGAGAGAGAGAGAGAGGGATGGAGAGAGGGAGGGAGAGAGGGGGGAGAAAGATAGAGGGAGAGAGAGAGAGGGATAGAGGGGGGAGAGAGATAGAGGGAGAGAGAGGGATAGAGGGGGGAGAGAGAGATATGGGGAGAGAGAGGGAGAGATATGGGGAGAGAGAGGGAGAGGGAGATAGAAAGAGAGAGAGAGAGATATGGTTTTGTTGCTATTATAATTTTGTTTTTGGGTCAGACTATGGTACTGGCCAGGGTAGATTTGTAATGGATTATCTAATCTATCTATCTATCTATCTATCTATCTATCTATCTATCTATCTATCTACAGTATATATCTGTCTGTCTATTTATAGAATATGTGTTTATCTATCTATCTGTCAAGCCCTCTTCTATCTATCTATCTATCTATCTATCTCTCTATCTGTCTATCTATCTATCTATCTATCTATCTATCTATCTGTCAAGCCCTCTTCTTTCTATCTATCTATCTGTCAAGCCCTCTTCTATCTATCTATCTATCTATCTATCTATCTATCTATCTATCTATCTATCTGTCAAGCTATCTACAGTTTATATATCTATCTATTTGTCAAGCCCTCTTCTATCTATCTATCGATCTACATTATAAATCTGTCTGTCTATTTATAGAATATGTGTCTATCTATCTGTCAAGCCCTCTTCTATCTATTTATCTATCTATCTACAGTCTGTTATCCTTATACTAATAGTTTGTTATCCTGAAGAAAAGACCTTTGGGTCTTGAAACGTCGATTTGACAGAATAAAAGAACACTTTTTTTTCACCTACTAAGTCCACTGAGTGCCGCTTGACGTACTCCTAATTGGGGAACCCCGCAGTGTGTATATGTGTGTGTGTACATATATATATATATATATATATATATATATATATATATATATATATATATATATATATAGTAAATGATTTGCATGTAGCATGTAGTGGAACAGTTAATAGATACTGTATTTACATCAGTAAGTAGGTGTAGGCATCTTTCTAGACTGATGAATATTAGATTGTACATAATTATATAGCTATATCATCATTGGTTCTCCTCTCTTCCCTTCCTTCAAACATGTTTCTTCCACCTTGAAAGCCCATCTGTGCCAGAGCTCACGATCTCCCAGTATGTAGGTGGGCGATATGACCTCAGTTTTGATAACAGTTGCCATCCCTTGTGGGTTTTCCCTGACTGAACAGCTCATGTTTGACAGTTGTGGAGCTGTTGAAGAAATAGAGGAATTCTCCAGGGTGCTGAATCAGGCAGCCAGTGGCTGGGCACTAATGAGCAGCTCCTGACAAAGGAGGAGTGGAGCTCTCAGCATCCAGCATCAAGCCATTGGTCCTGGCTTTGAGCCTGCAATGAATTATAGATGGGGAGGGGTTGGGATGCAGATTTGGCATCAGGAGTAGGCTCACATACACACACACGGCTAGGCAACCTTAGAAGCAGAGTTGCTCTGCTTGGCTTACTAGGAGAGATGCAGTAGGATAAGGCACATTGTTCTTTACAGTTTACTGCTTCAGCATTTATTTCCACCCCTCTGCATTTGCTTTGCAGACTTAGAACCTTTCCACTTCATTTCAGCCCTCCAACAATTCAGGAAGATGAAAGGATTTGTGATAGAGTGTGCAATTGCTGGCATGGTTCTGCTGTGTGTCAGTATTTCTGCCACTGCTGGGAGAGCTGCCCTCACCGGACATTTCTTGGTGGACTTACCCCAAGCGGGAGAAGAAGAAGCTAAGAAACTTGCAGAAGAATATGGCTTTGAAGGAGCCAGAAAGGTAATATCTGCATAACATCCTATATAGCAGTGTGTGTCCTGTGCAGCCCAAATCTCTGTTTATTTTGCAAAATACATTTAATAATATACTGAATTATGCTATCTCTGACCATATCGCACAATTGGGTTCCACAATTTCACAATAATGGCCAGTTTTACTAAATATTGTAAAGAACGGGAAAAGAGTATTCTGTATCTCTTACTCAGGATTAAAGATGTACATTATAATTGGGGTTATGTAAAGCACACACATGGTACAGTATAATATATAGGCTGTTAAATTTTCTATATAATACTAAAAGTATTGTGTGTGAAAGATACCTGTACAGTGGATCATCTAGTTACCTAATAACCCCTGGTTGGTGGGAGGGAAATGATACAGTGAAAGGTGATGGAAATGATATCATGGAGTGTAATACACTGGATCGTAATAACATATTGTGGAAAAAGCAGAATATTATAGCAGCAATTACAGTGAGGAGGGCTAAATTGTACACACTGTAATGGTAGGACAGGTTTCTACAGTACAGTACAGCAGCATCTGGCTAATTAGACACATTCCTGCATTAGCATAAGCAATTTGCCTGAGTGTTGGAATCTACACAATGTGCAGTAATACAGGGCACCTTCCTGGCAAAGGGAATAAGGTGGCGTAGGCCAGCTCCAGGTTACAGTGCTAATGTACAGTACTCATTAGGCAATGTCCACGTGTATTGTGAGCATCACATGTAAGCAGTAACTTGAACACTGGAGCTGCTGTATGTATCCAATGGGGCTATAGCTGACACCTATATTGGAAACTGAACCTAGCAGAACCAGGCGTATCTAAATACCGAGTTATTTGCAGCTTAATTGGGTTTATTTTGGAGAGATACAGGCCAAAAAAATCAGCCTGGCAGCTATTACTGGACTACAACTCCCATCACGATCGAGCACAATTGAATGGGAGTTGTAGTTCTGTTTCCCCACAGTGCATCATCTGCTAATAAATCTCCTTTTTTTATTTATTGACAGCACAGTTTATCAGGCATTTTAGCCTGATCTCTACTAAGCCACATTCATTTATATTCTGAATAAAGCTTGGGGTATATGTTTGCTGTTGGACAGAGATGTTTATTTGTATATACTTCTCCTTCATGCCAGCGTTTAAGTATTTGAGGGTGCCAGGGCTGATCATTGGCAGCAGATGTAATCGGGAGTCACAATTTGAGCAGTGTTGGTGGGAAACTAGACCACACATTACATTTGTGTTGTTGCCAAACAGGCTTATATCATCTAAAAGGAAACAAGCAATAGCATGCTGGGTTATGTAGTTCAACAGCAGCTGGAGGTACGTTATTGTCCACCACTGAGATAGTACATAGGTACTATCTACTATCTAGATGCGTTAGTATTCTGACAACCCATAACGAAGTCAACACTATAGTAAGTGGAAATGTATCTGACATAGAGGGGGAAATTTACTAAAGGAAATTTGTTAAAAAAAATAGGTGTATTTGTATTTACAAATACACTTATTTTTGACATTTACTATCCCGAAAATACGGCAATTCGTATTCGTATTGATAGCACATCGTATTCGTATACGGCACCTATTTTTTTACAAATTTCCTTTAGTAAATTTCCCCCAGAGTCTCTCTGATAGTTAGAACATTTAAAGATATGACTGATGAAGAATGATAGGCATAATTAATAAAAATATGTTAAGTATAAACTTGGTGCAAATGAGCATATAACAAATTGCAATCAAGATTATTATTTTTACTTTGCCTTTGCAGTCATTTACCTTTTAAACACTGATCTATTAACCCTTTGAGGGCCAACATCTCTGTGAGAGATGTTCAAAATACCCGCTAAAAATGCCGCCGTCGCTCCCATTTGTTATATAAATTCAAATAAAAAATATCATGTAAAAAAAAAAAAAGATGACATTTCCTATATAAGGTAAACATTACAGGTCATTATGATGAATAAAAATGTTTGCTTGGCAATTTTCACACCTGTTTTGACAAACTCACTTGGCACTCAAAGGGTTAAGGTACACGTACTGTTATTGCATTTCTTGAGATTGCAGATAGCAGGTACAGTATGGTTTGATGTACAATACCCGGCTATACAGTATTCACAAGTGACCTGTCCATTTGCAGAAGCAACCATAACTGAGCCAATAGAAAAACTGTTCGAGATCAGATGTTAGTTTTTTTTGTTACAGTCATGTTAATTGCAATTTTTAAAGTCAACAAATTGAAAAATAAGTACGTGTTTAAAGCTCACTAAGAACTATATCATTTAGACTTAAGTCTTTGGTAATTAGCATAATTGTATAATATACTATATACAGCACTTACTTGAATAATGTACAAGTTCTATAAAATGTGATTGAGTATCACTGGTTGACATTGGAGATTTAGGGTAAATCATTAAGGATTAAGATGTCAGCTCTTACCAGCCCTGAGACTAAAATTACTGTACCAATATTTTGGTTCAAAGCATCCATCTAAAATCCCAACCGTCAGTCCAAATCCCATTTCAACTAACACTTTTATACTTTTCCCTCTTTTGTTCTCAATAGTCAACTAAGATGAATCTTTAAAGAGGATTTTCCTTCTTTCAATAACCGTCCACCATATCTCAGTGAAGCGAAACACAGCTCTTTGTAAAAAAATTATTTTGAGTTCAATATATCCTATTTTTACCGTGCCACTAAATCTCCTACTGGCCATGTGCCAAGTAGCGGCGCTTGTCCAGTGAATGTGAGTGCCAAGTGAATTTGTCAAAATTGGTGTGAAAATTTCCAAGCAAACCATGACCTGTAATGTTACCTTTATATAGGAAATTTCTTTACATAACATTTTTTAATTGAATTTATAAAACAAATGTGAGAGACCCTGGGATTTTAGCGCGTATTTGCAGATCATTTGGCACTGAAAGGGTTAAGAATGACCAAATTGGAACACGTTTTAAAAACAGAGGGCTAGATTCTCTAAGATTCAAAAGTGATAAAATGGAGAGTGATAAACAGCCAGCCAATCAGCTCCTACCTGCCATGTTACAGACTGTGTTTGAAAAATGTCAGGCAGGAGCTGATTGGCTGGCTGTTTATCACTCTCGATTTTATCACTTTTGAAGCTTAGAGAATCTGGCCCTAAGTGTCTGGTTTTTATCACCGGCCAATCAGATCCTAACTCTGAAGTTACAGGTTTGGTTTGAAAAATTAAAGGTAGGAGCTGATTGGCCGGTGATAAAAATCATACAATTTATCACTTCACCGAGCTTAATAAATCTTCCCCTGTATGTCCAATAGTCTTAAAATATCTGGATTCCATACATTTTTTTTTTTTTTAATGAAATCATTGAATTGATGTTGTTGATACCTCTATGTACTAAAGGTGTATTCATAGCAGCGATTAGTGCGCTCTAAATGAGGAAAATATGAGCTCTCGGCCCACTATGCTCTGCTTAGGTTAATATTTGTTTACTATAAAGGACTCGGTTAAACAAACCACAATAACAGTGAGACAATGGGGATGTAAATAATAGTCCTGCTGATTTCATCTACCCTTCCTCAGTCTGTGTTGTACATAGTTCACACACATAATAATAGTCAGCTTTATTTATTTAAAACAAAGAAATATGGGACTAAAGGGGCCTACACATGGGGATATTTCCTGAGCGGTCTGAGCGATGCTAGATCGCTCACAATGCTCAGCAAGATCACACGATCACACGATGTGTCAGTGCTGTGTGCTGAGCGATCTGTCCGGGCGCCAGTGTTCTCCAGAGAGAACACCGGCCCTGACCGATTAATATCCAGAATTCTGGATATTAATTTCCGGGAGATAACGATGCACAGGGCACTACACAAGGAGCGATGTAGGGGCATTTTTCGAAGCGATCTAGTGAGATTGCTTAACATTGGTCTTCAACCTGTGGCCCTCCAGATGTTATGAAACTACATGTTCCAACATGCATTGCCACATTTTTTCCTATGAGAGCATGCCAAAACTGTCAGGGCATGCTGGGACATGTAGTTCTACAACATCTGGAGGGCCACAGGTTGAAGACATGTGGCTTAGAAAATGCCATGAACTTGCCTTGTGTTTAGGCCCCAATAGTCACACAGACCCCTGCCACTAAAAATATATATATATATATATATATATATATATATATATATATATATATATTAGTATCATTGACAGTTATTTATATAGCGCACACATATTCCGCAGGGCTTTACAGAGAATATTCGAAAGTTCACATCACTCTCTGCCCCAGTGGAGCTTACACTATTCCCTACCACATGTACACGCACACACAGACATTCTAGGGTTATTTTTGTTGGGAGCCAAATAACCTACTAGTAAATTTTTGGATCGTGGGAGGAAACCGGAGTACCCGGAGTAAACCCGGGCAAGTATGGGGAGAATATACAAACTCCGCACAGTTAGGGCCATGGTGGGAATATATATATAAGCAATAAGAGGTCACTGAGAGGTACCGTAGCTTCTTCAATCACACTGTATGCTTAGATAAATAAGAACAATATCGCTTGCACTCAACATTGTCCCAAATATCAAATATAGTTTTCAATTTTACACTTGATTGTGTAGTTCATACATATTAATCGGAAAAAAAGGGAATCAAAACAAGCATTAGTGTAATACTGCTCGATACAATAAAATCCATGTGAGGGTCTGGAAAGGGTGAAATAGTCCAGAGGTCAGATTTTACAAATGCTGTTTTAGGTATCTAAAGTGTGAGGTAAAGCTTAGACTGTATTCTTACTTGCATCTATGGGCAGAGAGAGCTGTGCCTGGTTAGGGGACTCGCAGTGAGCACTGTGAATTCGCAAGTTGAAGATGGCGTTATTTTCACAGTGCTCACTGTGGTTTTTTGTTTTTTTTTTCTGGTAAATTCGGCCAGTTTTCATTTCACATTATAAATATAGGGAATGTGATCTACTTACTAAAAATATGTGAATTAAATGGTTTCAAAAGTCATTTGATGCATTCATATGATACAAAAAGAATGCAAAAAGGTGTGGAAAAACACCCTTTTCACACTATTTTGGTAAAAATAATGTTGATAAAGGGGCCACTAAACCTTAATGCAGTAAAGAGATAGATTCAGAGCTGCATGAAAAGTAGTCGCAATGGTGTCTGCTTTCCGTGTTCAGAATTAAATATGGATTTTTGCCTGTATTCAGAGTCATCTATGTGATTGCACCACTCCCAGCTACAGTATCTGATGATGAAAGCAGCCATTATCATCAACACATATAGGCACCTACTGTATCAGCTTTTAGACGCATTTCCCCAAATCAGTTCCCTACCAGCACCCCTAGAGGTGTGTTTGTCTTACGAAGCATGTGCAGACAGACTCCTGGATCCCTGGAAGTCCCCATACTCCAAAGGACGGAACTCAACAGGATAGCTGTCCTTTGCTGAAATATTCATGCATACTGCGTTATTAAATACCAACACTGGCATATCTATAATAGATGCAGGGTGTACAGTGCCCACACACCACAAACCCTGCACCCATTTAATTATACTTACCTCTCTATCCGTACAGTTATTGCTGAAAAAAAAAAACATTTAAAAAATGGCCGACCGCGGCCATTTTCCAGTGAGTCGCACATGTGTTGTAGAGATGTCACTGGGAACGCGCCCCTGGCTCTGATATAGGCCCGTAGTTTCTTGCTCAGATACTGTAAGTACTATCTTGCCATGCCGCATCCCTTAATGCTGGAAAAGTTTTATTGTTCCTCAGTGAGAAAAACAAAATAGCAACCTAGCAAATATGATACCTTTTAATGGCTAACAAAAATAAATGTTGTTAAAATGCAAGCTTTCGAGACTTCTCAGAAGAGAAGTCTCGAAAGCTTGCATTTTAACAACATTTATTTTTGTTAGCCATTAAAAGGTATCATATTTGCTAGATTGCTATTTTGTTTTTCTCACTGAGGAACAATAAAACTTTTCTTATCAACTGGCTAACACGGTACCAAACTTTTTTCTTTTGACTTAATGCTGGAACAAACTTCATTTATAATGCATCTGTTTGCTGTTCTGGCACACTAGTCCGAGATCTCTTCCTGACAAATCCATAGTGTTTTTTCAAAATAGGTTTTGTTAAACAGCATTATCCAGCAGTCAGTCAAGTATTATATGAGGTATTTTGTGCATTCCTGACTAGAATATCCTATTAATAATCAATTACTATATACGTTAATATATAAGTGTAATTTTATATTTATTCTTTTAAATATTGTTTTTGGTATAATATTGAATTGGTACTTTCCTGGCCTTTTGGATGTTTATGTAGCTATTTGTCATATAATATATATTTGCGTATATACATACAATAGATACAGATGGAGCGTAAGTCAGCCAGCCTTCAGAATCGCCAGATCTCCTGAGCTGGCACATCTGACGGGGACGCGCGATAGTCTCGCACGCTCATGCATCCCCATCAGCACGTCGGCGGGGAACGGATTCCCTTCCCGTCTCTGCTTCAGGGAGACGGGCAGGGTGAGTGGGTTATGGGGGAGGATGGGGGAGTAGTGGGGAGCTGGCGGAGGGCGGCAGCAGTCTCTGACAGAATGGGATGCGTTTCTGTCAGATGGCAAACAACAGCATTTGGTGATTCTATCGCCAAGAGCAGCTCCATTGAGAGCTGCTTCTTCTGTACAATACAGGGCGGGCGCTGACGCCCATGTGATGTTTTGTTTTTTTCATGGGGACACCCATAAAACGTGGGGCATTCTCCTGGTCCCCTCCCTGCCCCCTCCCTCAACAAAGCCAACACCTTGGCGAGTGTGATATTCAGGAAGGCGTTCGCTAAGGGGGTCTGCACATGCCCAGATCACCAACATTGGAAACGGGTCCGAATTTGCCCCCGTCCGATCAGACTAGAATGAGACCCATTGTACAATATAAAAATACTTTGTAAATAATAATTTTACGTTTTAGTAGGAGAGCAAAAATACTTCCATTATTTGATTGTTTCTATCTATATTTTTCCTTTAACCATTATACTGTAGAGCAGGGGTGGGGAACCTCAGGCCCTGGGGCCGTATGCGGCCCCCGTAGCCGGTTTGAGTGGCCCTCCCACCCATTCCCAGGAGTCAAGTAGAGGGGAATTCTCACAAGAAGTAGGTAGTTCTTGCGAGATTCCTCTTAATTAACAGCAGCCAGAGACTGTCAGTCCTATTCAGAGCGTCAAATGGCTGCAGCAGGACAATTTGTAAGATAAATTTTTACATATGGCCCCCAAAGGATTTTTTCCCCATACAAACGGCCCTTGGCACAAAAAAGGTTCCTCATCCCTGCTGTAGAGCATTGAGACATTAGAAATTCTAATCAATGTCCCATATTTTATTACCGATAGTATCAATGAAAACGAAATCTTTGAGTGCAGAAAACGACAATAACAGTTCCTGTTAAACTCAGTCCTACTGTACAAAGGATTACTGCTTTTACTTAGAGATTCTTGGCGCAGCAAACAGGAAGAATTCCCCAGTGGTGTCACATGATGAAAATGCGCAAGCACTGCTGTCTGCACACGGAGTCAGGATTAAAACAATATAACTCCTGTTTCCTTCACTGAACCTGCTGGATTTATTAACAGCTCTGGTCAGGAGATTGGGGGCCAGTCAGGAGAATAATCCACCCAATCTCATGGATTATGTATAGAAATGTCGATACATGGCTTGACACCACCAGATAAGATATTTCTAATTATCAGCTTGCATTGAGGAGTTAAGAGAGTGATGATCTCACACAATACTACCTACTTTAATTATCATTGATAAAGGGTACTATCTAGGCTTCCTGCCATAGCAAACAATAGCTACTGTTTGCAATGATTTTGAGAGAAAGTGCCATACACGCAGGAGTAATAAAGAACAAAGGCTACAGCCATTCCCAAATGGTCAGGAGAGACTGGCCTACTGGTCTTCCTGATAAAATTAAAGATATTTGTGAACTATGCTTTAAGGCAGCGACTCTCAATAAGGGAGGCATGGGGGTGGCACTTCTGGCTGCCCTTCTGCAATGTATCCTTCTTTTCTGGCAGTGGTGGTATTCTGTGGTTAGCTTCATCCATGACTGACAGCATGTCTGCAAATCACTGTATCTCCCGCAGCACAGGCTAGAGTATATGGCAAGGAAAGAGGTCAGGGATATGGTTGGGGGAGAGAGTGGAGTAGACAGGTGGTGCGGGAGGAGAGCAGGCTGGGGGCATGGGTCATAGGGTCGACTCAATAAAGGTCGAAGTACATTAGGTCAACCACTGACGGTTGACACATAAAATAGGTCAACGTGGCTAAGGTTGACAGGGTCGGAAGTTTAACACAAGCATTAGGTCGACAATGGGAAGGTCGACAGTCAAAAGGTCGAAATTACTTTTTCACGTTTTTCGTCGACATGGACACCCTCTAAGTTTACCGCGTCCCCAGGTGCTTCGGGCACATTGCCCATTATATTGTCCCATTATGTCATAGTGGATGGTCGGGTATGGAATACCGCCTGTTGGCACAAGTCGGCTGGCTCAAGAAAACCTAGAAATACTCATGTCGACCTTTTGACTGTTGATCTTCCCATTGTCAACCTAATGCTTGTATTGGTCGACCTTCTTGCCCTGTCGACCTTAACAAGGTCTACCTATTTCTGGTGTCAACCTAAGCACTGTCGACCTTCCGTGGTGAACCTAATGTATGTCAGCCTTCATAGGTATGAAGTATGAATGTCTTCATTGCAGTAAAATGTGTGCAGATTGGACAACTATGTATTGTGCTGACATATGTATTGTGCTGTATATCTGGCATCCCGTGGCACTGCAGATGTATGCGCCCTACTTCACTTTATAATATCACTGTGGTATAGGATTCTCTAGGGCTCTATTCTGGCTCAGTTCAAAATGCTCAATACCGTGATATCTTAATCTACGTGTTCTTGTATTTCCCACTACAAGACATAAGAGCCCAACTTTCTCCTCTGTATCACTAGGAAGATATGATGTTCCCATCATAAGGCGCCTGGGACAAGGCTATCTGCAACGCTAGTAATGTGTGTGTTTGACACAAAGAATCAGGCATGATGAACACATATATTATATACTAGCTGGAGTACCCGGTGTTGGATTGTAAGAATGTTTCTTTACAAAGAACAATTTAAATACTAAACACACAGTATAAATAACAATTGTTGTTTTTTCATTTACATTGGAGCGCAGCACATTATGCATCTGCTGATATACTCTGTGCTGCTGGGGGACCCTGCTGCTCCCTCTAGTGTCAGTGCATGGGCCTTATTTTGGTTCATTCTTTCTGACAAAATCCTTCTTAGATGGACAAAACCATGTGCACTGCAGGGGGGCAGATGTAACATGTGCAGAGAGAATTAGATTTGGTGAGTAATTTTGTTTCTGTGCAGGGAAAATACTGACTGCTTTATTTTTACACTGCAATATAGATCTCACTTTGAAGTAAAACCCCACCCAAATCTAATTCTCTCTGCACATGTTACATCTGCCCCACCTGCAGTGCACATGGTTTTGCCCATCTAAGAAGGATTTTGTCAGAAAGAATGAACCAAAATAAGGCCCATAGTCCTCGTGTTCTGTTGCTCCTCTTCCTGTGAAGAATGCCTCCCACCTGTACCTTGTTAAAACCCTTGATATATTTGAAACTTTCTATCATGTCCCCCCTTTCCCTTCTCTGCTCTAAACTATACATATTAAGATCTTTTAGTCTGGTGTAATTTGCTCCAGTCAATTCAGAGTTATGATGTATGCTGAAATACTCTGTGCTGATGCATCATCCCTAGGGGTGCCAGGCGTATCTTACCCCCACAATGTTTGTTCACAGATTGTATGTAATATGTCTACCAAGTTTGGTGTAAATTACTTCAGTCATTCCGGAGTTATGCTGGAACATAAATATGAGAGTACTACATATATTGTGATTTTTAATTAATAAAAAATTAACCGTAAATCATTACGATTTTCAATTTTTTTAGTTGTCTTGGCCGTGTTTTAATACTTACATGTGTAAAATTTCAAGATCTTCCCTTGTAAACTGTGGATTTGTATAGAAAGGAAAGACAGGCAAATTTTCACTTTTATACGTTAAAATATAGAGAGAGGAAGAGAGAGAGAGAGAGAGAGAGAGAGAGAGAGAGAGAAAGAGTGAGTGAGTGAGTGAGTGAGTGAGTGAGTGAGAGAGAGAGAGATGCAACCCTGAATTTTGCCCAGTCCAGAGATTATCGTCAATCAGTGCATCGGTGTGAGTCGCACTGAGCATATGTTGGGATGGGCTTATATCAATGGGTGTGATCGATGATTTTGGTAATCGGAATGAGTGTTAAACAAAACTGTGGTTTTTAATACATTAAAAATGAACAGCAATTAATTCTGATTTGGAGGTTTTTTTTAGTTGCCTCGGCCATGTTTGTACGCTTGTATGTAAAATATCATGTTTTTGGCTTGTAAACTGTGGATTTGTATAGAAAGACAGACAGAAGGACAAATGTTCACATTTATATAGTAGATTGTAGGAGACTTCTGCCCAAACAATACTATAAAATGGAGAGGTTTACAAATAAAAGCAAATTCAATTGCTGGGTACAAAATATGCAGCTGTACATTTTGTGCAGCAGGGGGGGCTGGGAATATAAAATGCCCTATATACGGTTGTTAGGGAGCATGGATTAGCCCAATTGGGAAATTCAGTGTAAATATGCAGCGAGCCAGTATGCCCATGTCAGCGCGTATTTTCCCAGCATGCAAAGAATGGTTACACCTTGTGCCAAAAGCAGGGTATAATTTTATTGTTGGCAAATTCTACACCTGAGCACAACGTTCCCTCATCTCTAAATTAGCACCAAATTGTTTATGGTGTGAAAGACATTTCTACCATGCAACTAAAAACAATGCTTTATGTTCTTACGTAGATAGCAACACAATCGAGTCAAAACGATAAGCGGTGCGACCTCACCCCAGACTCGCTGATTTTTGTACACAGCCCTATTGCACAATTGTAAAATAAACAATGGTGCGCCTTTCAATGCCTTTTTGGGGGTGCCTACCCTCTTCATGGAGCTTTTGTTCCTTCTGGGGAGTGCTAAAGTAATCTGGCCTCTATATGCAAATCTGGCCCATTGCAGCTTAATGAAACGCTTCACCCAACTCCTAATGAGACTCATAGGCAAACACAGGTTGCCCAGAAACCCCCATCCTCTAGGCAAGTGGTTCAAATTATGACAATAGCAATAATATATAATAGATCACCGCCACATCATTCAGTGTACTGAACAGAGCGGTGCTGCTGCACATGCCCAGTGATAGCAGCTTCTTCTACCTAGTTTGCTGTGTGTGGATCTAAGTCCTCAATCAGTGCACTGGACCAGGGAGTAGCTACCAGAAAGAAGGAACAGGTATCTTACCATGAGGTGGGAGAATGTGTGCTTAGAAGGTGCAGTACTGGATTCATTATGTTTTTGTATTGTTTCATTATGGATTGCTTAACCTTTTCCTGACAACTTACAGTATTTATATAATTTAAAAGTTTGATACAGCCTATAATATAATATATACATAAATTAGAGATGAGTGCTGGGGCCGAAGATTTGGATTAGTCGCCAGGATTTGGCTTTGTCAAGCGGCGGTGAAAAGCTTTGGATTAGTATTTTTTTTTTAAATGGTCAAAAAATGGCCAAATCATGTAATCTTTGCTTTTTTTTTTTGTAATATTTTTGAGTAATATTAACCTCAATAACATTAATTTCCCGCCCTTTCCAGACAATTTTGACCACTTTACAGCTCACAATGTTGTTTTCATTCAATTTAGGCCAAGGTCTGCAGCAAGCTGGCTGGTTATTAACACACAGAACTTCTGACAGTATCAATAAAGAATAAACAATAAAGAAGAGCAAAATAATTTTTTGGTTTTAGAATTTTTTTATGTGCAGCTTGTATAACACTGCGTGGAGGCAGAACAATCACACACGGAACTTGTAGTATATGGTGAATTGGATTGCAGTGCAGCACACCACACACCACAATGAAAGAAAAAAAAAAAAGAAAAGCTGACTGACAGCCTGTCTGTGTACTGTACACACGACCAGTACAATATTATATAACCCAGCACAAACCCTTCTGCACAAACCCTTCTGCACAGCACAAACCCCTCTGCACAGCACAAACCCCTCTGCACTGCACAAAGTAACACCTCTGCACTCAGGGCCACCGACAGGGGGGTGCTGTGGGTACAGCTTTCCCAGGCCCCAGCCTCTGGAGGGATAGCTGCCCACAGCAACAGTGGCATGGTGCCAACCCCCACCCCCGCGGCGGCACACCGCTTCCCCCACCCGGCGGGCCCCCCCAGCCAGGCATGCACAATATACAGTGCAGTCTGCAGAGCACTGAGCCTAGGACACAGAGGGGCTTAGCGCTCTGCAGGCTGCACTGTGCAGTGTGCGCTCCCGAGGAGATGCACATAGAGAGTGGAGGTGTGTAGGAAGGTAAGTCATTATACTGGGGGGAGAAAGTAATGGTACTCGGGGGGGAGTAATGGTACTCGGGGGGGGGGGGCGGAGTGAAGGTCAGTCCCGGGCCCCAAGATTCTTAGTGCACTGCACAAACCCCTCTGCACAGCACAAACCCCTCTGCACAGCACAAACCACTCTGGACTGCACAACACCCCTCTGCACAGCACAAACCACTCTGCACTGCACAAGCACATCACCCCTCTGCACAACACCCCTCTGCACAACACCCCTCTGCACAAGACGCCCAGACCCCTGCACTGCAGAGCAGTGCGCAGCTTGTAGAAGCGTGTGTGAAATGGCGCCGAATTCTCAGGACGCTGAGTCTTAAAAGTCTTGGCATCTCGCAAGAATACGTTGCGAGATTACCGCATTCGGCCGCACTCGGGTTTCCCAACAAAGCCAAAAACTTGCATGCGTGGCTGGCAGACGTGTCAATCTCACTAGTCCCTGCCCAATTTGAATATACAACCTATATTTGCTGTTTTTAGAATGTTGGAAATCCACCCAAGCACTGTGAGGACATACAAACTCCGCACATGTAGAGTTTTTATTGGGAATTTGACGCATAACTTGCTGCAAGTCAGTTAATGCTAACCACTATGCTACCATGTTACCCCAGAATAGGCATTCCATTTTCAAAATGTAATTTCAAAAAGTGCAAATACTGATAAATACAGTAGTATTCGGTTGAACAATGCATTATTAAACCGTTCTGAAAAACTTTGCATTGCTGCTATACATATAATAGAAACCTTGCCTGGCAGACCAGCTGACCTTTCCCAGCTCATACCAAGCGGTTTATTTAATGAGCTGCCGTTTGCCAAAATAGATGACTGCAGCAATTTTTGTGGCACGATTTAAGGGAGTTTTGTATTTGATCTGCTGCTTTAAATGTCACGGCTAGAATTGTGGAGAATTGATGATTTGATAAATCACTCCTCTTTACATTTCCCCCAAAGACTGGTGACAATGTAGCTATATGGACAGAATAAATTTGAACATATCCCAATGCAATCTGCCAGAAAACAGGTTGATCAGCAATTTACCGCATAAAGTGTTTCAGCAGCAACTGTTAATCTATAAGAAGTACAGTACTGTATGTGCTTTCTGTTCTGTATTCATGCACTTACAGCTGGTAGATACAGAGAGATGCAGAGCATCTGACAGCACATATGAAGTTTGTAGCCTTATGTCTTCCCAATTCCCCTTTCATACAATAGATCGGATAGCATTTCAACCCTGGCTGTCAAGATTTATTTTTAAAGTCAAATGTTCTAGTAAAAATAATATTGAATTCATGTGTTCCCTGTTGTTTGAAGTGAAAACATCTAACCACCAATATTGTCTGCAGATACATTTCCATCGACCTCCCCTGATGAAGTCAGTGATGGGTTACAAAAGCAGAGACTATTGTTCCAGCAGATCCACCTGCCATTGTTATAAGCCCAGAGCTAAGATACACAAAGCATAGTTAAATAATTCAACATTTTTCAATAGAACATACTGGCAGATGATAACTTATGTATAGCAGGGACCTCCTTCCCCATCCTTATTATAAAATAAAATATTCTGTTAACAGACTATATGGTATAACAATTACATATCCCATTACATTTTTTATTTATTTCAGTTTTCATAGAAGTTTACTGATTTCACTGCAGCACTATCTGGCATCAGCAAATCAGCTCCTGCTGATCATTCTGCCCCTTTATGTCTGATTTGCTATATAAATTCATTTCCCAGCCACCAATTAATGGGGAATTTCAATTAAATTTGAAATGGTATATTAATGCCAACAAATCAGCCTTGATTAGTCAACTCTATTTGATCATTATAGGTAGATGTATTGTATGATAATGCTGTTTTTAATTTTTTATCGTGTGTGTATTAATGTATTATTACTGGAATGTATTATTACTGATGCAGCTATAGTAATATGGAAGAGCGTTAAATTACATGCCCGGTGATGAGCTCTCCCCCAGTATCGGTTGCGCTGTTGTCTTCTCCCAATGGCCGTTGCACCCAGTGCCATCAGTTCATCCCAGTTGCCCAGAGGGAAGAAGATAATTATTGGTGCACCGCACACACACAAAATCTTATATAAATAAGTATGCATGGGTGTATGTATCCATACCTCCCAACAAACCCGATTACCACGGGAATGTCCCGGTTTTCGGGGACATTCCCGCGTCACTCCCACAGCCGGCAGTGTCCCGCAGCGAGGGGGGGGGCTGTTGGGAGTTCCCCTGTCGGCTGCTGAGCAGCTGGGAATAAACGCTGTGCGCATGCACACAGCATCTATTCCTGCAGCCAGGGGGCCGGGGGTATGGCTAGAGGCTCACACAGCCTCTTGGTCATTCCCCCATAGCGCCAAAACTGGGACATGGCCTCGCGGGAGAGCCGAGAGTATAGACCACGACCCCTTTAATTAGGCCACGCCTACAAACTTTTCAACGCATCCCTGTGTCCCTGCTCCATCTCTCTGTAAGTTGGGACTTAGCCACAGAAGCAGTCGCGTATTTATAATTGGTGCAATGTGCATGGTGCACACGGGTTCCTGAGTCCCAGGGGTGTCACACTGCACCCATTTTTTGAATACTTACCCTTCGGAGTCCCACAATGAAGGCACCAGAAAAATGTCCTCCGCACCACATTTCCTGAGGTCTGCGCTTAAATGCTCAGACTCTATTAAGCTGGGCAGTGCGGCGATGCCGCTGGTGGAGAGGAGGGGTCTGCACATGGGCCTCCTCCTCTCTTGAGGTTCCCCTGCACAGAAGCAATATTGAAGGTTTTCAATTAACTGATTCAAAGTCGCAGAGAAGGAGGGGTTCCCCCTTGGGAACTTAATGGACATATGTATTTTTCACCCTTAACTACTATGTTACTCTCTAACATCCCCAGCCCTCGCCAGGTCCCCTCCGCTGGCTAGAGCTGGCGGAGAGGCGCCTCATCTAACGGGGACGCGTGAGCATCTTACATGCATGTGCGTCCCCATCGCGGGCAGGGTTAGGGGGGGTGCGGGGAGGTGGCGGGGACTGGTGCAGAGCGATGGGAAGGCGGTGGAGAGCTCCGTCGGAATGGGGCTCGCGAGCGTCTCTTGCGCGCGCGCCCCCTTCTGGCGGATAGTGGGGGCTGGCGGCTGACAATTTTAGCGCCAGCCCCCAACTGAAGGAGAGGCTCCATCTATATATATGTCTAGTGTCTGTTGGCAGCAAGTTAAACTACATCTCTCTCACAGAGGTAATCACAAGGTAGTAACACTCACCAGGCTGTTTGAAAAATAACAGTGGGAATATAGTCAGGCCCCAGCATTTCATATAAACAATTCTTGGAATTTATATGCAGCAATATTTTCTCTGTAACCTGCTGCATAAAACTACACCAAACATTATAACTAAATAATTGGTACTTGTGTATTATCACGGCGCCCACGATGTTCATCGTACAGCATCTCATCGCATCGCATTGCATGCAATATAGAGGAATGCGATGCATGCGATGCGATTTTTAATTGTACAAGCTCCCTGATGGGTGCTTGCAATGTTAAATGCACCCCCATTGTCAACACCACCCCCACTATCAAGGCCAACCCGAAGCCTGGCGAGCGCAGCAAGCCCCGCGCGGGGATGCGGAATACATGTAAAGTAATCCGCACCCTCTCACGGGGCTTGCTGCGCTCGCCACACTATCTAAAATCAACTCCACGCCGACGTGGAGAGTGGGGGTATGAAAAGGTCGGAGGATGCGTACCGCCGGTGCTCGCCACGCTTCGGGTTGGCGTTGATAGTGGGGGTGGCGTTGACAATGGGGGTGCATTTAACATTGCAAGCACCCATCAGGGTGCTTCTACAATTAAAAATCGCATTGCATCGCATGCCATTCGCTGGCATGCGATGCTAGGCGATATTTAATTGTACATTCCGGGTCATTTAACGCGAACATTGCATCGCATACCATCGCATACCACTAAATAAGGTATGCGATGCGATGGGCGCAGTGATAATACACAAGTACCAAATAATTAATTAGGCACAAAAATTTGCTTGCAAACTAATCAGTTGTTACTAAAAAGTGTGAACTTACCTATATAGCTGCCTTACTAGCTTTCAAAGCATTTGCTTTGAGTGGTCTTACTAGTATACAATGTTTAATGCTGATATAGAAACCAGCTTTGCCAAACTTGTGTTTCTTATACAGTATATTACAAGATACAATTCTAGTTATTGACAATGAATATTATAGGGGACCACAATTCATTTACACATTTACAGGTTTAGTATCCCGTATCCAAAATGCTCGGGACCAGGAGAATTTTGGATAACGGATTATTCCGTATTTCGGAATATTTTAATATTTCAATTATGTATTTTGAAGTATCTTGCATGTATACTGTATAAACACATAAAATACACACAAATATATTTTATTACCACATAAAATACACACAAATATATTTTATTTGTTCAAAAAACAAGGTTTCAAAACATGAAACAAAATTTGTGTACTATCTCAGATACTGAATTTGAATGCCAAGCAATCATTTTCTTGCACATATATAGTGCCAGTTACATATCATGTCACCATTAGTGCGGTTACAAATGTCCCCAGTGAGTTTTTAGCAAAAAAAATATTTTTTATTCACTTTCTGGAATGTATGGTTTTCGGAATAATTCGGATAACGGATACTCGGATACGGTATACTCAACCTGTACTAAGCAATCTTTCCATAGCCTGCCTTCTACAAGCATTCGGGGAGAGCAAATTGTCTCTGATTTCCCTGTGCAGATAATGCTGTTACAATCTCATTAAGATAATAATTTTATACATCATCTCATGACATAGGGGATTATTCAAACCTGATTGCAAAGTTTTTTTTATCAAAATCTAAAAAATGTTATACATTTTTTTTTATCAAATGCGCACAACCATGTTGCAGGGCAGGTGGGGCACACCAGTCTAAATTCCGGGGTTGGGCCCGGGAACAACCTGCGACTAGCGCTGGTGTGTAAGGTTCCAGCGCCAATATCACCGGGAACATTTCCCGGGATTTCAACCCTGCTATGGAGCTGGGTTGTTCCCAAGTTCAACCCGGGAACCTGGCCTGTGTGAAAGGGGTTAGGGGTACTTACCTGGGTTGGCGGTCCTCTGTGTGCTGTCAAGCCGGGGATCCACACAGGCGGCAGGTGCAGATGACAGGACAGGCGGCGTATATAGATGACGCAGCTCTCCGTTGCCCTCTCTGCAGCCAGAGAGCTGCGTCATCTGTGCCCGCCGTCTGTGTGGATCCCCGGCCTGCACCAAGGACCAGCAACCTGGGTGAGTACTCGCCGTCATCCCACCGCCATCAAGTCGTCTGCCCACCACCTGCACGCCTCCTCCCCGCCTTCTTCCCGCCCCCTTCACACACCAGAAAATGCAGGGACTTTTCAGGGGTGAAAGGGGCCAACCCGGGAATTGCCCGGCATAATCCCTGGGCCGTATTCCCGGGTGGGTCCCTGCATTTTCTGGTGTGAAAGGGGTATTAGTCTCCCATGTGCTGGATTTGAGGGGATTCTGAGATGAATAGAGCTTCTCCAACCTTTCTTTAGTTGATGTCCAATCCGGTGAGTGCGACCGGACTCCATGTCTGTGCAACTGGACTAGATAGAGGGATCGAGATTACCCAACACAACTGCGTTTTTATTCTCTCTAACTGTGCTTCATGAGTGACATGTTGAAATCCAATGACTGACAAAAATCTGAATTTTGGCCCAGACAGTAACATACGAGAATATAAGACAAGGACATGAAAAGATATTTTGGGTTGAAACAAAGCTGTTAATGTTACCTTAGATTGCTTTTTTAGAACTTTCATTTTTTAGATAATTCTAGTAATGGCAGCTACAAATTGGAAATGGTCATGTATACAGGCCAAGGACACAGCGCCAAACATGTTATTTTTTGGATAAATTAAAACTCTCCACTTGCATTTGATTAGGCAAAAACAAAGCAGAGGTCTCTGGCAATTTATATTCAGAAGACTAGAATTAATCTTCCTTCATCTGTCATGGGAATGCACCTTGACGCAAACATCAATGATTAATCAATGAGCATCAATAAGGAAATAAAAATTTTTTTAATTAAGGGGATAGTAAAAAAATAAAGATATTGAAGGGACTTTTTTATCTACTCTGCAATTTAGAACAATTCTGCAAATGTTACACAAAGATGCAACAAAACCCATCTAGAACAGCAAAATATGTGTTCCACGTGAGCTCAGTATCTTGTGTGGCAGTAATAGGGCAGTACGGATGGTGTCATGGTTGGCATTACTGCCTCACAGTGCTGAGGTCATGGGTTCCATTCCCACCATGGCTCTAACTGTGCAGCGTTTGTATATTCTCCCCGTGCTTGCATGGGTTTCCTCCGGGTACCCCGATTTCCTCCCACAATCCAAAAATATACTGGTAGGTTAATTGGCTTCCAATAAAATTAACCCTAGAATGTGTGCGCGTGTACATGTGGTAGGGAATATAGATTGTAAGCTCCACTGGGGCAGGGACTGATGTGAATGTTCAAAAATATTCTCTGTACAGCTCTGCGGAATATGTGTGCGCTATATAAGAAACTGTTAATAAATAAAATAAATAATTGTGTGCACCAATAGCGCTTAAACCACCCCAATAGAGTATATCATTGCATGGGCAATAGTGTCTTCTCCTTCCAACAAGTGGCCATCTTATCCTGAACAATCTTTTCTACCTTGTAGGAAACTGATGACAAAAGAGGTTAGAAATGAAGAAGTAGATCCAGATAGTACATTTATAGTACATGATACAACCCGTGTTTCCAATTCTGTAAGGTCTGTAAAGAACATAGATCGCAGACACTTCTTAATGGATTTGTGAGTGTGCTCGTTAATGAGAATAGAAGCTTGATCAGTATCGGGGACAGCAGAGTTACAGAGGACAAATGTATAGAGGTGAATCAGATTACAGCAGCTTGTCAAAGGCATAAGGAGGAATGTAACTGAAGAATTCAAATGCATCTAAAATAAAATAAAGTTAAATATTTATTTTAGGGATTTTTTCAAAAAAATAACATGCTAGCCTTACAGGAAAATGCACAAGGGTTAAATGATAAAGATTTCAATTGTTTTGGACAGTGGGATTCATTTAGAAATGACAAATGAGCATGCTTCAGTGCAAAGGAGCACTTGGTTTAAATTAGGGAAGCCAATCCCAGGGTATTTTTTCAATCCCAGTATTGGAAAATGCTCAATCCCGGGATTGTTACTCATAGATTTCATTTGGTTTAAATTAGGGAAACCAATCCTGCAGCGGTGTAGCTAGGTGCCATGGTGCCTGGAGCAAGGGCATATTTCGCGCCCCCCCCCCGGTAATGATTTGGGGGCGTGGCTAACATGTGTTGGCATGTTACATTTGAAAATAAAAAAATAAAAAAATAAGACAATATATAAAACACTGTAACGGGATCTGCTGCGCTATATAAGACACTGTAACGGAATCTACTGCTCTATATAAGACACTGTAACGGAATCTGCTGCTCTATATAAGACACTGTAACGGAATCTGTTGCTCTATATAAGAAGCTGTAACGGAATCTGCTGCGCTATATAAGACGCTGTAACGGAATCTGCTGCGCTATATAAGACGCTGTTACGGAACCTGCTGCGCTATATAAGACACTGTAACAGAATCTGCTGCGCTATATAAGACACTGTAACAGAATCTGCTGCGCTATATAAGACACTGACGGAATTTTCTGCGTTATATAAGACGCTGTAAAGGAATCTGCTGCGCTTTATAAGACACTGTAACGGAATCTGCTGCGCTATATAAGACACTAACGGAATCTGCTGCGCTATATAAGACACTGTAACGTAATCTGCTGCGCTATATAAGACACTGTAACGTAATCTGCTGCGCTATATAAGACACTGTAACGTAATCTGCTGCGCTATATAAGACACTGTAACGTAATCTGCTGCGCTATATAAGACACTGTAACGGAGTCTGCTGCGCTATATAAGACACTGTAACGCAATCTGCTGCGCTATACAAGACACTGACGGAATCTGCTGCACTATATAAGACACTGTAACGGAATATGCTGCGCTATATATGACGCTGTAACGGAATCTGCTGTGCTATATAAGATGCTGACAGCTGTAAATAAATATATATACAGATAAAGATATATCCCCCAAACCCCAAGTTTATTACTATGTTTATTATGAACAACATTCATTAGCTGTATAAAAAAAATCCACCTTGAATAATTGGATAACAGGGCGGCACGGGCCGCAGCAGAACAACTTCTCCTCCTCCAGGCTACAGCCAGCGCTTGGGAAGGATGATGACGCTGCTGTAGCCAGGGGGGAGGGCGTGAGTCACTCTGCGTAGCAGAGGCAGGTGACTCTGGGAGGAGTCTTTAGTGCTGCTACGCTGCGCTGCCCGGAAGCCGAACTGAGCAGCAGCGGCAATTGAGGACAGAGAGGAGTGTCAGCCCGCCTTCCGGCCTCACCGTCCGTGACGCTTGGCGGCAGGGACCGGGGCGAGCAGGGCAGGAGGCAGACGCCGGGCAGGGCAGCCGCCGGAGCACGCTGCCCGTTAGATAGTATTATACTTGAACTTGTGTCAGTGGCGTAACTAGAAATTTTGTGCCCCCCTGCCAAAAAAAGTTTTGGGGCCCCCATACATTAATTATAATTTTTTTCATACATATCCTTCCTTTTCACCCATCACTTCTTCCCCTCCTATAACAATTATCCCTCCTCCTGTCCCTCCCATCAAAGTTATCCCTCCTGTTCTCCCACTGAACATATAATCATAGAAGTTTCAGACCTGGTCCTGGGGTGGCAGGCAGGCAGGCTCCAGGTGCAGCTGTCCGGACTCCGGACACAGACAAGTTCATGTGATTGTTTCAGCTCACTCAGACTGTGGCAGCCTTTATAATCAATCTAAAGCCTCACTGAAATATGCTTTACTGTGAGGATTTAGGTTGATTGTAAAGCCTGCCACAGTCTATAAATCAAGTGAAGTGTGGCAGGCAGGACTGGAGTGAGAGCGAGATCGGAGGTCACAGAGACAGGCGCAGGCTGCTATGGGCAGTGACAGCACTGAGCGCACCTCATCTCAGCAAGGGAGCAGAGCAGGGAGAATTCCTCCTTGCTTTGCATACCTTGCTGAGCAGCTATCGCCGCCAAGGACTGAGCCCCGGCATTCTCCTCCTGCCTCTACAGGTACTGCTGCTGCACTGACACTGCGCCCACGTATGGCTGGCTCCCCCCCCGCGCAAATGCTTGGGCTACGGAGTACAGAGCCTTATTTACGCCACCACTGACATGTGCAGGCAGGGATCATTGTCGGAGAGGGGAGGGGGGGCGGGCCGGCGGCGCCATTTGACCAATCGCCGCCCGGAGCATGAGCTCCGGTGGCTCCGCCCTCCCTACGCCTCTGCAATCCTGGGGCATTTTTTCAATCCCGGCATGGGCGGATTGGCCCACCGGGATACCGGGCTTTTTCCCGGTGGGCCGGCCTATTTCAGCCAGGCAGCGGCCGCTCGCTCCCCCTGGCTGGGCCGCGGACCGCCCGACCGCCTTCTCCGCGGTTAGCGGCCGCGGCCGCAGCACTTTACCCTCAGTTAAGATGGCCGCGGCCGGCCTCGTCAATGGCAGCAATTATAATGGCCGCGGGAGGGCTGGTGCGCATGCGCGGTCGCACGCAGCAGCTCCCGCGGCCCCTTTGAATGTGTGTGTGTGCACGGCTGCTAAATTGATCCCCAGCAGGCAGCGCAGCATGAGTTTATTGCGCGCTGAGGATCAAAAACAGGAAGGGGGCGGCGCTGACAAAGCAGGAGAATTAAAGAAAGAGCAGCAGTCTGCACTCTGAAGCGCCGCCCACCCTTCTGCTAGCCTTCTCCCTATAGCAGCAGCAGAGCAGCAGCCTGGCAGCCACAGCCATAGGAAGAGCCAGCCAAGCATGGGCAGAGCCTGGAACAGCTCTACAGCTAGCCTCCCAGGTATATAATGTGTGCTGGGGATGGGCATGATTTGATGGGCATCACGGTGTGTGGCATATGTATAATGGGCATCACGGTGTGTGCCATATGTATAATGGGCATCACGGTGTGTGGCATATGTATAATGGGAATCATGGTGTGTGCCATGTGTATTATGGGCATCACGGTGTGTGGCATATGTATAATGGGCATCACGGTGTGTGCCATATATATAATGGGCATCACGGTGTGTGGCATATGTATAATGGGAATCATGGTGTGTGCCATATGTATTATGGGCATCACGGTGTGTGACATATGTATAATGGGCATCACTGTGTGAGGCATATGTATAATGAGCATCACAGTGTTTGGCATATGTATAATGAGCATCACGGTGTGTGGCATATATATATTGGGCATCACGGTGTGTGACATATGTATATTGGGCATCACGGTGTGTGACATATGTATATTGGGCATCACGGTGTGTGACATATGTATATTGGGCATCACGGTGTGTGACATATGTATAATGGGCATCTCTGTGTGTGGCATATGTATAATTGGCATCACGGTGTGTGCCATATGTATAATGGGCATCACGGTGTGTGGCATATGTATAATGGGAATCATGGTGTGTGCCATGTGTATTATGGGCATCACTGTGTGCGGCATATGTATAATGGGCATCACGGTGTGTGCCATATATATAATGGGCATCACGGTGTGTGCCATATATATAATGGGCATCACGGTGTGTGGCATATGTATAATGGGCATCACGGTGTGTGGCATATGTATAATGGGCATCACGGTGTGTGGCATATGTATTATGGGCATCATGGTGTGTGCCATATGTATTATGGGCATCAGGGTGTGCGGCATATGTATAATGGCATCAGGGTGTGCGGCATATGTATAATGGAGCATCAGGGTGTGCGGCATATGTATAATGGCATCAGGGTGTGCGGCATATGTATAATGGAGCATCAGGGTGTGCGGCATATGTATAATGGGCATCAGGGTGTGCGGCATATGTATAATGGGCATCACGGTGTGTGGCATATGTATAATGGCATCAGGGTGTGCGGCATATGTATAATGGGCATCACGGTGTGAGGCATATGTATAATGGGCATCACGGTGTGAGGCATATGTATAATGGGCATCACGGTGTGAGGCATATGTATAATGGGCATCACGGTGTGAGGCATATGTATAATGGGCATCACGTGTGTGTGGCATATGTATAATGGGCATTACGGTGTGCGGCACAAGTATAATGGGCATCACGGTGTGCGGCACAAGTATAATGGGCATCACGGTGTGCGGCATATGTATAATGGCATCAGGGTGTGCGGCATATGTATAATGGGCATCACGGTGTGCGGCATATGTATAATGGCATCAGGGTGTGCGGCATATGTATAATGGCATCAGGGTGTGCGGCATATCTATAATGGGCATCAGGGTGTGCGGCATATGTATAATCGGCATCACAGTGTGCGGCATATGTATAATGGCATCAGGATGTGTGGCATATGTATAATGGGCATCACGGTGTGTGGCATATGTATAATGGGCATCACTGTCTCCTCCACCACTTTGGGACTCCCCTCCCTGCATCCCCTGCCACTCTGCATTCCCCCTCCTACCCTGCATCCTGTGCCACCGTGCCCCCTCACACTCTGTGTCCTGTGCCACCCTGTGTAAGTCCTCACTCCCTTCGTTCTCAGCCACTCTGCATCTCCCCTCCCAGCATTCTACGGCACCCTCCATCCTCCCCTCCCTCCCTGCATCCTCTTCCACCCTGCCACTCTACTGTGTTGGGAGACCCCCTGTCACCCCCCCCCCCCCATCTCTATCTCCCCAGCCCCACAGGCTGTAGAATAAACGCTGTACGCATGCGCCTATTCTGCAGCCTGAGGGGCTGGGGACATAGCCAGCAGCTCAGAGAGCCACTAGCCATGCCCTCACAGCGGCAAAAATTGGGCGTGGCCTTGTTGGAATAGGCCACACCCCCATATTGATAGGCCACGCCCCCTAAAAAATCGGGCGCGCCTCCGGCGCGCAACAACACGCCACCCCCCCCTTAGGGCTGCTTCAAGATTTTTCCCGGGCTGGTTTTAATTCCCAATCCGCCCCTGAATCCCGGGATTCCCTCATAACAAAAGCCAGGTGGTATGTGGGCGGGCTGATGCTGCCAGGAGCCGGGTGGTTGATTGGACAGGCTGATGCTGCCAGAAGCCGGTTGGTCTGCGGGAGTCGGGCAGAAGCACAGGACACGAGATAACTGTGATGGCAGGCGGCCAGCACGTACAGGATCAAAGCAGTTCAGGCTGGCTGTGCGGCTGTTTGGCCTGCGCAGCGTGACCTCTGACCTCGTCACACTGCGCAGAGCCGCACTGCTCAGACGCTGCCCGGCATTAGACTGCGCATGCACAGTCTAATCCTGTAATCGCAGGATTGGAAACGCCAATCCCGGGATTAAAATCCCAGCATTTTGGGGGCCAAATCCTGGGATCCAGATGATCCTGATTCCAGGATTGGCCACCCTACTTTAAGTCAATGAGGTCTCAGGGCCTAAATAGACCTGAGCGAGCGGCTGCGAATTAGCAGGCTGGGCTATTATCGATAGAATGCGCATGTGTATGGCCTGTAGTATGCATGCGCGGGGCCACAGGGCTCTGTAAATGAGCAGCGTTGCGATCAGGTCTGAATTAGACTCTCAGTTTGCAGAAAAGAAGAAAACAAGAAGGGGTTTATTTACTAAGATGTGAGTTCTATTGAAAAGGGGATGCTGCTGTGAACAACCAATCAGAATCTATTTCCTCCTCAGCACCTTCTAGTAGATAGGATATGATTGGTTGCCCATAACAATATTCCACCTTCAATAGATTTTCCATCTTAATAAACCCTGAAGTTTCTGCTGGGAGAAGGGAAAAATTGTGCAGAGCAAGGTCATTCCTAGGAGGCAGATTTGAGTGATATTCTTGATATCACTCATTAAGAATGATAAGAGTTGCTCCGGCTAATCAGCGCCTAACTGTAATTTTTCAAACATCCTTGTAAATACAACTAGACAAAAAGAGGTATTTTCAAGCAAATACTATACATAAAAAATCGTTTTTGTAAAGTAAGGACATGAATGAATGTCTGTAACAGAAAATACAACCTTATCATGCTCCAGCACCTACATTAAATGCAAAGTGTACTGTAGAAAGCCTTTGTTCTCTGTGACCTATTTGTATCACTTGAACAAGCATTGCAAATAATGATCCAAATATAGCAAATGTGTGAGGCCTACATGCTACAGAGATCGAGAGGGCTCTGTTTCCATGTGTCTGTCATTATACTATGCTGCAAATCATTGTGCTGTTTACACCATGAAGAAACATTCTATATAGTGTCTGTATGTATAGGGGGTATGGGTCAAAGGGTCAACAGTAAGAAAATCGATAGTCAATCGTTCGACCTCTATTGGCCAAAAGGCCATAATCCGACACATGGAAAAGGTGGACAGGGTCAAAAGAGCTGGGAACCCCCGGCGAAACACGTCAGCACCTGCACCCCCCACCATACAACACCATTGGATCTATATACACGACAAGAAATCCCAAACCAGGACCCACCAGGCACCTATAAGGAGGTACTATTAACCCCAAGGACATTCTTGTGGACAACCACTCTGAAGGACCATCACTCCTGCAATGGAAGCCGTAATCTCAGCTTAAAAAGGACCTTTACTTTGTCGTGAGTGTGATATTCCTCATTGGGAACTATCATCAATTCACCTCCGCAATATTATCTTTTTCAGTATTCATTGTATTTTAATACTTATTTTATGCGTGATGTAATAAAATGTTCTTATTTTCAACTCTAACTGCTGTTGGTAATACTGTATATTTATTTTGCTCCAAGTGACGCTGTCTTTTACCATTTACCTCTTCTCTAGTTTCCCTTTTTTTTAATAGCTGCTGTTTGTGAGGCCCAAGCCCATTGTAGCACCTATACTAATACCATCGAAGGTATTATACTTTTATTTTCTCGAAAAGTCGACAAATGCATAGGTCAACATGAAAAATGTTGACACGTAAAAGGTTGACCTGAGTTTTTGACTTTTTTGTTGTCTCTGTCAATTAATAGTGGTTCACGTATAGACCTACCAACCACATACCTGTATAGCAGCCCAGGGGGAAGGTATTGGAACACACTACTGTGGTAATGTTGTACAAATGGGGATCAGACCATGCCATAGTTGACTAAAGCAAAGAGTGTTTTATTAATTTGGAAGGAAAAAAGTATAGGATTCCTAGGTTTTGCTGCACCGTACTGAATGCAACCTTACACTGCGTGCACTTATGTGTAATGACAGGATGCTTATTATTATTATTATAAGTGGTGGTGGCGCAGTGTAATATTGGTTTTCATGGGGCTCTGTAGATAGCTGGAGTTAGCCAGGGACACATCCATATCGCTAACTATGCAGTAGACAGACATGGCGGAGAGCCTTGCATGTGCAAAAGGTTTAGGTATGTATCTCTGTGCAGAGCCATGACAGTTTTTAGTAGAGATGTGCGGGCTCGGATTTCCCAGTTCCGAGCCCACACGAACATCACTAATCCGAGCCCAGCTGTGCTCAGAGCTTCCCATCTGACTCGGATCTGGGTGCGCGGACAAAACGTCATTGCCCGGTGCCGGATTCTCGCGAGATCCGGACCTCTCCATTTGTCTCTCGTGAGTTGTTAGGGTTAAGGATAGGAGTCTGTGACTGTGCGGAGCTTAGTTAGGTTAGGTAGGTTAGGGAGCTTACTTTTTTTTTTGCTGCTGGGGCGACTGCCAGTGCCTACTAGTGCCACTGTCTGCTCTGCTCCCTGGTGTGTACTCTGAGTCTGCACTGCCAGCGGCCTGCCAGCCCAGCCAGTACTACCTGGCTACTTCAGTTCAGTATATCTGCACTGTTGTTATGTGTTGTTAACCACTTGTATACCAGTCTACTTGTGCATCTGCTGTATAATACCTCCCTGCTGGTGCATTTAATTTTACACAGCCTTATATAACTAGTAAACATATTCTCTGCTGGTGCATCTACTGTACTGCCTTATATATATATATATATATATATATATATATATATATATATATATATATATATATATATATATATATATATTATAAAAATATAAAAATATAAATATATTATAATAAATATTATACCAGAGTACTGGTGCATCTACTGCTGTGTATATATATATATATATATATATATATATATATACCAGTCTCGTGGTGCATCTACTGCCATATATATATATATATATATATATATATATAATACCTCCCTGCTGGTGCATTTACTGCAGTATATATAATACCTCTCTACTGGTGCATCTACTGCCGTATAAATAATAATACCAGTCTACTGGTGCATCTACTGCCGTATATATAATACCTCTCTGCTGGTGCATCTACTGTCGTGTATAAAATATCTCTCTGCTGGTGCATCTACTGCCTTATATATAATATCTCTCTGCTGGTGCATCTACTGCCGTATATATAATACCTCTCTACTGGGGCAATCACAACAGTTCAAAGAAGAGTAATTATGAAGGAATGACGCACTCACCTGTGCGCCCCCGGTGTAGAGGTAATATGCAAGGTTCTCATGTTTGCGACCCATGTAGCACACTTCTCTTTGACCAGATGGGCCAAGTTTTAGTTATCCACTGTTAATGTTTCTTTGTTTCACCTTCTATGGTTTGCACTGCATTTAAAGTGGTTTAAAGGAAATGTTATGGGATACAGGTCAGTCCGGTGAGTTGGAGGCACTGCGCTGGCCTCTTATCAAGTGCTTTAGCAAGAAAATGTCAGCGGTATAGAAGTGTGCATGGGCTGAGGAGATGATATGGGTAGGCAAAGTGACAGCATTTCTTGCCAAGTAGCGGCATGCAGTGTTTTGCAGAGCAGTCCAGTGTAGTAAAAAAAAGTGATTTACTTAAAAAAGCGTATGTTTTTAGATGTGCTTCTTGCTGTTCTGTAAACTGACTAGAATTGTAGGAAAGATGTATCACAGTTTGGAGAGAGATAAATAGGCAAGGGATAAAGTATCCACTCTACCAGATCGTCCAGGAGCATCCAGAAAATCGGGTCACCCTCCAAGGTTTGCAAAAGCACAGGCATGTCTTTGAGGCATACTTGCCTACTTTTGAAAAATAGTTTCAGGGAGATTACAGTTGGTAGCGATATTTTGCACAGCGCCCCATTGAAGGGTCGTGTCATGCTCCACCCAAAGGGTGTGTCTAGTTCCATATATGGAGAGATTGAGAAAAGAGATTGTGAACGTGGCACCTAGAAGCGTGGGTGCTCTCACAGTGCTCTAGTACCAGGCTATACATATGAATGCATTAATATTTACCGTTGCCCTTTAAATTATCGCCTCTTTAATAATACTCCACAGACAGAGGCGTAACTCTGGGAGGTAATGGAGTCATCTCCAGCCAGGCTCCTGCTTCCAAGGGGCCAGCTCTCCTTCCCTTGCAAGTTTGAAACAGTTAATTGAAAGCTGTCGATATTGCTTCTGTGGCTGACTCCCCCTCCAAGCAGGACAATAGACGTCACACTCTTTATTGTTGCTGTGTGGGGTGTGGTATGCGGTTCCGATAGTCGGGATCCCGACAGTCATTAGCCCGATGTCGGGATCCCGACTGGCTGGTCTCAGACAGCGTGGCCAGCACAACAAAGCCCCTAGTGGGCACGGTGGCTTGCTGTGCTCGCCGCCTATTCTATTCTCCCTCTATGGGGGTCGTGGACCCTCACGAGGAAGAATAGCCGACGGCCGTCGGGAACCCGGCCATCTGTGTTTTAACAGTCAGGATCCCGATGTCGTGTTAAGGACTGTCGGGATCCCGATTCCCGGGACCCCGTCCGGCACCCACTGTGTGTATGTATGTGTGCGTGTGTGGGTGTCCAAAATGTATTTTGCCCCCGGGTAACAGGGACGAACTTACGCCACTGTCCACAGAACTGAATCTGTACCTGCATCTCACAGGTAATCATAAGGCCCCATTGTTATCCCTGTACCTACAATTAGTGGCACCAAGAGAGGGGGAAGAGGGTACTAATCACCAGGGCCCAGGTATAATGGTGGGGTCCATTGGGGCCCCAAAAACCTGGCATCTGCCGAATTTCTTCTCAACCCAACACATGATACAGTGTGGCCAGGGAGGTGCTTAAAGTGGTATTTTTTCAAAATATATTTTAGACTAAGGGTGCATGGCCATGCCTTCTGTAACTAGGCCACTAACCCAGATAAGTACCTGGGCCCGGCCAGACTCTCTCCTGCCTTTGCAGCGCTGTGGTATTTTAAACAATTAATAACAAGTGAATCAATTAATAGAAAATTATAACAAATTTAATGACACATAAATTACAATTTATCCGGATATAAAAATATATCATAAAAAATAGTCTAAAATGCAAAACTTGATAAGAGTGGATTTTAGGTGTATCATATAACCTGCACTGGACGATTCAGAGTCCCGTATGGAGAAGTCCATGTATGAACCACAATGATGGGAATGGCCGCTGGAGGTTTGTATAAAGATGAAGTCCTTCTTTGAATTAGGGCAGAGTTTACCCACGGAAGGTACGACCTCAACGATTGATGCGGTGAAAATTGTAAATCCCGAATGGTGGTGGTACGTTCTCCTTGGCACTACGAACTCTGGTCCAGAAAGTTTGGCAGGCAGGTAATGGGTAAGGATCAGTAAATCCTCGGGATTTACAATTTTCACCGCATCAATCGTTGAGGTCGTACCTTCCGTGGGTAAACTCTGCCCTAATTCAAAGAAGGACTTCATCTTTATACAAACCTCCAGCGGCCATTCCCATCATTGTGGTTCATACATGGACTTCTCCATACGGGACTCTGAATCGTCCAGTGCAGGTTATATGATACACCTAAAATCCACTCTTATCAAGTTTTGCATTTTAGACTATTTTTTATGATATATTTTTATATCCGGATAAATTGTAATTTATGTGTCATTAAATTTGTTATAATTTTCTATTAATTGATTCACTTGTTATTAATTGTTTAAAATACCACAGTGCTGCAAATTTGTTTTTCTTTTGTGTAATTTTCCAAGGGAACTGACTATTCCCTATATAGCAGCTGCTTTACTTTTTGAGAGAACAACTGGTGGAAAGCGCTCCCGATCAACTTCGGTTGATCCTTTCTCCTTTTCTCCTGCTTTTGCCTACAATGGGATGCCCTGATTACCTTCCTTTGGAAGTTCTATTGGAAAACACATTTTCGGACATGTGCAATTAAAATATTGAAGTACAAATGTCCAAAGTAACCCTAATATAGATAGCCCAGATGTCTACATGGAGTAATAAAATAGACACCTAAAGATGACAAATTAAGGGCCAGCATGCTGCTTTGTACAGTCGGACAATAGGAAGTGAGCAGGGTAACATTGCTTTTTACAAAGAGTAAACCAATAGCAATTGTAAGACTGAGGGGACCCCGTCTGTCTGTATCAGAGGATTGTGTCGGAGAAGCAGCATATATATCGTATGATATCAAGCCAGATCGGAGGTATTTTACATCAGGTCCGATCCGATGTCTATTCCCACACGCATTGAATCCTTTTAGATCATAAGTGCATTACGTATTTATTTATTTATTTACAGTTTCTTATATAGCGCAGAAGATTCCGTTGCGCTTTACAATAGTAGACAGTGATAAAACAAACTGGGTTAGGACAGACAGACTTGGAGGTAGGAGGGCCCTGCTGCAAGCTTACAATCTATAGGGATATAGGAGGGAAACACAAGGACAGGCACCAGCAATAGCTTAGCAGTCCCACCAATTTGCAAGTCCAGAAGGGAAGCTATATAATACATAAGTGCCTCAGAGGGTTATGCGTATAATCTATCAGAATCGGATCATCAGCAGTACATCGCAGGTGCTTTATGTTTCCAATTGAATCATTTTTATTATTCATTTTTCTTAGTATTACACACATTGACATTAACAATATGATTCTTGGTTTACATATTCAATATTATATTACATTTCACATTTCATATTTACTAACATTCATTTACAAGAAGAACCATTCAATTGAGATATCCAAGGTACTAATATTTTCTAGTTAAACCCATGTATAGGGTTATTGTGTGTATACTGTATATTATATTGTGAGTGAATTTTATATGTGTACAAAAAAATATATATTTTTAAGATTATTTAGTGCATAAATTCTCTTTAAGTGCAATGTGTATTGAGTGATTAAGAGTGTTAATTTTAAAAGTGTTATTCCTTCCAAAACGTAAAATTTCCATGAGAGATTTGATATATATTTCTCATGGTTTCTGTAGGTGTGTATGATGTTCGTTTTACTTTGGGAGTGCAGTGTGTGTCTGTTTAATAGTTCTATAAATATCTATCCTTATATATATCCAGTCTCCATCTTTTCTTTAATTCCTGACATGATACAAAAAAGCAGGATAAATTAATGTATTTTTAGTGCATAATTTCATAGAACATAAAAACATTAAATTAAGACAGAGATAATAAAAAAACTAAATAAAAAAAACAATCAAAATCAAAAAAGAATTTCTCCCCTCTAACTTTGGACTATAGTTATTGTTTTATTATCTATATTTATCTTTTAAGCATTTCTATCTTAATGTATTATTTTCCTTTGCTCTTATTTATATGTTCATCACATATACCCATGTTATATACTCAACTTTCAATTATAAGCTATAAACATTAGACCCACATCAATTAATAGAACTTTCTATGACATATGAGCCTCCTAGTCGGCTTTATGTTTATAGCACTCCTGATGTATCGCATCCAATTCCCCCTTGAACACCCCCGGGAGCTCCCCGAGAGTTCTTTTACATGCGATCAGTGGCGGCTCTTACCTCTGTGGAGGAGGGGGGCTGCCACGATGGGGGCTGCACTCTAGATGAGCTCTGTGTCCTAACTCACATAATTATGTTTTAATTTATGGATGTGAGACAATTAATAACTCTGCCGAAAACAGGGCTCCTGTGGCCAAAAACACACAGGTTTCACTAAACAATCCTATTGAATAGCCGAACAAAAAAAACAGCGATACATTAGGATAAATAGCAAAAAAACAGACAATATCTGCTCCTGATGTTTTATCAGAGGTAATTGGATACCCTCCTATGGGGTGATGTTATCACGCCAAGAAAGTGTCTGATTTGGGGACCTGATTTTGGATCAGAAGCTATCCCATTTAAAAAAGTGGCTCTGCACTTACCATCTTTTTTATCTATTGAAACTGGAGCAGATATACAAATCCCACTATACTGTACATCATATTAATGGCTGGTTCATTCCAGACAGAACTGCTGATACCGCAAACATCCACGCCATAACCGTGGGTGCTCCGGGGCGCGAGCACCCACGGAAGGTGAGGAGCAACCACGGGCCACGGCCGGAGCTCACCGCCAGGGATCCTGGCGGATGGGAACTAGTAGCAGTATTAATACCGCTTCTAGTTCCCATCTTCCGCAGGGACCCCCGCTGCTGATGGCATATCCGCTGCTGGGACCCCGCTGCAGCGCTGCCAGGACCCCCTACCTACCTCCATCCAGGACTGGGGGGGGGCACCCTTGAGCACCCACGAGTACCCACCGGCAAAAACGTAATCCGGCGCCCCTGACCTGCAAATAAAAGCTATAAATATCACCTAAAGATCAGTATAATTAATAAAAAATACTAAGGGGCACCAATCCTCATTACCTAAATGCAGGTGAGTAAGAGCAGTGGTGTAAGGGGGGGGGGGGTAGTCATAATGGGGAGGGCTGCCCAGCGTTAGCAGTGTTGATGTCTGTGGCACATATGTAGCACGTATCCAGAGTATTTATCATGAAAAATACACCAATAAGACTGTTAAGGTCTTTCGCAGGGACAGAACTTTTTATCTCAGCATACAACAATTGATACAACCATGAGATTTTGCCCTTAAAACGTAAAAATTCCTTACCAAAAATCAATACAGGACTGTGTAATCACTTAAGAGTCAAAATATGAGAGTATAAGCTTATCTAAAAAAGAAAAATCTTTGAAATAATAAAAACAAAGAAATCGGCAGCAAAAAAAGTACCACTTGTCCGATCATGTTTGCCCTAAACAGACGCATACACTCTGCTACAGTAAGGTTCATTTTTGTCAGAAAGCCAATTAACTTACTGTTCCAGTACACTTTTGGGGAATTGTGGGATACTATTGAATGTCAGATGCTAACAGTTCCCCCTTATGAAGACTGTATTAAAATGAAACGCATTGGCTTGGTTGGGGAACTTACCTGAAACAGAGGGGAAAACGTATGAAGCAGTAATAAGGGAGGAGAAGTGATAATGTGCCTGGTACTTTATCACCGGCCAATCAGCTCCTGACTGTTAAGTTACAGGCTGGGTTTAAAACGGGACAGTTAGGAGCTGATTGGCTGGTGATAAAGTACCAGGCACTTTATCACTTATCCTCTATTGCTGACTACTAAATGGTCCTCAGTGGGTAACAGCTTTAACAAATATGGAGAAATGTAGTGCTGAAAGCCTATTAATCAAAGGGTTATCGAGCAGTCATCAGGAACATGCTTAAATTCAGGTCTCTACAGGGTATACAAGTAGAGTTGTAGCAAACAGAGTACAGTCAAAGGAGGGAAAGGTTACAAGTGGGGTACCCCAGGGATCTGTACTTGGACCAGTGCTTTTTCATATCTTTATTGGTGATATTGCAAATGGATTTGAGGGTAAAATATGCCTTTTTGCAGATGACACAAAGGTAGGCAACAAGGTAGACACACCAGGAGGGGTAAAACAAATAATTGATGATCTAGGTAGATTAGAGGAATGGTCAAGAGCATGGCAACTACAGTTTAATGCCAAAAAAAGCAAAATAATTCACTTGGGTCTCAAAAATCAAAAGACTAAATATAGTATAAATGGCACTATAATGGAAAGTACTGAGGAAGAGAGGGATCTAGGTGTCACTATTTCAGAGGACTTAAAGGCAGGTAGGCAATGTAACAAAGCAATGAAGAAGGAAAGTCAGATGCTTTGTTGCATAGGGAGAGGTATCAGCAGTAGAAAGAAATAAAGAAGTAATAATGCCACTGTATAGGTCATTGGTACGACCTTATCTAGAGCAGGCTTGTCTACCCTCCCGGAATTGCTGGTAGGCTCCTGAAAATCAGGTCCCCCTCCCGCCCCCTCTGGAACATGGGCAATCCTCCCGCATTGGCCACGCAGCCCCCGCACCACCCTTCCATGCTGAACTAAAATACCAGTTTTTGCGGGTCCACTGCAAGGGGCGGGGCTAAAATGATGCAAATTGCATCATTTCGCGTCATTTTAGCCCCTCCCTGCGAATTGCTTTCTTTAAATGCCATGGGGGTGGGGCTTGGTGACGTCAGCCTCTGAACACGAGGACATGCACTGAAACTAGAGGGAGGAAGATTCAGGGGAAATTTGAGGAAGAATTACTTCACAGAAAGAGTAGTAGATAAGTGGAATAGCCTCCCATCAGAGGTGGTAGAGGCAAATATAGTAGAGCAATTTAAACATGCTTGGGATAGGCATATTGATATCCTTACAGAAAAATAAGGCTAAAATATGGTTTGAGGCAACATGTTTAAAAAAGGGGCAGACTAGATGGGCCAAGTGGTTCTTATCTGCCGTCAAATTCTATGTTTCTATGTAAATACGGTGCAGCCCTTCCATTGTAGAGGCAGCACTTTCAATCTGAAACATCAATGCATGTTGCTTGGAGACAGGATGCAAGAACATCATGCTACAGTACCATTCATTTCTGTGTGGAACATGGCAGTTGAGTGTAAAAAACTATAAACAGGACAGACAATACCTGACTTTTCTTAAGACACATAAAAGGGAGCTGCAGATACTATACATAATGGAACTCTGAGGTGTCTGAGCGTTATCTAACGCTCTTATGGTGCTACTGTTGTCATGGTCCAGTTCACAGAAGTAAAATGAAATAAATGTGTTTTAAAAGAACACTAAAGCCATAGACACTATAACAGCTATCCTGTGGGATGAACAAAGCTGATGCCTTCTATTCTGTTCTCAAGTAGAAAATTCCATAAGGCATCAAACAATGTCTGATCAATAAGGTCATTGGGTTTATACAATATCACTACTGTACTGTTAGTGGATTTCTACCAGAATAAACTGAATGTCTGCAAAATCCCTGCAACTTTAACCCCTTGAGTGGTGAGATTTGCTGGGGCAGGACAAACCTACCAGGGCAGGGCCATTCTCACCACTCAAGGGCAGCAGCCACAGGGGGTGCTCTGGCATGCGAATGCCGGAGCAAGGAGGTCGGGGGGGGGGGGGGGAGAGAGGAGGGGGGGTGACAACGGGAGGTTGCTTCTAGAGGTGGTGCGCCAGTGGTGCACAGCTGGAGGCACCACTTGCGCACACCTACCTACTGGTGGTATGCCCGAAAATTTTCCGGGATAGCCCGCTGCGGCAGCGCAGCTGAGCCCAAGGAAATTTCCGGCCTTACCACTGAAGTGGTTAAATGTACACTTTCTAGTGAAATCCATGACCTGCGCTGTGCTCCATCGGATTGCAATAAGGTTAGGTAGAATAGCACATGTGCAAAGTGTCCTGTTTACTGTGCTGGTGAATTGTGAACAGTGATATAAAACGTGTTGAGGTGCTGAAAACAGGCTTTGCAAATACATTCATGAACAATTTAGCAAAATGATCACATACAGTAAATGTTGCTTATAGAGGGAAGATCAACCGGGGATGTCTTAACAGCACTGTAGACCCTGCGCAAAGCACTGGGGCTCTACATACCTATTCCTAGAAATAAATAATAAATAATGAATAACTTATCCCTTCTGTGGTCCCGCACAATCTCTCACCACATGCTTCCATACAGTGGACATCTGTCAGCACTCCAATTGGTGGATTGCTCCAACAATCCCCCATTTATAATCAGAGCAGCCTGGTAGCATTCTGTACCTGCCTTCGAGTAGCTCTGGGGGAACCGCACCACCACTGCTGGAATGCCTCTAGAATTGTAGGGCCCTAGGCCCAGTAAACCCATTGCCCTGGATCCAACTGCTAAATGTTGCAGATGGTGATTGGGCTAGGTGCAGTAATAAATCATTTGGGGCCTGCGTGTACTCGCAGGGGAGCCATGTTTGTCTAATGCGCATGCGGTGGGTGCGAACGGGCACGGGGAACTGCAAGTTCGCCATCCAATTCACACCTAACAGTGCAGTCATGTGAACCAGAACAAGGGGGGTTATTCTAGTTCACTTTTTCTGACAAAATCCTTCTTAGATGGACAAAACCATGTGCACTGCAGGTGGGGCAGATGTTACTTGTGCAGATATAATTAGATTTGGGTGGGGTTTTACTTCAAAATGAGATCTATGTTGCATACCCTCCAACTGTACCAATTTAGCCGGTACAGTACCGGTTTTTAACGGTCTGTACCGGCTAAATAAAACTGTACCGAATGTACCGCTTTTTGAAGATTACGCTCCCGTTCGCATGCGCCTCCTCCCGTCTCGGAGGTAAACAGTCGATTCATAACTAACCACTGGCAGGTTTCTAGAGGCAGCGCCGGGAGAAGAGGAGCTGGCTGCACAGCTAGGCTTGCTAGCACTGCGGCCAATCAGAGCGCAGGGGGCCGGGAGGCAGCGCCGGGAGAAGAGGGGCTGGCTGCACAGCTAAGGTTGCTAGCACTGCGGCCAATCAGAGCGCAGGGGGCCGGGAGAAGAGGGGCTGGCTGCACAGCTAGACTTTCTAGCTTTGCGGAGTGTGGACAATCAGAGCGCAGGGGGCCGGGAGGCGGCGCCGGCTCACATAATGTGAACCGGACATTATGTGCAGCTTAGAAATACAAAGAATAGTTTTCCCTGTCGCATACCGCGCTCACAAACTAGTATTAGTATCTAAAGATAGTCCTTGGTGGATAATATAATATAATCCTCTTCCAAGAAGTGTCTTTTCTTCCTCACCAGCCGGCCCTCACTAGCGTCAGCATTGTACATGCTAGGGCAGCTGAGCGGCGCTGCAGAAGAAAGTGAAACGGGGAGCAGCACCTTCCTGCCAGCAGCAGTGATATCCCGGCAAGCCTCATCACGAGTCAGTGGCTGCAGCAAGACAGCGTTTGGTACTCAAACAAGATCTCCTGGTATTATCTTCATGCTTGAATAAAGAAAAGGAATTTGAATCAGAAGGAGATTACAGTAAAGAAACCGAGATAGGATTGAAGTCGCACCGTGTTGTGTAAGTGGGGTACGTCCCCAGTCTTATTCTCTTTGACCTGCACCGGGTGGAGATTTATTCTGATCTTGGGGAAGGAGAGGAACCGATAGAAAAAGGCCTCACCCATAGGCAGGAAAAGAAAACTTTATGTGAGGAGCACATCTTTATCTTGGTGTGAGTAGGGTACGCTACCCTTCTGGACTTATAAAAAAAATTCCCACTTCTATCTAGGGTGGCGGTTACATAATAATCCATTACCAGTTCTAGAATATACTACACTATATTCCTTCTTCTTCTTCTTTGCTTCTCTTTCATGCTCCCGCCACGGAAAGAGGAAGGGGGAAAGAAAGGAGAAAAAAAGTAAAGAAAGAAAGAAGAAAAGACACTTCTTGGAAGAGGATTATATTATATTATCCACCAAGGACTATCTTTAGATACTAATACTAGTTTGTGAGCGCGGTGTGCGACAGGGAAAACTATTCTTTGTATTTCTTGTCTGTATTGAAGGTTGGGTGACCTCCATTTCCCTGTACCTACTGCAGCTTTTTGTGCGCCAATAGGATACTGTAACTTTTTCTTTGTCCTATTATGTGCAGCTTGGTGATCTCCTGATTATATGGCAGCAGTAAGTGCAAAGGAAACGGACGTTATATGCTAAGGACAGCTGACAGGGAGTTCAGCTGTTATTCTCTCCCCAGTCTGGTGTCTTCCCCCATTAGTTTTTTTGGGAAAAAAAGCCTAGTACACATTCGGAAAGGGGACACGTCACTTTCGACACACCCATTTGTCAATGACCACGCCCCCTTCTGAATGTGTACCGGTTTCTGAGATTCAGATGTTGGAGGGTATGATATTGCAGTGTAAAAATAAAGCAGCCAGTATTTACCCTGCACAGAAACAAAATAACTCAGCCAAATCTAATTCTCTCTTCACAAGTAACACCTGCCTCACCTGCAGTGCACATGGTTTTGTCCATCTAAGAAGGATTTTGTCAGAAAGAGTGAACTAGAATAAGGCCCATGGTCCTTAATGTACAGTATGTATAATTCCCAAAAAAGCATGCATTTGCTTATTACATTACAGGATATTATGCAATTGTATGCAGCTCATAATCCGGTTTATGTCAGCATGGTGCTAACAGCTGAATGGAGAGATGAAACATTTGCATTTGGAATTTTCTTTGTCTTATTGATCTTTTTATCGATAGATCACTTTAACAATTATATTATAAATGAATCAGGCTACAGTAGATTAAAAATAAAATCTGTGTTTAGTATAGTTTACAGATCGATAGATTCCACTGAATATTAATTTATTGCCATTTATATAGAGATCAGTAAGAACAGTATTTACAGTATTTCAATATATGACCTTATTGCTGGTTTTCAAAATGTTTGTGAAAATCATTATGCAAAATCTACTCTCATCTGTACAGAAGATATGCATATTGCACTATGATTGACAGTGGCGGGCATCGTTGTTTGGGGCGGTGCGATGTATGGGGGAGTGGTCCAGACAATGCAGCCACACGCCACCGATGAGAATGGAAAGATGGTGGCGGGGCATCTGCCTCCGCAGCCAGGCTGTGCAGTCAGAGGTTGATTCTAATTGCAGCACTTGTTACGATCCATGCGATGTGATTGCAGTTAGATTTTTATATCAGACCTCCTCATGCTGTGCAGCATTGTCCTGCATTAGGTGGCCCCCAGCATGCATAGCAAGCAGTTGCAGTTTTGCAGCTTTAGAAATATTGAATAAGGCCCTATGGGGTGATGGGGGGGGGGGGGGGGGGCTGCTCACAAGGCACCCTAGGCAAATGCCTAAAGCTGCCTAGTGGTGGCGCCAGCCCTGCCTACAGCTGTAGTCTCACTCGCCCCATTCTCAAGCTGCAGTGAAGAGAGGGGTGGAAAAACGTCTAATAGAGAAACAGAAAGCTGGTCCTAAGAAGTGATCAGAATAAAGAGCAGAGGGAACGTTAGTTATTAAGCATAATCTAATCCTTGGCACAGCTGGAATTCAGCTGGAGTTCGGTGTATGGTAATACTCCCATTTTTCAGCAGCTCATTAACCTTTTTTCTTGAGAGCAGGAGAAAGGGAATGTGTTCTGTGGATTTCATCACTGTTAGAACTGAGCGTTCATGTCCCCGACCGTACATTCTCTTGTTATCACTGTATATCATTGTCAGGCTAATATATCCTTAGGACAGCTCCAGCAGCTGGTGAGATGGAAATGATTGGAATCAACCAATAATCATTCAAGCAAGTCAATACCATTGAATTTGTTAGGGAGGTGGGTAGTCTCTATGGCAACAAGTAACCGATCATCTATAAATACTGTACTGTACAGTACAACTTGTGTATTACATTTGAACTTTTTTCTAATCTAATTTATAGCACAATTACAATTGAGTTAAAAATAAACCCAGACATTTATAGTTGTCTATGCAACACTTAAGTAATCATGCGAATGCAGAGGGTGGTGTATATTGTAATATAATGGGAACTGGGCTATCTCAATGAGGCATATGTACAATATTTAAAAAAGTATTATTATTAACAGATTATTCCACTGCAGGTGATGGAGAATATTTCTGTCATTTACACCAAGCACTGACCCAGCAGAGTGTACAGTCTGTATTCCCTATCTCATGGACACACATACAAAATAGCGTTCATATGGAGTGTGAGTGAACAGTTGAGCACTTAGAGGAAACCCACGCATCTGTTTGGACAATGTACAAACTCCACACCTATAGGCAGGGCTTAAAGTGGTTCTGGAGAGGTAGTGGAACTCCAGTGCCTGATTAACCAATAGATTGATTCGGCTGCAGCCTAGGGCACCAGGACTAGGGGGGAACCTTGCGGGTGACAGCCGAGGAATAAAAATAAGCCATAATTTATTCTATACTTATTAGCTATCCCTATCCTGATGTACTCTGGGGGGTAAATTTATTAATGTGTTTGCGCGTGCGCACGGGGGTTGCCGGGGGTGCACAGGCACCTCCTAATCACCGCCGGCAATCCCAAATGATTGCACGCAAAAGTGGATTCCCGGCCCGCAGCAGCACCCAGTTACTGGCCGGTGGTGGATAGGACTGCACTTCTTGTCTGCCGCTGCCTGCCACTAGCCCGCACGCTACAGATCGCTGCGGCACCTGGTTCAGAACGGGTGTTTTCGCTGCGGTGGACCGGCAGTGCTGGGCCAGCTGGCTTCTTTGACTATGTCAGCCCCGCCCCTGTACACGTCACTGCACACAGCACGCACCTCAGGCTCTAGCCACCTCAGAGCCAGCATGAGCGCTGAGTAGAGTATACCACGTCAGCCGCAGCCAGTGTTCCACTTCCAAGTTCCTCCTAGGAGGAAGCAGGATAGATGGATCATAGTCATGCTTCGATTGGTGAGAAAAATGTAAAGTGATTATAAATGTGATAAACGTGATTACTGACTTTACTGTGGTAGGTAGGAGCTGCTGCAGCAGTTACTGAGTGTGTGCTGCAGGCATCTATTAAGGGAGAGAGGGCCAAGGAGGGAATGTATTGTAAAAAAAACTTATTGCTTGATGCATTAAATGCTAAGCCTTTGCAACGAGTATGTAAGTCCCTTTGGTAAAGAGTATGTAATTCGGTACGTCTTCATCTTTGCGACCACCGCTTTCGCTACGGAACTTAAGTCCCCTCGCGGGCTCCATTTGCTCGCCACACTTCAGGCACGGTGGCTCGCTCCTCTTTCCTCACCAAAAGTTTACCAAAGGTCATAGATGGTGGTGTGGACACAGGAGGGTGACAGATTTGTAATGGTTCCCTCAACAAAGCTGCTAAAGTAACGGTGGCCGCAAAGATGAGGAAGTACCTGTAAGTCTCCTTGACAATGAGCATGCAAGTCCCCTTGGCAATGAGCATGCAACCCCTCCCCCTGACAACAAGTATATAACTTCTCCCTGGCAAAGAACATATAACGCCCTACCTGGCAATGAGCATGTGTCTCCCCCTAGTAATGAGCATGTATATCCCCCAACAACGGACATGTAACCCCCCCTAGCAATGAGCATGTAACTTCCCCCTGGCAACAAGCATTGCGTCAGTGTCTGCTTCAACTGTCTTTTCTTTTCCATGCACTTGTACTAATTTGCATTTGTACTGGATATCATTCTTTTCTTGTGTTGTTTTTTTGCTCATCTATGTATTGATAGGCGCTGCGGAACCCTTGTTGTGCTATATAAATAAATATTCTTTTGTAAAAGAACGGCTTCTCAGCCGATTGAGAAACCGTTCTTTTACAAAAGAAACCTTGATGTGAGTGGATCTACATCTTTACATGTAAGCATACAAGTGAGCATCATTCAACCTTACTGGCCACTTCCTGATTATTATTTACCAGTATAAAGAAACCTTTATATGTGGGGGTAACAACTCCTTAATGTAAGCTTGATTGTAAGCACTATTTGAAGCCTACACATGTGGTGATCCCCATAAAGAAATCATCTACACATGGGTCATAGGAAAGGATGTTAAAGTACCCCATCCCCTCTGATTCCAACTATCCAGACATACTTCACCATATGTACTTTCCATTTTATGTTTTCATATCTTCGGGAAACATCTGGAAGGAAGAATACTGGAGATTGTGAACCTTTTTTTGAAACCAGAAGATCAGCTTATGTGAGATCCATCCATTATTAATCGAAAACCCTCAGTTTAGCGCTGACCCACCATATTCTGTATTGTATTACTTTATGTACATTGTGCTACAGCACCAGCTTGACAGCCTAAAGCCAAATTTCCTCTACACGCTACAAGCAAAAGATCCTACATGCCTGTTGTATAACCTTCGTTACATGTCCATGAGTGCCCATACGTACTGAGTGCCCATACATACTGAGTGCCCATACTGTTTACAAGGAGAGCTTCATGTGTACCAGCCTGCAGCACCTGAAACCTTTAATGAGGCCTTGTGAAACTCATTTCCTCTGCCACTGACCATCCCCTGCCAACACACACACACACATTAGGCATAGCACAGGCCAGTTGCCAGGGTTGTCAGCACCTCTGCAAATTACAAAATATGTGCCCACAGTTTATAAAAAGAGAATGGTCTCATAAGGACGAGTCATGGTAACACAATAGTACCCACAATTCAAATTATGCCATACAGTAGCACAATCATATTCACATAATGCACATTTTGACCCTGATTCATGTTGCACCACAGAGTAGTGCCCCTGATTCAAGTTACGCTACACAGTAGTTCTCTTTATACATGTATGCCACACAGTAGTGTCGCTTACACATTATGCCCACAATAGAAGTGCCTTTTACACTTAAAGCCCACAGCAGTAGTGCCGCCCACAGCAGTAATACCCCTTTAAACAAAGGTGACAGGCTGCAGAGGGACCGCCCAGCAGAGGGCAAGGTCACCCAGCACGCTGGGTCCCCTTTTACAGCAAATAACTCCAACAGTACCAGCTGCCCCCTGGATGTGCAGCCTAGCTTTGAAGCCAGAAGCAGGCTGGCCATGTTTTGGGCTTCAGCCATTGTGTGACATCACGCAGCCGCTGCAACCCTCCCCCCAAGCAGTCTGGACATGCCTGCATTGTCCAGACCATTTAAAAAAAAACAGTATATCCCCGGTCCTTCGCCGCCCCGCCACTTCCTCATCACCCCCCTTTGCAACTTAAACTACGGTCACAGTGAAACCGTCATGTGTGCATGCGCCGAGATGGGTGCAGAAGTGCGGAATTCACTACTCAGCGGTTTCCGCACTTCTGCACCCATCTCTGAATCAGGCCCTGCTGCTTATAGTAAGTATATATACAGTAATTGAGGATTTAGTTATTAAAAACATGATGCATATGACTTAATCAATGTTACGTCAAGCACAGATTTACAAAATTAACTTACTTATATTTTCCCATTCGTAAAATTGAGCTCTTCATCTTATTTTGAATAAAAAATATGGTCTGACTATTCATTATACAAGGTCTGGGCCCTGGCATTTACTTGTGTGTGCAAAAAAGAGGGCAGTGGTCAAAGCTGATGGGGGCGTGAACTGAGTCACAGGGGTGTGGTCTCGCAGCAAGCCCTCGTATATCAATGCCGGACTAAGCAGAATGAGCAGAGCTACTCTCCCAATGACTGCTTTTGCTGTGCAATTTTCAGTCTTGTACAGTGCTTAGACAGATTGGTATACTGCAGGGGCGGATTGGCCTGCTGGGAAACCGGGCATTTTCCCGGTGGGCCGGCTCATTTAAAGTAAATTGGGGCCGCTCACCCTCCCTGCTGGGCTGCGGACCGCCATCTACGTGGTAAGCGGCCACGGCCACAGCACTATGCCTGCAGCCCTTATCAAACATGGCCGCAGCGCGCGCGGGGGGGGGGGCGTGCCTACGGAGCCGATGGAGTAGGAAGCAGTCATGCAGCCCTTACCATCGTGCGGCCTCCTTCCTCCTGTGCGTGGCTGCATCTGCTGCAGCCTGGGCCACTGGAGCACACTGCGCAGCTTGCGCTGTCCTGGCCTCCGCGAGATTTCCTGCAGCGGCGGCAGGCGGAGCCAGCAGCTGTGTGAGCCTTCATTCTTCCTCTGGCCTGGAACTTAGCAGTGTGGCTCCTGCGCACAGGGGCCATTGCACAGTGAGTGAGCCTTCTTCAGCCTCCTAATGGACCCCCTGGGCAGCGGTACTTGGAGGTACAAATTATAAAACAGCATACACACTCCTTGCTAATGAGCATCCTGTAGTGAGGATTCTGCTGGCTATTCTGTAGTTGCTATCTCACTTCACTTATACTGTTACATTGGGAGCCCATTGCTTCTGAAATTATACTTTGCCTCATAATACTAGAAAAATCGGTACTTATGTAGTATCTGGGCGTCCGATTTAGAAATCGGGTCGGATCGGGCACATCGCATCGCATCGCATGCGACCATCGGATGCGATGCGATGCGATGACCCGATTTTTCCATAGGAATCAATGTTAAAATGGACTGAGTCCATTTTAACATGGAATTCAATGGGAAAAAGGGGTCCTTTTCATACCCCTACTATCCAAGTGGGCATGGAGTTGGATATAAACCTGTGGCGAGTGTAACGAGCCACCGAGCCCGAAGCGTGGCGAGCGTAGCGAGCCCCGCGAGGGGACACAGAATACCGTCCCCTCGCTGGGCTCGCTTCGCTCTCCACGCTTCGGGCTCGGTGGCTCGCTACGCTCGCCATAGGTTTATATCCAACTCCATGCCCACTTGGATAGTAGGGGTATGAAAAGGATCCCTTTTTCCCATTGAATTCCATGTTAAAATGGACTCAGTCCATTTTAACATTGATTCCTATGGAAAAATCGGGTCATCGCATCGCATCGCATCCGATGGTCGCATGCGATGTGATATCGCATCGCATCGCATCTGATTGTATGCCTTAACTTAAGGCATACAATCAAAAAATCGGATGCCCATATACTACATAAGTACCGAAAAATCTACTGGCTCTGTGCTGGAGGGAACTCTCTGATACCCCTTTCAGACAGAAGAATCCCAAAAACCCAGGTATTTCCCGGATACAAAAACCCAGGTACAACTAGGCAGCAAGGGGCTGACCCCCTTTCACACAGGAGCAAAAACCCGGGTATTTCCCGTGTCGACCCCTTTCACACAGAAGCTGGATTTTTCCCGCAAAACTCTGTGTGTCATAAGAATAGGACAGTTTTAAAGGCACACAGAGATGAGGTCATCAAAAGTGGGTGTTGACTGCTCACTGCATTGCATTAACCATGGCATGACACAAGGATATGTTGTAAACAAGTTTTATTGTTTTTATATACTGGAAGGTACATGTTACCTCACATGGCTGTCAGTATATTTGCAATGTTTGAGTACACTGTGGCATCTTTGACTGTCCCAGTCATCTGTTTGCCGATATCCTCCCCTCTCACTGCCAGCAGCTCTCACCTCTTGCTTCTACCAGTGGGCCATGCTATCCTTTTTTCAGCTCCCTAATGACCTCAGAGGCCAGCTCCATTGCCATGCCCTCCCAGCCAATCAGAGAAGCCTATCCTCACAACCAATCAGCCAGCACCCCACCAGGAGAGCCAATCAGTGCCTAACAATGTTTAATAATCCCAAAAACCCGGGTCGTTTCTGTTCAGACAGCCGGCGACCCGGGTTTTTGGAATACAGACCCGGGAAAAAACCCAGGTAAATACCTGGATCGAAGTCCCGGAACTTTAGACCCATGTTGACCCTTTCAGACAGAAGAAAAACCCGGGTCGACACGGCAAGAGCAGGGAAATTCTCGGGTCTTTTTTTCTGTCTGAAAGGGGTATGAATTTCTATTTATAGATACTGAAGGGATTTGGTACTGGAACTTTGATTTCTCCTCAGTTGTTTCTCTCCTGTAAACCTACAGCTGGCAGTAGACAACCTATCTGTTACATAACAATTGTTCAGGTTACAGTACTCTGCATATAAATGTGGAAGCTTCTTTTCAACTAATCCTACATGCTGTACATGCCTCTGCTGATAGGCTTCTTCGCACGTTCACTGTCACACAGGGGGATGATAGTTCTACCTCCATCCTCCATGATAAGCATGTTGCGGGAGCAGGGTAAGGTACACCTCAAGGCCACAATATTAAACTCCCTACAGCCAGGGCCGGCGACAGGGGGGGTGAAGGGGGACATGTGTGATGGGCCCCAGCGATCTGAAGGGCCCCAGAGCCCGACCAGGGCCCGTCTGTGTTACCCCCCGCTGCCAGCATGGCTGTGTCCATCCGACCGTAGCAATTAACATGTAGGTAAGCAACACTTATGTGGCATCATATGTAATAGCCCTTACGGTGTGTGGTGTAATATGTAATGTAATGGGCATTATGGCATGTGGCATAATGTGTACTGGGCATCACACTAGTCAATTAATGTGAAATAGGCATCATAGTGTGTGGCGTAATGTGTAATGGGCATCACAGTGTGAGGTGTAATGGGCACCACAGTTTGAGGCGTAATGTGTAATGGGCATCATGGTGTAATGTGTAATGGGCATCACAGTCCCTATGGGGTTGAATGAAGGAATGGAGATAAGTCAATCCGACTAACCATGTGATCATTTTAGACATATATTCATTCCCCTTTTTTTCTGTATATTTTTGGATGCTTCCTTGATTGTAATCTATACCGTGTGTATATATATGTCAGATGTATTGTTTGGCATCTTGGAGATATATGCGTAAATAATATGGGTTATGTCGCTTTAATTCAAGTGCTAAGAAAAAAAAATTTTGCCGTTTTTTCACTTTTAGATGTGTGGGAGTTAAAAATTCCCTGGTCCTATACATGACATTCTGACAGTATATTTTACTTGATTTTTATGTGATTATTGGCCACTTTAAATAGGATTTTATATATATGCGTATTTTATATATATATTTTATTTTGTATTATGTTTCTTATGATGTATGTATATGTACAATGGCCAAATGTTAGAATAATTAAGGCCTTTGATTACGGTTGCGTAAGGTGATTATAATGAATGTATAGACGTTAAATACAAAAAACGAGCAGAGCCGCCTAATAACTAACACATGTGCAGCTGAGATGTAAGAGGAGTCCGTCTGACACTAGGCCAGCCCTCTGACGAAGTCCTCCGTGATGAAACGCATAGGGACGTGGCCTAGCGTCAAGCGTGAGTGTAACCTTTCCAACTTGTGTCAGGTGCTGTGCACCTTCCTATGCTGTCTATCTGCGGCAATGTGTAAACTGCCGTCTGTGGTAAGTCACCCATCCTTGTGTTTTTTACATATATATATATATATATATATATATATATATATATATATATATATATATATATATATATATATATATATATATATATATATATATATATATATATATATACACACATACAGGCAGGATGTCCGGCACAGCCACTTAATAAATATAACCACCGGGTGCCCGCATATAGTGTAGATATAAACGACAATAACGCAGCACTCCAGGTGTCTTTTAAGTTGCAATGAAACTTCTTTTAATCAGCAACGTTTCAATACATATAGCATATCGTCATCAGGCCTGATGACGATACGCTATATGTATTGAAATGTTGCTGATTAAAAAAAGTTTCATTGCAACTTAAAAGACACCTGAAGTGCTGCGTTATTGTCATTTGTATCTACACTATATGCGGGCACCCGGTGGTTATATTTATTAAGTGGCTGTCACTCTGCGTTCCCCCTCCTACCCTGCTTCCTGTGCCGCCATGCCCCCTTCACAATCTGCGTCCTATGCCACCCTGCGTACGTCCTCCCTCCCTTTGTCCTCAGCCACCCTGCGTCCCCCCTCCCATGCGCCTATTCTGCAGCCTGAGGGGCTGGGGACATAGCCAGCAGCTCAGAGAGCCACTAGCCATGCCCCCACAGTGGCATAAATGGGGCGTGGCCTCGTAGAAATAGGCCACACCCTCATATTGCTAGGCCACGCCCCCAAAAACCCGCGCGCGCCTCCGGGCTCCAGCTCCCAAGGGGGCACCTTTCCTCCCCTGCAAGTGTAAATCCGTTAATTGAAAGCCATCAATATAACGTCTGTGGCTGAAATATATATCTGTTCTCTCTCTCTCTCTCGCTATTGAGTGATATATATAAAGAGGGGGGGCACCTATTTATATATCTTGCCTCCGGGTCACTTGGACGAACTTACGCCACTGGTCCAATATACAAGCACTGAGAAGACACAAGATAGATCTAGATCACAGGTGCACAGACAAAGTAATTAGAGGCTCAAAGCCAAAAAATCCTTTGTTAATTATAAAATCATTATAGAACGGTATCTATGAAATCTCAGACATTTCAGGCTACTTCAGCCTTTAATCCCAAGATATCCAGCTATAATTGCACTGCACTCAGTCACATGGCATCTCCGTGACTCAAGAAGACGGGAGATCTGCATTTAGCCCAGCAACACTTGTTCATTGGCTCCCGCTTCCATCGCACCCTTTACTAATTGTTTTTATATGACTGCAGATATTCGCATTCTTTATTATTTTTCCATTTTCTATATTTTGGAGTATTAAAACATGAAAAATCTGGTATAGCGGAACCTGTATTCATTTTATTTAGTGGTATCTGGTTTTTGAGTTTTCGGGGTAAATTTCTTAAGATGGGAGTTCTATTGAAGATTGGATGTTGCCGGTAGCAACCAATCAGATTATACTTCTGATTTATTTAGCACCTTCTAGGAGATGATCGATAAGCCCGATACATAATTGCTGATGCCCGCTGATGCCGATATTGGCATCAGTGGGGGACCCTGCAGGGTGCTGGCATTGGCAAGTAGTGCATACAAGCATGCCAATGTCGACGGGGAAGGGAGTGGCGGCGCGGGGGGGCAATGGGGGGGGACGTCCATTCTGCAGCTGCAGCATGGCCGTCGGTAACAAATCCCTCGCCAGAACATGCAGGATGAGGGAGGGAGTCTTTAGCAATATTCAGTGTACTCACTAGGCTATGTAGTAAAAGATATTTTACTATATCATCTAGCACGTAATGGGCTTTAGAATCTGATTAGTTTCTATGGGCAACGCCCCATCTTCAATAGAACTCCCGTATTAGTACATTTACCCCTTAGTGCCAGTTACAACGTTGGCACTAAAGGTAGTTTTTAAAAACAGCTGGCTGGTAGTAGTAATCAAGACCAAACAACAAAAATGAGTAAGTAAATAGTTGACAATAAATGCAGAGGATAAGACTAATACACAATTTGCTTTATAATTACATTGCACTAGGATATTGATTTACTCAATAAGTAATTGGCATTTATTTTCTTCCAGCTACCCTTTGCAGACAGTTTATACCATTTCTATAACAACGGAGCTACAAAGTCCAGGAAAAAACGTAGTATCAAAAGCCATTTGTCATCACACCCCAAGGTAAGTCTTCGTCATCGTGCACAGATATGTGTTAAATCTATGATACTAGTGAAGTCTGTGATTCTTAGGGTAGGGGGGGGGGGGGTGGGTGCTATGACAGATGCAGTTTCATAAAATGTGGGAAAATTCCAACATGGGGTATTTATGTGCCGGATTTTTTGACAGTCCAAAAAAAGTAATTTATGTAACATTTTTAGGTCGAATTTGCATCCATCTTTTAGCAAAGAAGAAAAAAGTATGTCCTGGTGTGGTGCACCTGTTTAGACTCAAACGAATAAAAATTAACTTTTATTAGTAATCTTAAGATAGCAAAATATAAAAACACACAGACAGAACATGTATACGCAAATGTGTTTAAAAAACGGTGGCTCTTCGACTCCACACATATGTTGACTGTAGGTAAGTATGAATTTTTCACAGGTATTTTTAGCCGACACTCTTTATAATATTATGTATGAGATTCAGATATAATAGTGTCTTCTTGGCTCAACTCCCCTGTGCGTAGGTGCCGAGGACTGACACTAGTGCGGTGATTGATGTGTTTAACACATTATATTGGTGCAGGCCAGGCCACAAACACATCCTATGGCCCAGAAATAGTGTCCCAGTGACTGACTGAATATCCCCCTGGGATGCTACTGATCTATGTCAAGTGAGGAGAAGATTCTTTTAAAGTTCAGTTGACACTGATGTCGACCAGTGTCATTAGTTTTTCACCAGGTAGATCCGTCGGTGACTTGCCCTTATGGATTGGACCCGATATGTGTGTATAATTCACCAATAATCCATAAACCTAAATGAACCTATGATGAAAGGTTTAACACAGATATCGACCAATAGCTGAGAAAAATTGTACATTTGATTCTTTAACCACTATTTATGGGCTGGGATTGCACCTAATAAAAAGAAACATCAATGTAACAATTTGGTGATCACTGGTTGTAACTGGAGTACTTTGGTGGGATTCGGTATGAAATCCCGACGGTCAAAATCCCGACGGTCATAATACCGACAGCAATTGACAGAAAGTCAAAATCCCGACATGGTCAAAATCCCGACATTTAAAATCCCGACATGGTCAAAATACCGACAAGGTCAAAATACCGACATTTAAAATCCCGACAAGTTCAAAATACCGACACATAGAATGTAGACAGGTGAAAAAGTCAACATGACTTTCGGGCGACAGGTCGCGAGGTCGATATGGGCTTTTCACAGTTTTTTTACCTGAATGTCGACACAGTCGACATGGACACAGTTGGAAGTCAACCGCAGCCCCTCGCATAGCTCGCTGCGCTCGCAATGCTTCGGGCACGGTGCCTCGCTACGCTCGGCACACTATTTTATTCTCCCACCACGCCCTAGTGGATGGTAGGGCATGAAATACCGCCTGTCGGCACATGTCGGGTCAAGAAACAGTGAAAAACCCATGTCGACCTCGCGACCTGTCGCCCGAAAGTCATGTTGACTTTTTCACCTGTCTACATTCTATGTGTCGGTATTTTGAACTTGTCGGGATTTTAAATGTCGGTATTTTGACCTTGTCGGTATTTTGACCATGTCGGGATTTTAAATGTCGGGATTTTGACCATGTCGGGATTTTGACTTTCTGTCAATTGCTGTCGGTATTTTGACCGTCGGGATTTTGACCGTCGGGATTTTGACTGCATCCCCTTTGGTGGACGTAGATACAGAGTCACTTCATCATGTCGACTGGTGTGTCAAAATTTGTATCACTGCTTCAGTATAAACTTGTCCTACGAATGACGACTGGGATATTATCCGACATTTGCAGACATTCACAATACCTATATTATTCCCTCTCTTTATTTATTAATCCCCACCAGCATTCCAGTATTTTTATCAAAATACTCCTATCAAAACACACTTATAGATCATAGCATCTCATCTGATCAAGAATAAAATCTCGCCAGCAAAACTTTCCTGTTGCCAATAGAGAAATGAGACAGAGACGCGTCATGCGTGCACACGGATGTCAGATCTGATGACTTCTACATGCCAACACAAATGACAGATTGTGTGGAGAGCATACAGTAGAAGGAAAACATAAGAAGATATGTCTCCTACAATGTACGCGCTATGGAAGATCATACAAAATACTTACTCACTGAAAGACAGAGGTAGTAATGGTGAAGCGTAGTATTAACACTGACTCGGCTGGTCAATATAAACAAACAAAGTTTACGGTGACATACTCATCAGCCAATGAGCATTGTAGTGCTCGTAGGGCCATGAGATTACTGGACGTAGGAGCCGTCAATCAGGATAAGAATCAGCCACGCCCACTAACCATGGGCGATGACATTACTGGATGCAGCCGCTAGACGACTAAGGAGCATATTTGAATCAGCCGCGCCCACTGACCAGTCAAGCGCCACGCCACACACGGAGCAAGCAAATGATTGGACGCGGTGACTTTCACTCATGTCCGAAATCACTACGCCCATTGGAGAGGACGGTATATAAACAGCCTCAGTATGGCCAGTCGGGTTGGCCTTGAAAAAGCTATTGCGAAGCGCGCGCCGGCTAGCGGTGACGCTCCCTGACTCACATACTGACTAGGATGTATTTTGATCTGTATTTTTCACTTACAGGAACCCCATAGATGTTGTAGTGTGCATTACCTGACACAGTGCGGTGGGCACAAGCGGTGATGCACGCTGACCATTGACCATTAACCTGCAGGGGGCACGCTAGAGTATATTACTCACACTCAGCGATACTGCCTGAACTTGGGACTGTTTTAAAGTGCCCACAGTTATTCCAAAAGGCACAACTGCTGCACCTGCCGCATCTATATAGACAAATCCTGTCTACAATATCCTGTCCACGCTACAATATACTATTCCTATCTAGCGATACTGCCCTAACTCGGGACTGTGTCTAAATTCCAGTAATACTGTGATAAAGGCGCCTTTGCTGCATTTGCCGCATCTATTTACATACAGACAAATTCTGTCAACTTGTGGATAACCATTAAGTATTCACTTGCGGCTTCTACCTCTAGCAGCCATTTTAGCCCTCCTGTTAATAGTGACACGCTTTCCCAGTGATGCTTTGACTGAATAAATTGCTACCCACTTCAAGGGCTACTTAATAATGCCTATATAAAGTGATGTTGACACACCAGTCGACATGATGAAGTGACTCTGTATCTACGTCCAACAAAGTACACTAGTTACAACCAGTGATCACCAAATTGTTACATTGATGTTTCTTTTTATTAGGTGCAATTCCAGCCCATAAATAGTGGTTAAAGAATCAAATGTACAATTGTTCTCAGCTATTGGTCGATTTATGTGTTAAACCTTTCGTCATAGGTTCATTTAGGTTTATGGATTATTGGTGAATTATACACACATATCGGGCCCAATCCATAAGGGCAAGTCCCTGACGGATCTTCCTGGTGAAAAACTAATGACACTGGTCGACATCAGTGTCAACTGAACTTTAAAAGAATCTTCTCCTCACTTGACATAGATCAGTAGCATCCCAGGGGGATATTTAGTCAGTCACTGGGACACTATTTCTGGGCCATAGGATGTGTTTGTGGCCTGCACCAATATAATGTGTTAAACACATCAATCACCGCACTAGTGTCAGTCCTCGGCACCTACGCACAGGGGAGTTGAGCTAAAAATACACTATTATATCTGAATCTCATACATAATATTATAAAGAGTGTCGGCTAAAAATACCTGTAAAAAATTCATACTTACCTACAGTCAACATATGTGTGGAGTCGAAGAGCCACCGTTTTTCAAACACATTTGCGTATATGTTTTGTCTGTGTGTTTTTATATTTCGCTATCTTAAGATTACTAATAAAAGTTAATTTTTATTTGTTTGAGTCTAAACAGGTGCACCACACCAGGACATACTTTTTTCTTCTTTGCTAGTTGTTCATATTCCTATGTCTAGTGGTAGCACACCCCTGATAAGATCCATTTGGGAATATATCAAGTATATGTTACTGGGGGCCCACCCACCATCCTCAATATCAATGAGGGTCCTGTGCGAATAGCAATTCTCTGTGCATCCATCTTTTACAAAATCCTGCAGGGGAAAAAACAATGGGCGGTTTCAACTGTTTTTTATTCATGATTCGCTGATGGAAGTTCAAATAGTGAAACTGCAGTGGTGAAACATGTCTAATAAATGGCTGAAAATGGGTGCAATGAAATTGAAAGGTCCGTTTCTTTCAACTAGCCAAAAAATGTAGAGTAAAGGCCCGTTGGTGTATCTATATATGCTGCACCTACATAAGTATACTTACCCCTCGGAGCAATGATGTGCGCTTTGGTTAAGGCAGAGTCTTTCCTGTAATACTGAAGTAAACTTTAGAGTTTTGACTTGACTATAAAAAGTACATGAAAAACACAAAACAAATATTCTTTATATTATTCGATTACATTTTTATAGTTAAAACTTTGGAGCGTACTATAGTATGACAGGAGAGGCTCTGCCTTACCTGCCTACTTTGTCCGAACACCCTTGATCAAAGCTCACCAAATTTCCTTCCCGCACACCACTGCCCCGGAGTCCCACAATGACCAGATAATGCAGACAGAAATCATCAGGAAAATGGCATGGTGGCTATTTTCCTGGTGGTTTCTGCATGCACAGTAGATCTGTCCCCGGGAACAAGCCATGGGCATCATGTTCCCAGGGAACAGCGCATGTGCAATGGACTGGGGAACAAAGCCAGAGTCTACAGTGCTACGGCCACTGCCAGAGAGGAGGGGGCCACCACAGAGCCTACGGCCCACCTCATCTCTTAATTTTGGAGTATTAGTGGGTCAAGGTAAACTGTAGACCTAACTTCTGTCAACTCTATGATCCACACTTGTAATAAATATCAGCAATAATGTAGCAATTCAGACATAGTGCACACAATAACAGGACATTTTAAATAGAACCCACTAAGAGAGAGACAAATACTGGAAAAAAAAATGTCACAAAATAGATCAAGAACACGTACATATCAATGGGTAGAGTTAGAGTTAGACTGTAGGGAAGGGAACAGATGGTAAGAGTTAGGCTACAGGAGCAGTGCACCCCTCTTTTTACATGATTTTAGGCCACTACCGGGGACATTGTGGTTTTATTGGCTGTTAACATGTCAGGAAGTGCTGTCAGCTGTGGATGCTGCTATCAGTGGTGGTTATGATTTCCATGAGGGGGGGAGTGGGAGGGGTGCTACTGGTGGTAGCAGAAGTTGATATCATGATATGCAAGTGGGTGGGTGATACTAGCGAAGGCAGTGATTCTTTGGGGGGTGCTATCAGCAGAAGCAGCTGGCTAGTAGGGATGGCCATCAATGCCATTGTCTTCGATGGTTGCCATCGATGGCAATTCTGCAACTGGCCATCGATAGTGCAAAACTATGCAATAGCTGATCATCAATATTTTTACATATCGATGATAATCCATTGTGTTTGATTGATTGGCTTGTGGGCCAATCAGAACATGCGAGGCGGGGCTTTGCGGGTGTCAGGGGGGCGGAGCTATGCTCAGTGTCCCGGCACGTTGAAGAAAAAAAAAGCAAAACATAGTTTTGCTTTTCCATCGATAGAGGGAAACCATCTGGTTCTCCCCCATCGATGGCAAAAGTATTCGACATCGGCCATGAACCATCGATGATTTTGAATCAGCGGTGGTCGATGACCATACCTACTGGCTAGCAGAATAGATGGCTCTTGCCCCTACCACTGCAGTTTCATGGTTGGCTCTTCATGTGCATGTCCAACACTGTAGCCATCACTGCCACCACCCAGGAATGCCCAGTTCATTTCTAATCTATTTTTAATATACTGTGACAATTGTGAAGCTAGCGAGGTGTGACATTTCCATCCGGCAATGGCAGTGCATGCGAATCAGGCCCTTAATGCTTCCTTTTTGGAACTATTTTTTAGATAACCTCCTACACCCCACACACATATTTATTGGAATTCCTATAAAGACATTCCTAAAGACCTGTTAAGATGCTGTGACATTGACTGAAGGTGTATTTGTTTGTGAATACATAAAAGGTATGCTACGTAACATCTTGTAAGCAGCTCTGCTTAGCTTACTCATTAACAATTCCATTATTCAGCCAGACATTAGGATATTGTGTCTGACCATAGCCAAGCTCAGCCATTTCCCATCAGAGATACCAATAAATCATGCCTTGGACTGGTTTTAAAACCACTATAAAACAAGGAGCCATTGGAAAGGAATAAAAATGGCCGATTTAAGTAAGTGCTTTTAGCGTGGGTGAGTGGACGTGGTCATGTCATAAATGATGGGAATGCAAACTGCCTGGTAATGGGTGCTAGGAACAGCCTGTGAGTTATTTGCTACTAAAACAAATGAAGGATATTTTATTTGTATTGTTTATGTGACGTTGCATTTTTATTGGCATAAGAACATTGTAAAACAGTATAATCATGTTAAAATGCCTAGTAATATGTAGCAATTTGGGATATGAAACTTAAGCTGTATTTAAATATCTATAGATCAGTATGACTCTACCCTTGTTTTGCTGGGATGCGGTCATTCGTCAGACTGCATTTAGGTCTACAGTCATTAGGTCGACCCCACTAGGTCGACTGGCAGGAAGGTCGACCTGACTTAAGGTCGACATGGGCCAAGGTCGACATGACTTAAGGTCGAATTTGCATAAAGGTCGACATGAGGAAGGTCGACTGGTCATAAGGTCGACATGGGTTTTTCACTGTTTTTTGAGCCGACATGTGCCGACAGGCGGTATTTCATGCCCTACCATCCACTAGGGCGTGGTGGGAGAATAAAATAGTGTGCCGAGCGCAGCGAGGCAACTTGCCCGAAGCATTGCGAGCGAAGCGAGCGATGCGAGGGTCCGATTCTCATTGCCAACTGTGTCCATGTCGACTGTGTCGACATTCGGATCAAAAAACAGTGAAAAACCCATGTCGACCTTATGACCAGTCGACCTTCCTCATGTCGACCTTTATGCAAATTCGACCTTAAGTCATGTCGACCTTGGCCCATGTCGACCTTAAGTCAGGTCGACCTTCCTGCCAGTCGACCTAGTGGGGTCGACCTAATGACTGTAGACCTAAATGCAGTCTGACGAATGATCCCATTCCGTTTTGCTCTACATTAAACCTGTTATACACACCGCATACAGTATAGAATTTATATATTCGCTTTGGAATATGTTTGCGCTATATAAGAAACTGTTAATATAAGAAACATGTCATCTGACCGTTGACATGATTTTCTTCTAATTAGCTGAATGTACTAATTGCTCATAGAGTTGCATCATTCTGTATGACAAAATGCTATACTCCAATTTGATGGCGGTATCTCCCATACCTCATTCTTAACCATTGAGGAGAACTAGTCCTTGAGGAGAATTATCCAAATTTGATCCTGATTACCCCTGAAGAAGTCCTCATCGGACGAAACGCGTAGGGTAATTTCTGCTGATATAAGTCAGGTGTTGGATCAAAATCTTATGAGAGTCACCAATCTGAAGAAAAAAACTTTGTGTACTGATGTTCAGAATGAACACATTTGATTTGACTATTGTGTACGTTTTTCTGGTGAAAGTTTAAGAGCGCACTTCTATAACTCTCCTTTTTACATTTCTATCCCCTGTGCCTCTATTAACAGCAAGGTTCTATAGAAGTACTACTACCCTAACAGCGCAGACAAAGGCCACAACCCCCCTTGTAGGGGTTTACAGTAGGCTTTGTTTTGGAACTGCGTTTTAAAAATTCAATTCTGGGTTTTGGATTTCTTGAAAATGGATAAAAACAGCTAAAATCATGTTCTTTTTTCAATCCAAACCCCAAAATTTAAATATCAAATCTGAATTCCTAACCATGGGAAGATCCACACCAGGACACATTTCCATCAGCTTTGCTAAATTTAAGTGGACTCCACTTGGTTGGTGTTTGAGGTCTGGCATTGGACCGAAACGTCACCTAATATAGGGGGTTATTCTGGTTGATTCACTTGGATGCGAATTTGCATGCTTGCAAGTCAACCAAACCCCACCTTGTGAATGGTTGGCTGCCGCCACCCATTGGTAAGCGCGAATCGCTCGCAGGGCAGGCGAATGGATGTTACACTGTAATATCCATTCGCAGGCAAGGTGGGAACGCCCACATGTTTCGATGGTCACCAGGGGAAGTGGGCAGGCAGTTGACATCCGGTGATGTCAGCTGCCCATCTCCTGCCTGTCCGTCATGCCCGCATTAGCATGAGAACGTCCAGCATTCTCATGGGAATGCCCATGAAACGATGGGCGTTCCCATATGCTAATGGTGCTGCCCGACACCCCCCTCCCCATCGTTCCCTGTGCGAACACAAGGCGGCAGCAAATGGACCTGAATAAGGTCCTTAATGTATATTGGTGGCATTCTACACAGTTCAAAACAATTTACATGTGTTCCAGACCAATATTGCTGTATGAATAACTCCAACAGCCCGTTAATTAGTGGCAAATGCAAATGCAGGATTTTTAGAGGGGGGTTTTTCAAATGTAATCCAAAATCTCCCAGTAAGTACAGGAGTCTGGGAGAGCGGTAACAGCCCTGAAAATTGGTCTTTTTATACACTGTATACTGTATAGAATTCAGTATTAATATTTAACAGTACATATGGGACCTTATTCAGGTTCGATCACTGTGGCCACTCATTTGCAGGAAGACCGATGTTTTGTTATTGTGCATTTCTGCGCATGTGCACGCATTGTTGCACGCACCCTTCCTTGTGTGTGAAGGGCGGGGGGAGGGGGGGTTCTCATCCTAATGGCCGTGATTGATATGTGGGGGGGCGGGCAGCTGACATCACCAGGTGTCAGCTGCCCGCCTACTTCCCCCTGAGCATACACGCATATGTAAGGTTGCTTCAGCGGGGCAGGCACTCTTGGACTCGGTAAGCTCAGATCTTTGAAGCTTGCTGAGTCATCCAGAAACAGGCCCATTGTGCTGTAGATTGTTTGATAGTTTAGCAGGTTAAACATTTGCACAATATGTTATTAGTTATTGAAAATGTAAGTACCTCTGCTGCAACACCTGCTACATAGACACCCTATACAGAATGTTCCAGCCAGCAGGGTTCTACGTTTTCATTGGCAATGTGGCTCTTCTCCCATTAACTGTGCCCCTGAGACTAATTACATTTGACAATCTGTTCGCTGTGCGCTTCAGTTACCGCACAAATATGCAGGGAATGGTTATTCTGCTGGAACACAACATGCTGAGGAGTCAGGGAAATGGGGTCAGACATTAAGCTGTATACATATTAATCAGCAGCCTTGATCCCAGATAACAATGTGCAATGTACATTTTTTTTTTATATTTACAACTATTTTTATATTTATGTTTACATCTGTTTAACCCCTAAAGGGTTACACAGATGCACTTCTGAGGGGCATAAACATAGATTTATGCTTTCCAAAAATATATTATCTTGTTAAAGTACAGTATGTTCATGCAAATCGCTATCTTTTGACAATTATGGTCCCGTGACTTGTTTAGCAAAGGTTAGCGAATTTAATCCCGAAACACGGTCCTCAAAGCAAGGAATTTTACCTGAAAAGCTAAATCTATTTTGCAAAAAAAAACGTTCTCTGTAGCGCAGTATGTATGGGTATTAACTATCGTGTACATGGAGGCCTGCCATTGTGAATTTTTGTTTGTGGAAAAGTCCGAAAGAATTTGATAAGCACCAAATACTGTAACTACAGTACCTGCATTGGTTTAAAAAAAAAAAAAGTACGTTTAAAAAATGAAAATATATTGTCACCAACTGAGGATCGAACTCCTGATACTGACATAGTGAAGCTGTGCCTCTACCCGCTAGGCTACTGTTGCCTGTAATTATAGTAAAAGCAGATGGTTAGCATGGCTTCTGCACCAATCACATACAGTTCATGACCATACAGTACGTCACTGCGGCTGCGAATAAAATACAAAAACTCTGTCCGTAAAGTAAGGACAAAATCCGTAGTGTAAAGTACAGTATGATACTGTAGGTCCTCAAATAATGTTTTAAGTAGTCATCCAGCAATAGCAAAGGTTAGCATGGCTTCTGTACCAATTACATAAATGACCGTCCGTAGCTGCTTCTGCGAATAAATACAAACACTCTGTCCGTAAAGTAAGGACAAAATCCGTAGTGAAAAGTCGTGGCAGCCACTGTTTTGTAGAAGAGATTTTTACGCATGCGCTGTACTGTTTGGGAAAAGTGACATCTGGTGGTCAATGAGTGTAACTGCAGGTTACATTTACAAGATTACGTTACGTTATAACGCGATCTATAACGGGACTATAGCGCAAGGAGCAGGCGCGATCCATGCGCGATTTGCATAGCGCACTTTATGCGCAATGCAGCCACGATGTACTTGGGCATAACTGTAATCAATGATATACTGTATTGATTAAAAAAAAAGAAAAATTAATTCATAAGTAATTAACCAGAATACAGTATACAGTATTTCCTGAAATATATCTGGCTCCATATTTGACATGACTTATTAATGCGGACAGTGATGTCTCTACCTCAGGTGATGCGCGGTGCAGGAGGGTGTGATCAGAGTGACCTCTTAGTCTGCCCCCAGTTTCATCACTCAACGGATCCTGAAGATGCGGACTGCCCCCACAGAGCAGTCAGTATACAGTGCTGGGTGCTGGGATCCAGGAGAAAATGAGAGGTGGGGCACCATGATAGGAGAGGGGATTGGAGGGGGTGTTAGTGGTGCCAGTGTGCCCGCTCAGAGAGCAGAGAGGGAGAGGAGGAGAGCAGAGAGAGCACGAAAATGGGATTATAAATAGGCCCTGGCATTTAAAGTACACAGGCCCACCTTGGCGTCAAAAGTGTAGGATGTAGTTTTGCGTGCGAGCTCCGTAAAAGAGGGCATGGCCACTGAAAAGGGGGCATGTCCATGAGTGAAATGTACTGTGTATATATATATATATATATATACATATACAAATGACCGCACTCTCACCCAAGAAAGCAACAGTGGGGTGCCCAACCAAAAGCACCGGCCAGAAGGCTGGTACTCAAAAATAGTCCAGGAATCTACACACAAGGTGTAGAAAGGAGAGCACTCTCCAATCACAAATGTAATTTTGTGAAAAATTCAAAAGAGTTAGATAATGAAATAAAGAGACATCACAATCCTTGGAGATAAAGGTGATATAATAGTATGACAGCCCCGACGTTTCGGTCCAAATCATGGACCATTATCAAGGAGCCTAAGGCATACAGAGAAACATAGGTCATATACACATTAACATAACAGCAAAAATGTGCATGAATACAGCAAAGTAAAAATAAAAGCTTACATTGTCATCAAAGTATACAGGTAGTCAGCGATGAGGTAATCTCTGCCATGTAGGACAGGACAAGATCAGCTACCTAGTGAGTGCAGTCCGGGTCCCGCTATATATACCCATAGGAAGGGGTTAAAGAGCAGGAGATCGCGCCAAACTTGCCTGCGTGTCAGGCTGTTGGAGCGCAAGGCTATTTCCGGGGATATCGGAAGTCAAGTGGTCAGTGGAACGCACTTGACACGCACAGCTTCCGGGTAGCCGGGAGCTGTGTCATAGTTAAATGAGTATAGAGCGGCGGATGGAAGAACTGCGCTGATGGGGAATAGTTAAACAATGTAAACGGATGATCAAGGGTCAAACAAGACCCATTAAGGGAACAATTAATCAAATTAGATTATGAGGGATCGCGCATGGCGGGGTAAATAGCGAGAGCCGGAGCCAGAAGCAGGAAAGTGCTGGGGAAGCAGATAAAAGGGCTAATGGTTTATAGATAGTATTTGAAGAGTCAAACTAAGTGCCAGAGGGCACTGTCTAATAGTCTAACGAGTAACTAGGCAAAAGTAGGTGGGAATTAAAAATAAATAAATCAAAAGTGTCCAGGAGTGCTAAAGGAGAGAGAGATAAAGTGGTGAAAGTTATGTTAAAACTAGACACGACGAGATGGTAGTGTGCAAAAAAAGGTTACATGGGGGATGACAAGGTAATGTAAAGGTGAATAATTATGCCACCAGAAGGGCGTGGCTACACATATATATGAAAAATAATAAAGACAATTATGCGGTGAATACAGAGCATACATAAAGATAGGATAGAGCATAAATACATGAATACATGATGGACGGGTGTGGGCAATATATACAAAAGTGTCTCAAAAACAGCAGATGATGTATGTAGACATATAAGTATGTAGACATATAAGTAGGAGATGGATTCATCAAGATGGTCTCAGGAAGATGGACAGGGGATTATTTTCATTAAGACCTCTGGGTGCGATTGTGTCAAGTCTGTGAATCCAGCGGCTCTCAAGTTTTTTAAGTCTCAGGCCCCTGTCACCTCCGCGGGGTGATGGGGGTACCCAGTCAATGAGTCGGCACCGGAGGTTGGCATTCTGATGACCTGCTGCAAGGAAATGTCTGGGGATGGGCAAATCTGCTTTCTTAGATTCAAGTGCACTGCGGATGGAGTTCCTGTGGTTCGCCATTCTCTCTCTAAATTTCCTGGAAGTCATGCCAACATAGGCCAGTCCACAGGGGCAGTTCAGGAGATAAATAATATGGTCCATTTGGCAATGGAGGCGGTATTTAATTTTTATTGGTTTACCAGAGTGGGGGTGCGGGAAGGTAGGGCCAGGGGTCATGCTGCTGCAGGTGGTGCATCCAGTGCATCGGAAACATCCGGGGCGTTTGGTGTGTAGCCAAGTGATGCTGCTGTCGGGTGTGGGGTTCACCATCGGCCGCATAAGCAGTTGTTTCAGGTTGGGTCCTCTTTTGTGGGCAATCATTGGAGGTCCATATTGTTGTAGTTTGAGGTTTTTATCGGTGGCGATGATGGGCCAATGTTTTCTTAAGCTCTTCTGGACGTTGGAAGATACGTGGTCATATTGGTTTACAAACACCATTCTTGGGGGTTTTGTAGATGTCGTCAAGGCATTGGGCCGTGGTTGTAGTAGGTTAGATCTGGCTTTGACAAGGCAGCGTTTCAGGGTGCTGGGTGAGTAACCTCGTTCAGAGAAGCGGTGGGTCATTTCTTGGAGTTGAACTTCCATCGTGGCTTGGTCTGAATTGTTTCGGATGACCCGCATATATTGGGAGATGGGTAGGTGTTCTTTGAGGGCTGGAGGGTGTTGACTGGTTGTTGAGAGTAATGTGTTGCGGTCTGTTGGTTTCCTGAATAGGCAGGTATGCAGAGTGCCATCCTTGATGGAGATGTTGATGTCCAGGAAGTTTATGGACTGCTGGTCACTGAGATGAGTGAATTTTATGGGACAATTGAGCTCATTTAAGGATTGAACCATTAGGTTAAATGCTTCAGTTGTGTCTGACCAGATTAGGAACACGTCGTCGATGTAGCGCTTGTAGAAAAGTATCTGCGGGCCATATTGTGGCATGATGTGGGTCTCCTCGAAGTCAGCCATGTACAGGCAGGCGTACGACGGGGCCAAATTAGACCCCATCGCAGTCCCAGACACCTGTATGTAGTACTTGCGTTGGTAGAGGAAGTGGTTGCATTTAAGAATTGCTTCGGATAAATCGACCAAGAAGCTGGTAGGTGGTTCAAGGGTGGGTCGGGCATCCAGCTTGGATTTCAATACCCGTAGGCCGTCTGTATGCGGGATCACTGTGTACAGTGAGCACACGTCCATAGTGGCCAATAGTATCGGGTTTGGTGGAAATATGATGGACTTTAATTTTCCGATAAAGTCAGTGGTATCTCGGACATATGTATTGCCGGAGGTTACCAGGGGTTGCAAAAAATGGTCCACATAGATGGCTAGAGGTTGTAGTAAAGAGAGTCCAGGAAATTTAGAGAGAGAATGGCGAACCACAGGAACTCCATCCGCAGTGCACTTGAATCTAAGAAAGCAGATTTGCCCATCCCCAGACATTTCCTTGCAGCAGGTCATCAGAATGCCAACCTCCGGTGCCGACTCATTGACTGGGTACCCCCATCACCCCGCGGAGGTGACAGGGGCCTGAGACTTAAAAAACTTGAGAGCCGCTGGATTCACAGACTTGACACAATCGCACCCAGAGGTCTTAATGAAAATAATCCCCTGTCCATCTTCCTGAGACCATCTTGATGAATCCATCTCCTACTTATATGTCTACATACTTATATGTCTACATACATCATCTGCTGTTTTTGAGACACTTTTGTATATATTGCCCACACCCGTCCATCATGTATTCATGTATTTATGCTCTATCCTATCTTTATGTATGCTCTGTATTCACCGCATAATTGTCTTTATTATTTTTCATATATATGTGTAGCCACGCCCTTCTGGTGGCATAATTATTCACCTTTACATTACCTTGTCATCCCCCATGTAACCTTTTTTTGCACACTACCATCTCGTCGTGTCTAGTTTTAACATAACTTTCACCACTTTATCTCTCTCTCCTTTAGCACTCCTGGACACTTTTGATTTATTTATTTTTAATTCCCACCTACTTTTGCCTAGTTACTCGTTAGACTATTAGACAGTGCCCTCTGGCACTTAGTTTGACTCTTCAAATACTATCTATAAACCATTAGCCCTTTTATCTGCTTCCCCAGCACTTTCCTGCTTCTGGCTCCGGCTCTCGCTATTTACCCCGCCATGCGCGATCCCTCATAATCTAATTTGATTAATTGTTCCCTTAATGGGTCTTGTTTGACCCTTGATCATCCGTTTACATTGTTTAACTATTCCCCATCAGCGCAGTTCTTCCATCCGCCGCTCTATACTCATTTAACTATGACACAGCTCCCGGCTACCCGGAAGCTGTGCGTGTCAAGTGCGTTCCACTGACCACTTGACTTCCGATATCCCCGGAAATAGCCTTGCGCTCCAACAGCCTGACACGCAGGCAAGTTTGGCGCGATCTCCTGCTCTTTAACCCCTTCCTATGGGTATATATAGCGGGACCCGGACTGCACTCACTAGGTAGCTGATCTTGTCCTGTCCTACATGGCAGAGATTACCTCATCGCTGACTACCTGTATACTTTGATGACAATGTAAGCTTTTATTTTTACTTTGCTGTATTCATGCACATTTTTGCTGTTATGTTAATGTGTATATGACCTATGTTTCTCTGTATGCCTTAGGCTCCTTGATAATGGTCCATGATTTGGACCGAAACGTCGGGGCTGTCATACTATTATATCACCTTTATCTCCAAGGATTGTGATGTCTCTTTATTTCATTATCTAACTCTTTTGAATTTTTCACAAAATTACATTTGTGATTGGAGAGTGCTCTCCTTTCTACACCTTGTGTGTAGATTCCTGGACTATTTTTGAGTACCAGCCTTCTGGCCGGTGCTTTTGGTTGGGCACCCCACTGTTGCTTTCTTGGGTGAGAGTGCGGTCATTTGTATATGTATATTTTGGGGTTTTAGTGCCTAGATCACTGTAACCTCTTGACCTGACACCCACACCACCATTTGCCTTGACTATAGGTTACGACTTAGTCACTACTGTCTTTGTGCAGACGCCAGACTATTCAGCAGGCCCTGTCCGGCTGCTGCTCCCCTCACTTTGTCTCTCTGACATATACCCCCTTCTTTGTCTTATACACTCCCCCTACCTCCACGCCAATATATACTAAGTATGGCCTCCGGGGGCCTCGGCTTTTTGGATGACAACTTATTGATACAGGCTAAGCAAGGCATCATCTCATTGACGGATGATGATGCCGAAAAAGTTTTATTTGACCACTCCGACTTTGAAACCCTACCGACCGAGTCTCCTACCGACCTATACCAAAAACTCCTAAAACTAAAAAAACGTGAAACTGACCTAACGCTCCACGGCCACTTTCTGTCCGAATATCACAGAAAGAAATATATCCCCAGAGGTTTCCGTGTAGCAAACATACCCACCATTGGCAGACGCAATCCGACTTTTTGCAGCCGATGGTGTGGCGTTTTAAATAAGTGCTCTTTCGACCTTATGTTGCTAGTGATAGAGGAGGTTGGCACTGAACTCAAAAAGGTCAAACAAGAAATCGACACATTTGGCATTGCCCATTTACCAGCCATTAAAAGTGACAAATCCTGCAACCTAATTGACAAAATTAGGACCCAAGTTGACACCTACAAGCAGGAATTAATCTCGTTCAAACGGAACAAATTAACAGTGGTTACCTCCGACTACCAGAACCACACGGTCTACAGGTGGCTGGCGGGTGACTCTGGTAGCGGCCGTAGTCTGAGGCCATATAGACCTAGGCGCCAACCCAACCCTTATCGCCTCAATACAGGATCTTCCACATCAGCATCAGATAACGAGCAATCAGGGCCACAATCTGATTTTTTAGGATCAGACCCTGGCAACAGTTCCAAAGCCAGAAAACCGCCAAGAGGGCGAGGACGGGGCATAGACCACACCCTCGGTGTGGCCGAACTAGGAAAAAGGGTCAGGAAACCTGTACTGACCTAGTATTCAATTTGTCCAACACACCCCTCACCCCGGCAATGAATTCGCTTCTAGCCAGGGGGTTGTCCTTTGTCCCCACTTGTCCACACGATAACTTTGATACCGCCGTAGATGTGTATAAATTCAGCCGGAAATTACGGCTACAAGAACAATTTGCAGGTGCCACCAACACTGCTCCCCGTTCCAGTTTCCACAAACCCTCAATGTTTGACCCCATCTCACTCAACCCTAGCATCAAAACCTTTACACGACTGGTCGAGAATGATATTCTACAAACATCGCCTAAACCTAGATTTGACAATTTAACCCAAACTGAACGTACGGCCCTCAAAGCCCTGAGAGATGACCCTAACTTGGTCATCCGCCCAGCTGACAAAGGTGGGGCGGTGGTGGTACAAAACTGGTCTGACTATCACACCGAAATACAACGCCAATTGGCTGACCTCAACACCTACCAAACTGTACCACAGAACCCAATCCCTGAATTCAAAAAACGTATCGATAAACTGCTCACCGACGGCTTGACTCAACAGTGGATCACCAAAGAGACCTTTGAATACTTGACAGTAGACTTCCCGGTGTGCCCCATCATATACACCCTACCCAAGATCCATAAGTCCCACTCTCACCCACCTGGAAGACCCATTATCTCCGCCAGACTCTCTTTACTACAACCTCTAGCCATCTATGTGGACCATTTTTTGCAACCCCTGGTAACCTCCGGCAATACATATGTCCGAGATACCACTGACTTTATCGGAAAATTAAAGTCCATCATATTTCCACCAAACCCGATACTATTGGCCACTATGGACGTGTGCTCACTGTACACAGTGATCCCGCATACAGACGGCCTACGGGTATTGAAATCCAAGCTGGATGCCCGACCCACCCTTGAACCACCTACCAGCTTCTTGGTCGATTTATCCGAAGCAATTCTTAAATGCAACCACTTCCTCTACCAACGCAAGTACTACATACAGGTGTCTGGGACTGCGATGGGGTCTAATTTGGCCCCGTCGTACGCCTGCCTGTACATGGCTGACTTCGAGGAGACCCACATCATGCCACAATATGGCCCGCAGATACTTTTCTACAAGCGCTACATCGACGACGTGTTCCTAATCTGGTCAGACACAACTGAAGCATTTAACCTAATGGTTCAATCCTTAAATGAGCTCAATTGTCCCATAAAATTCACTCATCTCAGTGACCAGCAGTCCATAAACTTCCTGGACATCAACATCTCCATCAAGGATGGCACTCTGCATACCTGCCTATTCAGGAAACCAACAGACCGCAACACATTACTCTCAACAACCAGTCAACACCCTCCAGCCCTCAAAGAACACCTACCCATCTCCCAATATATGCGGGTCATCCGAAACAATTCAGACCAAGCCACGATGGAAGTTCAACTCCAAGAAATGACCCACCGCTTCTCTGAACGAGGTTACTCACCCAGCACCCTGAAACGCTGCCTTGTCAAAGCCAGATCTAACCTACTACAACCACGGCCCAATGCCTTGACGACATCTACAAAACCCCCAAGAATGGTGTTTGTAAACCAATATGACCACGTATCTTCCAACGTCCAGAAGAGCTTAAGAAAACATTGGCCCATCATCGCCACCGATAAAAACCTCAAACTACAACAATATGGACCTCCAATGATTGCCCACAAAAGAGGACCCAACCTGAAACAACTGCTTATGCGGCCGATGGTGAACCCCACACCCGACAGCAGCATCACTTGGCTACACACCAAACGCCCCGGATGTTTCCGATGCACTGGATGCACCACCTGCAGCAGCATGACCCCTGGCCCTACCTTCCCGCACCCCCACTCTGGTAAACCAATAAAAATTAAATACCGCCTCCATTGCCAAATGGACCATATTATTTATCTCCTGAACTGCCCCTGTGGACTGGCCTATGTTGGCATGACTTCCAGGAAATTTAGAGAGAGAATGGCGAACCACAGGAACTCCATCCGCAGTGCACTTGAATCTAAGAAAGCAGATTTGCCCATCCCCAGACATTTCCTTGCAGCAGGTCATCAGAATGCCAACCTCCGGTGCCGACTCATTGACTGGGTACCCCCATCACCCCGCGGAGGTGACAGGGGCCTGAGACTTAAAAAACTTGAGAGCCGCTGGATTCACAGACTTGACACAATCGCACCCAGAGGTCTTAATGAAAATAATCCCCTGTCCATCTTCCTGAGACCATCTTGATGAATCCATCTCCTACTTATATGTCTACATACTTATATGTCTACATACATCATCTGCTGTTTTTGAGACACTTTTGTATATATTGCCCACACCCGTCCATCATGTATTCATGTATTTATGCTCTATCCTATCTTTATGTATGCTCTGTATTCACCGCATAATTGTCTTTATTATTTTTCATATATATGTGTAGCCACGCCCTTCTGGTGGCATAATTATTCACCTTTACATTACCTTGTCATCCCCCATGTAACCTTTTTTTGCACACTACCATCTCGTCGTGTCTAGTTTTAACATAACTTTCACCACTTTATCTCTCTCTCCTTTAGCACTCCTGGACACTTTTGATTTATTTATTTTTAATTCCCACCTACTTTTGCCTAGTTACTCGTTAGACTATTAGACAGTGCCCTCTGGCACTTAGTTTGACTCTTCAAATACTATCTATAAACCATTAGCCCTTTTATCTGCTTCCCCAGCACTTTCCTGCTTCTGGCTCCGGCTCTCGCTATTTACCCCGCCATGCGCGATCCCTCATAATCTAATTTGATTAATTGTTCCCTTAATGGGTCTTGTTTGACCCTTGATCATCCGTTTACATTGTTTAACTATTCCCCATCAGCGCAGTTCTTCCATCCGCCGCTCTATACTCATTTAACTATGACACAGCTCCCGGCTACCCGGAAGCTGTGCGTGTCAAGTGCGTTCCACTGACCACTTGACTTCCGATATCCCCGGAAATAGCCTTGCGCTCCAACAGCCTGACACGCAGGCAAGTTTGGCGCGATCTCCTGCTCTTTAACCCCTTCCTATGGGTATATATAGCGGGACCCGGACTGCACTCACTAGGTAGCTGATCTTGTCCTGTCCTACATGGCAGAGATTACCTCATCGCTGACTACCTGTACACTTTGATGACAATGTAAGCTTTTATTTTTACTTTGCTGTATTCATGCACATTTTTGCTGTTATGTTAATGTGTATATGACCTATGTTTCTCTGTATGCCTTAGGCTCCTTGATAATGGTCCATGATTTGGACCGAAACGTCGGGGCTGTCATACTATTATATCACCTTTATCTCCAAGGATTGTGATGTCTCTTTATTTCATTATCTAACTCTTTTGAATTTTTCACAAAATTACATTTGTGATTGGAGAGTGCTCTCCTTTCTACACCTTGTGTGTAGATTCCTGGACTATATATATATATATATATATATATAGATCAGAAAAAAAAGGCTGGCACTCCGGGGTCTTCAAAAAGTGCTGTATTAAATGGCAACAAGCGTCCAACGTTTCGGGGGTTGTCGGGACAACCCCCGAAACGTTGGACGCTTGTTGCCATTTAATACAGCACTTTTTGAAGACCCCGGAGTGCCAGCCTTTTTTTTTCTGATCTACCTGTTCTCATAGACGGGCACCAGGGCAGCTGGACGTTTGCGGTGAGTGCCGGGCCGCACCCAAAATATATATATATATATATATATATGAGTAATATTTATCATTTATCTTATTATTAAAATGTAATGCCAAAGTGTCCAGTTTTTCATCCCAGCTGCCATACACACACAGCGATGATGGATGAAAAACCATCCATCATCGCTTGCATGCTGGTAAAACCAGCCGACGATGGACTTTGCTAGCGATGATGCGGGAGCGCGCATCATCGCTAGTCGGCCACCACTGGGTCATACACACTTGCCGACTTTCATCTGAAAATGGCTCAGAACAGGGGTTTTGAGCGATTTTCAGCTGAAATTCGGCAAGTGTGTATGAGCCTTAACTGTTAACTTTGAATAATGTGCATCATTATTTAATTGCTTATTTGGAAAAAAACAAAATTGATCCTAAACTGCACCAGCTCTGTGTAAATTAAGGTAGGCATTGATTTTTAAAGTATGCTACTTTGCATTCTCTCTCAGTGACCTATTTATCATCACATGTGGAAACAATACATATGCTGAAACACTAGTTCCCACATGTTTTAAGTAAATCACCTATTTATTAGCAGGGGCCCAATGGGGTCAGTTAGTGTTTAAAAACTGAACATTTTAAAAGTTTGCTTGTGGGAACCAATGACATCTACAGATTCATGAGTTTTGGCAGTCCAAATGAGTGCAAGTCCAGACAGCCGCCTCATGCGTTTCGATTTCTAATCTTTGTCAAGGCCTTTGAAGAGTAATTTCAATACTGGTCATTTGAAATTTCAAAATAAAGATACCTAGATGTGTTTGAAAATCTCATTGTAAATTGTGAGCTATTGGTACGCATACCTTAAAGAAACTGCTACAGATATGCACCATTGTTATTTCAGTAAAGGAAAAACGTACGTTCTAAAATATCCTCATCACTTGGTGAATTTGGTGAAGGCTTTCAACATCACTAAAGATACCCTTATGCGTTTAATTAACATACTTTATTGTGAGTGTGGTACGTCTTGTGCAATCTACATCCTATATCCGTTCCCCATTCTAAAAGTGATAATCCTACACATTTATTTCTTCTCTTTTTCCACATAAACCATCTGGTGAGAATTGGAGAAAATAGAAGAATCTATATGGACAGCGCTCTGGATATATCCTAAAACCTTTTCTTTATATTACAAACTCTGTTTGAAAAATTAGCTGGTTGGTTGGCACTTTATCTCTCTCTGAGCACTAAGTGATAAACTGGAGAGTGATAAATAGCCAGCCAATCAGCCAATCAGCTCCTGTCTGACATTTTTCAAACACAGTCTGTGACATGGCAGGTAGGAGATGATTGGCTGGCTCTCCATTTTTTCACTTTTGAAGCTTAGTGCATCTGGCCCTCTGAGGCTTAGTAAATATAGCCTTAACTAACCGAGAGAGCTCTCCTATGCTGAAAGGCCAGGAATTTCTTAAGCATTTTTGTTTAATAATTGACATTTGGATCCAGGAACAGTGACGTCAGGAAACACTCCAATTTGCAGATATACAAAACTGACCTCTATGAAGCTCTTATCTCATCTATTTTTGACTTAAGATGAGATTTATAGTACTGTAGCTCTTCATTATAGAACCACAGTGGAGTGTTTACTTCCTAAGAGAAACATACATTTATCAGTGGAAAACAGCATGATTAGAGTAGGGCAACACTCATTAAACACTCGTTCATGTTCATGTATGTATTGTTGTCCTCTTTTGTATGTGCCATTACGCTTTATTCTTGTCCTCTTTTGTACGTACCATTACGCTTTATTCTTGTCCTCTTTTGTACGTACCATTACGCTTTATTCTTTAGGGGAAATTTACAAAATTTCCATGTAAAATAGGTGTTATCGTATTAGAAAATATGCCTATTTTATACGTATTTGTATTTTTGGCCTTTACTATGCCGAAAATACATTCATTCCTATTCGTATTATTGACACATTCGTATTTGTATTTACAAATACGAATGTAACTGTATAAGCCATCGATAGAGTACGAATAGGGATCACCATTCAAAAGAATGGTGATTCTTAATTTACTAATTACTAATTTACTAATTTACATCTGGTGATGTCAGCTGCCTGTCGGTCATGCCTCATTACCATGAGAATGCCCAGCGTTCTTATGCAAAGGCCCATATGGTAATGGCGCATGACCCATATGGTAATGGGGCAGCCTACTGCCACACACCCCTCTCTGCCCCACCCCGCCTGCAAGGTTGCTTGTGTAGCCATGGCCGCACGCAACAAGCGCATGCGCAGAAATGCGCATGCGCAATCGAAAAACATTGGTCCCTGTGCGAAGGAGTGGCTCATGCGAATGGTCCTGAATAAGGTCCTTACACCATAACTGTAATAGTATGATCCTGCTCTATCCACTTGTGCACTGCACACTCACTCCTTATCATAGTGGAAGATCAAAGCTCAACCATTCATGCAGTATCAGTTGTTCACACAACAGGTCGTTACCCCCCTTCTGCTGAACCTGCGCGGAGCATCCTTACCAGCTCCAGGTAGGGGGTGACAGATGCTCAAACATAAGAAAGAAATGGAATTGTATCAAAATGTATGTACAGCAAATATCGAGGCCACAGTAATTCAAGTTGGACCACATAAGCCATCCGTCCAGCACCGCATTATATCCGATGGTGATGGGTCCTGCGATCACAGCAAATGCCTCTGTCTGATTGACAGTCAGAGATGTTTATTGGGAGGGATAAGGTGAACAAAGTTTCCAGAAAAGGGTGTTTGTTGTCCTAATTTTACAGAAGAGGCCGGACCAAGGACTGCACCACAAGTTTCCTTGGCCTAGCAAACTTCTCTGTGACTACTAGCCTGAGTAAGGTTTACCGATGGTCAGTTTTTAGCAATTGCAAATGTAGGCAGGGGGTAATATGCACCTAGACCTGCATTTGTATGACTTTAGGATCGCATTTGATAAACCGCCTAGAACAGCCTAGAACAGCTTATCATACAGTATGCAATGAATACTGAAAGAGGGCAGTTATTCAGTAGTACCCCTTTCAGACTGCAACTGCCAGGTCGCACCCGGGATTAGGACACTCAATATTTAGCTTTTAATGTTTAGGTTTTTTTTTTTTTAAATGAATATGCCTAATATGAATATTAACAAAGGTGTTGCTGCCCTTCTAAATTGGGATAAAATACATTTATGGTAAGAAAAGCCTTGGCACATTTTGGATAAGCTGCACACGAGCAGCTGCTCTTACAGCGGTTACATTACCGGCACTTACTGGCTCCGGCGGCAGCTGTAGACTATTTTGTTTTGTCTTCTGCTGACACATGTCTGCACATATCTGCAACGCTCCACTGAGTTCTCTTAACAACGTGAATACAAAAGATAAACATTTCACTTTAGTCTCTTGCCTCGCACAAGGTACAGTATGAATCTGTCATTCAAAGTGATAAGTAAAACTCCCATACAAATAAAGGGTTTGATGAGGGATTAGGACCAAATGACAACAGGTGGAAAGTGGTCAGATATCGTCTTGGACCTGTTCGCGCAGAGCGATGCGGGCCAGGGGCGTGGGGAGCAGAGTGAGGTGTGACCCATGGGAATGCCCAGCGCTCGGCAATTGCGGGTGGGATGAGGTGCGCCGGAAGCGGACGGCTGATGTCACATGATGTCAGCCTCCCGCTCTGTCTTCGGCTGGAAGCCTGCACATATAAGACTCCACTGACTTATATTTGGGAGCCCTGGAGAAATCATTCCATGATCGCCAACCTGCTAATGATTTTTCCAGCTGCGGGCGCATGCAAGAGGATGTGTCTTTGTGGGAAAATGGTGGGGGGTGGGGCATGCATTTGAGTTACAAGGACTCGGCAAGCTGTATACTGGCAACCAGCCATGGGCTTTACTTTGGTCCTGTCATCCCTAGTGTTCCTTCTAGGAACCAAATGAGGCAGGGCGCTGGAGGGGCGGACCGGGCACGCCGACGTCACTAGAGGGGGCATGCCCGTGCCGCCGCGTCACTACAGGGGGCGTGCCCGGGCCGCCGCGTCACTACAGGGGGCGTGCCCGGGCCGCCGTGTCACCACAGGGGGCGTGCCCGGCCGCCGCATCGCACATGGGGGCTTGCCCGGGCCGCCGCATCGCTGAAGGGGGCTTGCCCGGCCATGACTACGTCACTGAGCTGTCGGGACGTAGCCATGGCCGGGCAAGCCCCCTTCAGCGATGCGACGGCCTGGGCACTCCAGCGGGACAGACTGCAGGCTGATTTAGCGGGGCGCTGCTAGAGGGGCAGGGTGCATTTTGCCCTTTAAAAATCGGACAGGGCGTAGCGCCCCGCTAAAACAGCCTAGCGGGAACACTAATCCCTTTTACACATACCTACAGGAAAGAGGGAGTGCCCATGTCTTGCATCTCAGGTGGCATATGGCGAGTCACAGGGCATGCTTGGCCAGATATTTGCATGGCTGGACCATCCCATTCAGCCGGCTTGTGCTCACCGCACTACCGCTGTGTGATATATCTCATAGGCCCAATTACAGAATTGCAAAAAAAGGAGGAAAAGCAGTGCGCAAATTATTAAGCGATAAGTGAATCAATGAAAAGTTTTAATATCAACAAGTAATTAAAAACAATAGCAATAATGGTGAGGTATTGCTCAGGACTAATAGAAGTTTCCCTTCACATGGTTTTGTCCATTTGAGAAGTAATTTGCCTTTATGTGAGTGGTTGGTGACTGGTTATGTGAGTGAACCAGAATAAGGGCCTATATCCTTCGTCAATGAGTTACAGGCAGTTCAAGGGAAATCGTTGATGACACAGCATCGTTTGGGGAGTCGTCTATTGTGTAGCCATCCGTATGAGCCCATGCACACGCAGGACCGAAAAAAAACCCCCAAAGATTTTGCATCAGCCTGAAGTTGTTTCAGAAAGGTGAAAAACATCGACGAAGATGTGGTTTCAAGCATGTCTTCAACGAGCAATTAGAAAATGATACATTATGGTGTAATATCTTTCTGCATCTTTGAAGGAAGAGGCGATACAGAATACAGAATGTGTTAATGTACAAGAAGATAAATGTTTCAGAAATATGTCCTGAAATCACACAGCAGAATGAACTGATAATTGGCACTTCAGTTCTATTCCGACTGTAAATTCCACATAACGAAAATTTGCAAGTGTAGAAATCAAATTGCAAAAGTGGATCTTAGAGTTCTTCAAAATTGCCTGTTCTGCTTCCAAACTTGATTAGCGTGAAATTTGGTTGCAATAGCCACTCATCTCTACACTGCCTAATCATTCCTAATAGTGTACATTATAATCCTTGACCACTACTTTGCTGATTAAGATAAGCGTTAAAACTCTCTCACTACAAGTCTTTCATTTAGTTGGATTATTCGCCCTTTTATTGTGACACTGCAAAAAAGGAAAAAAAAAGGTGCGTGTGCTGGTCTTATTCAGAGGCACAGATGCATCAGACCTGCGGCCAGGTTTGGTATGTTTTGCCGACATTCATAATATCAACACTCATAATGCCAACATGAAAATGTCAACATAAAAATATTGATGTGCAACAAGTTTAGCATGTCAATATCAACCATGTTGACATTCATCATATTGACACTGATTAAATGTTGACATGAGTAGAATGTCAACAAAGAGGTTATCTCGCTGGTGCAATGCTGACAGCTGTGTCATGATGGGAAGTTTTAGCGGAGTCATCTGATCTAGCAGTTCTGGTGGTGAACATCCTAACCCTAAATCCAAATCCCACAGCTTAAACCTAACCCTCCCCTGTAGACTACTGTAATTTTAACCCTCCCCATACAGTCTAAGGCTTCTCCCGGAGAGGAGTTTCAAAAAGTCGGCATGTATGAACTAGAGGGAGGAAGATTTAGGGGAAATTTGAGGAGGAATTACTTCACAGAAAGAGTAGTAGATAAGTGGAATAGCCTCCCATCAGAGGTGGTAGAGGCAAATACAGTAGAGCCATTTAAATATGCTTGGGATAGGCATATTGATATCCTTACAAAGAAATAAGGATCAAATATGGTTTGAGGTAACATGTTTAAAAAAGGGGCAGACTAGATGGGCCAAGTGGTTCTTATCTGCCGTCAAATTTTATGTTTCTATGTTTATTTCAACATAGACACTAAAAATACTGACTGTTTAACATGTCTAAATTTTAAATGTCAGCATTTTGGCCTTGTTGACATTTAGACCATGTCGGTATGATGAATGTCGGCATTTTGAACATGTTGGTAGTTTGACATCCTCCAATGCTTGTTAATATGTTGACCATTAGTCAGTGACGTGCGGTGGTGGCTGTGAACGGAGAGGCACTGTCACAGCCACCACCGCACCGCACCGTACCGTACCCCCCCCTTCCTGGCTGCCGCCGACACCCGCTGCCCCCCTCCTCCAGCAGCAGCCAGCACCCGTCCCCGCCCGCTGTACCCCCCCCCCCAAAAAAAAATGATACTCACTGGGCAGGGGGCAGGGGAGAGGGGAGCAGCAGCCACACAGGCAGGGAACCGGGACTCGGGAGCCGGCAGTGGCACAGGTCACAGCATAGGGAGCAAACGCGGCACTGTCGGCTTACATGACAGGGGCTGCTGTGATTGGACAGCAGCTGGATCTGCTGTCCAATCACAGCAGCCCCTGTCAATTAGGCACTTCTAGAAGTGCCACTTTTAGTGTTATTTTTAATGGATTTTTCAGACCATTGCTTAGCCCTGCCCCAAGCCCCGCCCCCCGCTTCGTCCCCTTGCAGTTCTGTTTGGGAGGCACGCTTATCGTGCCTCCCAAACTAGGTTAAATCATTCAAACTAGTAAAATAATATAAAGAAAATACTTATGACACAGAACATGTGTCATAGGTTTATCCTTTGTATTATTTTAAAACAAATTGACAGGGGAAGCACTGCCTCCCCTGCCTCCCCTGACTGCACGTCCCTGCCATTAGTATCTTGAATGTCAGGAAATCATACCGAACCCATTCTGCCCATTCACGGATTAAATCACAGCTTCCTTCTTGCATCTGCCAAATCCTTAATTTATGAGTTACAACCTGGTACCTGTGGTGGGCATGCTCAGCTATCGGATCCAGCCTGACATAGGGACAGGGGGGAGCTGAAGATTCCTTTCATCTGTGATGACTCCATTGGATAGATATGCTAACACCATCCACAGATTGATAAATGACTCCGTACCCTGCAATACTTCCTGCATTATTCATGGGCTTATGCTTCATGTGAATAACAATAGGTCTGACTAGAAGCCATTGTTCCCAGTGTCATCTTATTCACTAGCATTTTATTTGCGCTATGTTAGGCGTTTTTGGAAATGCATTATACAAACCTATGTCCAAGATTGCAGAGCGCTCTACCTCCCCAGTAACACCTAATGGATTTGAGCCAAAAAAATGTTTTTACTGGTAAAAAAAGAAGCAAATGATCAGCCAGATGTTATTGGCATGTGGGAAGGAGGATTTCAGAAAATGCTCAAATATTACTTTCATGAAAAAGTCACAGATTTTTGGAACGATCTAGTAGCAGATGGCAAAGGAACAACAGCAAATTATTATGAACATGCTTGAAACAGAAATAGTCCTACAGTACAGAACATTCAGAATACTGTAAACCAAAAAAACACTCCAGAACTTTTATTGATATTCTTTAATAACAAAATAGAGGATTAAAAATTGGAGAGAGATGGAGGAGAAGAGAGATGGGAATGGGGTGGTGGTAATAAACAAAGAGAAAAAAAACAGGCGCAACAGCTAGTAAAGAATATTAGCCTAAAAATATGCAGATATTTTGCTTAGATTCAGAGGGTGTTGATGGGTTGGTCGACCAAAAGATGGCCGACAGTCATTAGGTCGACACCGTATGGTCGACACAATTCAAGGTCGACAGGTGTCTAGGACGACATGGGGCAAGGCAGACAGGACATTAGGTCGAGTGAGGCTGCAAAATGAAAACAGACGCCCACCAAAACTCTCAAAAACGTTGGCCGTGCCCATGGAAATACTGGGCAGACCCCAGTAAACACAAGCGTGGCTCTACCTGCTTGAAGCGGGCTCATGATGTCACATGACATCAGCGCAAACCCCGAATTCGTTGGAAAACAGCCATCTGAAAAGTAAATCCAGGCTTACTTTTCATTCCGAACAGCGTAAAAATCATTCGATGCCGAGAAACCATCGAATGAGTTTTCCTCTGTGCAGGCGCATGCAAGCGGATGTGTAAGCATACACATCCGCTTGCATCGTAGCATGGGGATTCGGGTGGCAGGATAGGTGTGTATTTGGTGGGGCAGCATTTACCTGCTCGCTAGGCAGCAAAAATACGCAACTTAGCGAGCAGGTCTGAATAACCCTCGATTTGAAGTGTGTTTCAGCCCCTCCTCTGGATCCGCCACTGGTTATATCTATTTGGCCTATTCACAGCTTTGTCGATAAAGCCCCGTACTGCTGCTTAGCCTGTAGAAAATATATCTGCCATCAATACATTCACTCGTCTTTTTCCAAGGATAGTGAAAGATAATCACAGAATTGCCCTGTATTTAATATTGATCTCCTATTAGTAAATACTATTCCCGGTAATATAATACTATTATCTCATATAAGGAGAGTAACTAAAGAACAGAAGTCACCGGCACACTCAGGAAATTATCTGTTACTAAAAATACAGTATGCTGCTCCTGTATTTCCTTGTCGGCCTATTGTAATATATAACGATTTCACTCGAATGTGACATAGCAACTGGTGGAATAGTATTGACTGCTGAGCAGAATATCTTCTTCAGTGTTCTTAAAAATTGATCGCTGCGTTCTTTACTCAACAGTTTCTGAATGTCACGAAACTATACGACACATTAACACATTAATTGACCACGAATATTGATCACTATTCTTTCCTTGGGTAAGGTATAATGTAACACTGTCACCGCAGGCAGCCCCGAAAGTGCTTGGCCAGCACAAACTGCCATGCAGTATGTCTACGCAGACTCTTCCTATTCTGTAAATGATTAACTGTTCCAAGAAAGGTTATTGCTGCTGCCAGAGGCCTCATCTGCTGCCCTATGTGCTCTTCCCCTTTGGATCATGCTACATTTTGCCCATTTTTTCCCTTCACAACTTCTCAACTTTTCCACTCCCTGTACACACACAGAGCGATGGAGCCTCCTCCTCGCTCCTCCATCGCTAGCACACATGCGATGAACCTGCAATGTGCTGAGCAATCTGTGCGGACCAGTGTTCCTCGTTGAGAAGACTGGGGATCTAACTAGATTTTGACTGCATACATTGACGCGCAAGACCACACATCGTCGTTGCTGGGGGGTATACATGCGGGGCGATGTGGGGCGGGGCGATGTGTGCTTGATTTTTAAGCGATCTGGTCACATTGCTTAGAGATAGCCCTGAAATCGTCCTGTGTGTACGGGCCTTTACAAAAGCCTCAAAATGTGTATATATTTGCCAGGTTTGTTTGTATATTTGTAATGCAGATGGCCACATCTGTATATTAAGTATCAGAGCTTCTATAGAGCTCAAGTGGAGGAGGTCATACAGTACCAAGGTTTTTCCCAGGTATGGCCTAGGTCACTCATAGTGTGAATGCATCCAACCCAGGTTTATAGACCCGGGTTGGATAAAGAGTGTATTGAGAGATTAACAACACTGAGGAGGCAGTGGCTGTGGGGCCGGAGAGTGGAATAATGAATAGTGACAAACAATAAAACTAGAAACAGGCTGATGGAGATAGGTAGCATGGAGAACACAGGAGGCAGCATAATGGAGACACTGAGACTAGTAACAGATCTGGGGCGGGATGTATTAACATACTAACATATGCGGCTGGCATCGAGGTGCGGTAACGGAGACCCCCTGTGATACCTATAATGTGGTGTGCGGGGGGTCTCCGTCTCTTCCCTGCTGCCTCCTGCGGCCTTCATGCCGGGGACAGCTAAGCAGGCTGTCCCTGGCGCCTCCTCCCCCCTGCAGCCGGAAGGACGTCCAGCTGCATTGCTAGGGGGAGGAAGGGCTTATCTTCCGGGGTCCAGGAGGACCTGCAAGAAGGTAAGCCCAAGGGAGGGGGAGAGGGGGGGGGCGACGAGGTGGCGGGGTGGCGGCGGGCGGCCAAAAGAAGCCCATAGGCTTCTATAGGGTATCGCGACCCAAAGGGTGGCTATACCCTGGCCGGCAAAATCGGTGCGGCCGGGTAACAGTACATATGAAAATGCGGTAAAACAGGGGTTTTACCGCATTTTCATTTTAATACATCTCGCCCATAGAGAGAGGAAAACAATAAGGAAAAGGACTGGTAATAATTGGAGAATACTGAATACAATACAGGAAAACAGACAGGATAACTGACACAATAGAAGATGAATGGAAAACAGAGCTGGAGAGATTCTGAAGTCTGACAGGAGACAGAACTGGAACAAATACTGAGACTGACTGGTTACTAACTAGGCCAATAGCATAGAGTTCAGTATCAAGGGCTTACACCACAACTGTGAGCTATGACCAGTGCTGGGAGCGAGGCAGACCAGGAAAATATAGGGAGCATGAACCAATCAGAATGGCTGGAAAAACACAAGCCTCCTGAAACAGAGATTAACTGCAGCTGAGTGCCAACCCCATAGTAATGGGCTAATTAAACAACAGGTTTGTGCACAGAGTACACACACAGCAGCAAAGCTGCAGTAACATAAATCTGCCAGAGGTGGCTATAACAGGCATAACTTTGTCGGGCATATTATGGTATAAAGAGCGCTATTGTGTCGGTGAAGTGTTGTCTTTTCCGGCAAGGCCACACCCCCTTAATGTGGAAACACAGATATTACATTTATGGAATGTCTGTGGGTGGGAGGGCACATGTTTACAAATGACGCTGATGGTGAACAGCAGTTCTAGACCATAGCCCTTAGTTTGGTTCACTCACAAAGGCAAATTCCTTCTTAAATGGGCGAAACCATGTGCCCTGCAGGGGGAAGATGTAACATGTGCAGAGAGAGTTACATTTGGGTGAGTTATTTTGTTTCTGTGCAGGGTAAATACTGGCTGCTTTATTTTTACAGTACAATATAGATCTCAATTTGAAATAAAACCCCACCAAAATCTAATTCTCTCTGCACAAGTTACATCTGCCCCACCTGCAGTGCACATGGGCCCTTATTCTGATCGGTGCGGATTTTACCGCATGCGGACGTCCCGCCGATGTTGATCGTCTGCGCATGTGCAGAGGTCACTCTGCGCATGTGCAGGCGATTTCGCCGCACGTATTCTTTATACGCCGCACAGGGGGCGTAGAGGGGCGTGAGGGGCTACTTAGCCTCATTACCCTATGCATACGCCCCGCGTTTCATGGGCGTTCCCATGCAAACGCGGGGCGTATGCATGGTAATGAGGCCGTGATGCGTGTGTAGGGGGCGGGCATCTGACATCGCCGGATGTCAGCTGCCCGCCCCCATACATGATTTCACACGGACAAGTGTCCGTGTGGTCTTGTGTGGCGGGACCTGGTGGAGCGTGCGGCCCTGCATTCGATGTTCGGCGACCATCGAATGCAGGGGCTGCTCCCAAGACGGAGGAGGCGTATCCCCGTCCAATTTCATGCGGATCGCCACATATCCGCGTACAGACGGAGGTGGCGATCCGTATGGAAGGCGGGGATTCGCCTGCACGGACATGACCGCATATTTCTGATCGGGCCGCACCGATCAGAATAAGGCCCATGGTTTTGTCCATTTGAGAAGGAATTTGCCTTTGCAAATGAACCAGAATTTTGTGCTCCTGATCATGACTATGCCATGCATATTTTTCAATTGGTTCTAGTTTTTGAGATAAGCATGTCTTTAATATTTATGAAAAATTAAGTGAAACAATGTTAAAAATAGCTAAAATGTCATTTTTTAAATTCTGATTAAATTTGATAAAATGTTATAAAAAGACACAGGATACTTACATACATGTGTTAGGTAGCTATGAGAACTGCTTTTTTGAAGGAATTTATTTTGTACTCTTGTTGCGGGCAGTCCGTCTGCTGCCTCCAGCAGTAATCAGCCATCATGTGACGATCCCACCTTCCTTGATATATTTCTTCCATTACCTGAATATCTTGGTGGAACCGATCACCGTGTTCTTCGCTTAAATCTCCTATGTTAGACGGAAAGTGATCTAACTGGCTGTGCAAAAAATGGACTTTAAAACTCATGTTGGCTCCTACTATGTCGAACCAAAGTATTGTTTGGACCCCACACAGTTCACAATTTCCAAGTCACACAGCCAGTGCACTGTGTATCACCAACTGTCTCATTTAAAAACAAAACAAAGGTGACTTGGAAAACCTGAGTCCAAATTTAAGAATTTTCCATCAACCTGGCGACAGTTGTCACAGACACCTCCGGATGCGACACCACCCGATTGGTGATACACATTGGCAGCGGTTGTTGCAGGGAGATGTTATAGCCTGGCTTCTGGGGTCCGGCCTATTCTGGCTTTTGCCCAATCCCCATCTTTTATTATGATTTTTATGTGTGTCATGACTGCATTGTTCTTGGGTGGCAAATCATTACAAGTGTTTCCTTTATGTGTAGCATCATCTTCATTTTTCTACAAAATATGTAAAGAACAGAATAGTTCATTTCTAACACGAGACCGTAGAGTATTTTTGTTAAATGAGCCACTAAGATAAAACTGCGGCTGTATGGTTTTTATTATTAAGTGAAATTGTCAGGAAACCAGTTTTACTGCCATTGCTTACTTCCATATCAGGCCTAATGTCTAAGAAATGGTCTGTTCATGGTTGTAATTTTAGTGGAACATTAAGAATTGTGCAACAGTCCGCCTAGGAAATAGAATTTCTATACTAATCTGTAGACCAGGGGTTCCCAAACTGTGTGCCGTGGCTCCCTGGGGTGCCTCGGGACACATGCAGGGGTGCCCTGGGTTGGTAGTCCAGGACCAACTCAAATTATTAATGGTTAATTATTTATAAGCAAAACCAGTGCTGGTGGCTGCCAATCATAAAATGGGTACAAACAGAAGCAATTCCTGACCTTTTCCCTATAACTGACCCTAAGAATCTAATTAAAATTATTTTGGCCTTGGGGTGCCGCAAAAAAAATTCTTATACTCTAGGGTGCCGTGATTAAAAAAAGATTGGGAACCCCTGCTGTAGACAAATATGTAATTCTCAGTGTTATTCCCGAAGCCGCAGGGGCTGCTGATACCATCAGCCCCATACTTACTACTTAAACGACAAGCTAGTACGCTGCATGTTTTCAATAACGCAGATTTACAAGTTTAGCAGAAAACCAAATGACTTTCCTTGCATGAGTACGTTTTGAAAAGTCAATTGATTATTCAGATCATTTGTTCTGCTTCAAAATCCTAATTCTTAAACAACATCCTAGACATTTTAAAACTCAAGCTTAGGTGGAGACCTATTGCAAATCAATATGGCTTTGTGTTTCGGTGACCGTTTCGTTCTAACTTGTCTTCATTGTTTGAATTCTAGAATTTGTTTTTCTTCAGCTGCAGCCAGTGGCGTCACTATAAAATAACGGAAATCCCCCCCCCCCCACACACACACACACACACACACAACCCTGCCTTACCCTGCTGCTTGCCGCCACCACCGCTGGGTCTGTGGCCGGGACCTGCAGATCCGCAGATCTACTTGTCTGCGGACCTAGCACTCCTCCTGGCTGGCTCCTGCTAATGAAAATGACCCTCACAAAATGCCTGCCTCGAACAGCATACCGTTTTTGAGGATGCAAGAGGAGGCCGCCGCCTCTTCTAGCATCCTCAAGAAGTGTCTGCTATGAGGGGACGGACATTTTGTGTGGGCTATTTTCATTGGCAGGAGCCAGGAGGAGCACTGGGACCGCAGACAAGTAGATCTGCAGGTCCCAGCGACGGCAGCAAGAAGAGGGGTAAGGCTGGTCCCGGCAGCAGTGCAGTGCATCGATAGCCCCGCAGACCCCCGGCGCCCACACTTACTCAGCGCCTCCCCGTGACCATAGGGTATGCGGGGCTATTGTTACACCACTTTACTTCAATGTTTTTGTTGTAGGCAAATGTACATCGAATCCATTTTTTTAAATTGAAATCTCTCTCCAGGCGTAAGAAGGTGCAAGTGCTAGATGCAAGATTGCAGTGGCTCAGATGTGTGCTACTGTATGTCTGGCCGGGTATGGGTCATATCGTCAACAGTATGAAGGCCGACATGTGATGAGGTCTGAATCAGTCTCACAGGAATCAGTGGGTTACTCCATTAATTATGAAATTGTCCAGAAATACATAAATATGAATGGATGGGGCATCACAGCTCATCAGTCACTTATGTTCCTTCACCCATCTATCCTTAATGCTCCCCCATCACCCGCTTTAAAGAGTAATCAGTAATATCGGCAAGTCCCATGAGTGCTTCAGCCGCATCCTCCTAGTGTGCCTCTGGTCACCCGCCTCAGCTTCCTAGCTCACCATGTGCACCTATTGTCTCCACTCCCCACATGTACCCACTACCTCCCCAATAGTGCCCCTGACTCCCCTCCCCTTGAATGCCTTTGACTCTTACCCCCCATGGGATATCCCCTCCACATATATGCCTCTGACCCTTCCTGCCCATATGTACCTTGGACGACCCTCTCCATATGCTCACCTGGTCCCCTTTCCCCATGTCTTCCTCTAAACCCTTTTTTCCTATTTGTAGATCTACCTCGACCACCAACCATTCCTACTGTGCCTTTGCCCCCTCCACAAGGCAGATGGCTCCAGATCAAATGTAGCATGGAGATTAATCTATGACAAAAGGCAGTTGAGCAGTGATGATTTTAGTTAAGAAAGAGAAAATATGTCCATGTGAACACTTGCGTTCCATGCTTGTGTTCCAAATAAAAGTGTGATGCAATATTTAAATTATGTTTATAAACACCTTTAGAAACATTAGCACAGAGATCTACCACCTGGTGAGATGGCAACCCTAAATACAGATGGAGCCCCTCTCATTCAGGCTTGGGCTGGCAATCAAATCGCCAGCCACCAGCCTCTACCATCTGCCAGAAGGGGGAGCGTGCAAAGACGCTCACGCACCCCGTTCCGACAGAGCTCCCCGTTGGTCGCAGCTGCCTCTCCACATCCCTCTTAACCCTGCCCATCTCCCTGAAGAAGAGATGGGCAGGGTTTCCGATCCCCACCGCCAAGTGACTGGGACACGCGTGCGTGTGAGATGCTCGCATTTCCCAGTCAGATGGAGTCCCTCTCAGCCAGCACCCCCCAGCGGGGACATTCTGGCGAGCACTCCAGCTGAATAAGAGGGGTTCCATCTGTAAGGGGGAGGTTGAAATTAAATCTAAAATCTATAATTAGAGTGAATAAAAACAATATACAGATGATTAATTTCAGGATAATTAAACTTGGAAATCATGTAAATTGGCATGTAAAATATTGTACTACAGGACAATACATTATACTAGTAAAAGTTCAACACTGTAGTGATGCATTTTACCAATTTTCCCAGTGCCTAGAAAAAGTGTCACATTGCTGGGCACAGAAATTGCGGACCCAGGGAAATATCAACCCGCGAGTGGTAGGGATGGGGGGGAGTATCCAAGCTTTCCTTGGCCTTGCCAGGCCCCCAGATGGCACTGAAATCAGATAATTAGTATCTCCATTTTTTTTGTGCCCCTACAGCGGAAACAGTTTTCCAAGCAGATATGTTGACCTCAGGGGCAATGGCCGCCCCCCTGCCTAATTGTATTATTTTTATTGATTATTTATAAGCCCTCATTTGATAGAATAGAATAAGTAAGTAGGACAGATTACAGGGACAGTATCTGCATGCCTTATCCATGTACACTCTATACAAGATGGAATATGGAACAGTACAGTGGATATTGTGCAGTTACTGGTACATTTCAGGCTGACAGCACCAACAGAAGCATCCAAGTGCCGCCCCCAAACATGTGCCACCCCTAGGCACGTGCCACACGTGCCTAATGGGAAATTCGGCACTGGTTGACCTAAGAAATAACGCTAAAATGTTGCTGCTGCACGTACAGGTTTTTTCCCATTTACAGGAAAACATGACAGTGATTCGGAACAATTTTCCACTTCCATTTGTTTGGTTATTGTTATTTAACCCTTTGGGTGCTAAGTGAATTTGTCGAAATTGGTGTGAAAATTGCCAAGCAAACATTTTTAATCATCATAATGACATTTTATAGGAATGTTACTGAAATCGCACCTTATCGCATTATTTGCCTGATTTCGAATATTTCATGAGATAAGAATTTGCGGCAAAAAAGTGTGATATGGTGAGATTTTTAGTCATGAAAATGGACGCATTTTCGGACATGTGCGACTTTGTGGGGAAAAAAGCTCCCCCCTCCTGAGCATAACCAGCCCCTGGCTCAAAGAGCAGATCCTGGTTTCATAAAATCATGGGGCAAACCAAGTAGGGGTCCCCCGGATTTTATAAAATCAGCATCAGGCTCAAGGGCCGGTCCTGGTTCCCAAAATACAGGGGACAAAACGAGTAGGGGTCCCCAGTATTTCAAGAACCAGCACCGTTAATGCCACAGCTGGGGGGAGACTTTTTATACAAGTCCCCCCCGGCCAAAGCATTAACCCCCCTGACTGGTCAGCATGGGCAAGGATCCTGGGGAAGTGAGGACCAACCCGATGAAGGGGTCCCCCCCACGAGAATTTTCTGTCCCATGCTGAAGCCCGGGGCTGTCCCTGATGCCCCTGGGCGGTCGGCATCGGGCTGAATAAATGTGTAAAGTTAGATGAAACTGTTTATGTTTAACCGTCTATTTTTTTTTTTATACAAATAAAAGAATAAAAATATTTTAAAATAAAGGTATGCACACAAAAACATACAGTATGTCAATGATCCATGAACAAAAAACCTTAAGAGGTGAATTTGTTATTAATCAATGTGAAGAGGTCAACATCATCATTAACAATATTCATCAGTTTTTATTTGCTCAGTTACTGACAGGCAGACTACAGTATTTGTGCCTTTACTAGTGGGTCAGCCTCAGATCGCGATTTCAAAAGCCTATGTAAGCTTTTGAAGGTGGTTGAAATGAGATAATTGTTGGTTTCCAAGCTTATTAAGTAATAATTTAAAATTATTTAGTTTAGTGGGAAAAAATTACTTCTTTTCATTTCTCAGGTGGTCAGCATTATTCATTTAAGCATAACTTTCAAATATCAAGAACAATTGAAACTTTACAACTTATAAACAAATTATAAAATCGGGCGGAAAGGATATAAAAGTAAATAAATAATATTCCGTATCAACAAAAAAATCAATCAATTATAGATACACACAGCAGCTCCCAATTGGTTTTCTGGTAACCAAATATATAGAACACGTGGATAGTTAAGAAGAGAGCACTCTCTTCTAAACTTCCCTGTCCAATTAATCTATCTGGCCTGGACAAATGTTCCCCTAAAATAAAACTAAGACAGCAGGTACACCCATGATGACTTGTCCGTTTTTACTGACATCAAATTTTAAAATGCAAACCTACCAGAAATTGAATAACAAGTCTGAGCAGCAAGGCTAATGTATCTAGTATAACTGCCTTCTTGTGGTCAGCTTAATCAGTTCACGGCCCAGTTCCTGTACCTGGCGCATTTAAACATAGGATTTTGAAAGTAGAGATAATGTTCTATGATAATGGTAGTTTTCAAGACAGCCCTATAAAATATTGCTATAACATCAGAACAAATAGTTAAACTATAACATATTCCTCAATTTAATGCGTGGTTTCTTCAAAAGGATGTTTAGCACATCAGAGCCCAAGATCACTAATTAAAACCTGAATACAAATAGGCTCTACAGTAATTAGCAATGTTAATCCATTTTCTGCCTGAAAAATTCCACTTATGATGATGCATAAAAAAATACATACTGGTGTCAGCAGTATAAGTAAAAATATGCCGTTAAAAGCAACATTTTTAAAGTTATACTGCCAACAGTGCTAAAAATGTCACTGCCAAACTAATAACTGCATACCTTTCTCCTAACATGCATTGGTGAATTTAGGGGCCAAACTGCCCCTTGGCCAACATCATTGGTTGACCCACCATCTAAACAGTGCTTTATTTTTGTTGGGGCCTCCCAACTGTCAAATCAGCACCAATCTCACTTCCCCTCCAACACAACAATTTTTTGACCATTACCCCTACATCCCTCGCCAATCATAAAATATAAAGTCATAATGACAACAACAAAATAAATTGCCTGGCTTAATCTGGCCATCAGCCTAGCAAGGCACTTATGTTGTACCCTAGGCAAGTGTCAAGGCAAGTGTCTCATTTGCCAAGTGGGAAATCCTCCGCTGCTAACATGGTATACTTTAGGTCATCTATCAAACTTCTAACTACAGTTGAGTAAAGTTATGTTGAAAGTTCTAACGTATTACAAATGCTTTTGCCTGTTCTAAGGCAAAATATAAATGGTATTTCTAATATTTCTAATATTAGTGACCCATTATTCTCTGGGTCCCTAGTAGACATGCCCAATGTAGCCAGGTTTAATCCCACTTACCCATCACTATTTCCTTTTTCTCTTAATCTCTCTCTCTCTCTTTGGCATAATTTTGAGAAGTGATAAAGTAAAGAAAGATAAAGTGCCAGCCAATCAACCCCTATCTGCCATGTTACAAGATGTGAGGCAGATGTATTAAGCCTGGCGAATAGATAAAGTGGAGATGACGTGGAAGGTGATAGAGATAACGCACCAGCCAATCAACTCCCAAATGTAATTTTTCAAACATAGCTGATTGGCTGGTGCCTTATCCCCTTCTACTTTGTAACCCTATCTAACTCGTCCTCATCTGTCTCTTGGTGGAGATCCCCTATTTGAATGTTGGACTGAGCTGTAGCCCCACCTCTGGAGCCACCAATTGTAGGGAAATACAGGAACATGGCATTTTATTCCAAATGAAGTGGGACATGTTGGTGGATATGAGCTTTAGCTAGCATCTATAAAGTGTATTCCATAAAATGATAGGTAGAAACGAATTGATTCCTACGGGCAATTGTCCCAAGTGCCCATCCTTTCTTTGGAAGGTTTGACACTTCCCCCATCTGTCTCAACCCCTCTAGCTCTTCCCCACCTGTCTCATGCCCTCTAGCTCTTTCCCCATCTGTCTCACCCCTTCTAGCTCTTCCCCCATCTGTCTCACCCCTTCTAGCTCTTCCCCCATCTGTCTCAGCCCATCTAGCTCTTCCCCCATCTGTCTCAACCACTCTAGCTCTTCCCCCATCTGTCTCAACCACTCTAGCTCTTCCCCATCTGTCTCACCCCCTCTAGCTCTTCCCCATCTGTCTCACCCCTTCTAGTTCTTCCGCCATCTGTCTTAACCCCTCCAGCTCTTCCCCCATCTGTCTCACCCCTTCTAGGTTTTTCCTCACCTTTCTCACTCCCTCTAGCTCTTCCCCCATCTGTCTCACCCCCTCTAGCTCTTCCCCAATCAGCCTCAGCCTCTCTAGCTCTTCCCCCATCTGTCTCACCCCCTCTAGCTCTTCTCCCATCTATCTAACCCCCTCTAGCTCTTCCACCATCTGTCTCACTCCCTCTAGCACTTCACTCACATGTCTTACCCCATTATCTCTTCTCCCATCTATGTAACCCCCTCTAGCTCTTCCTCATCTGAGCTTTTAGCTAGCATCTATAAAATGATAGGTATAAACGAATTGGTTGCTATGGGCAAATGTCCCAAGTGCCTATCCACTCTTTGGAATGTTTGACACTCTTCCCCATCTGTCTCACCCCCTCTAGCTCTTCCCTCATCTGTCTCAGCCCCTCTAGCTCTTCCCCATCTGTCTCATGCCCTCTAGCTCTTTCCCCATCTGTCTCACCCCTTCTAGCTCTTCCCCATCTGTCTCAACCCCTCTAGCTCTTCCCCATCTGTCTCATGCCCTCTAGCTCTTTCCCCATCTGTCTCACCCCTTCTAGCTCTCCCCCCATCTGTCTCAGCCCCGCTAGCTCTTCCCCCATCTGCCTCACCCCCTCTAGCTCTTCCCCATCTGTCTCAACCCCTATAGCTCTTCTGTAATCTATATAACCCCTTCTAGCTCTTCCCCCATCTGTCTCACTTCCTCTAGTACTTCACTCACCTGTCTTAAACCCTTAGCTCTTCCCCCCTCTGTCTCACCCCCTCTAGCTCTTCTCTCATCTATATAACCCCTTCTATCTCTTCCCCCATCTGTCTGACTTCCTCTAGTACTTCACTCACCTGTCTTAAACCCTTAGCTCTCCCCCCCTCTGTCTCACCCCCTCTAGCTCTTCTCTCATCTATATAACCCCTTCTATCTCTTCACCCATCTGTCTCACTCCCTCTAGTACTTCACTCACCTGTCTTACCCCCTTAGCACTTCTCCTATCTATGTAACCCCCTCCAGCTCTTCCCCATCTGAGCTTTTAGCTAGTATCTATAAAATGATAGGTATAAACAAATTGGTTGCTATGGGCAATTGTCCCAAGTGCCCATCCACTATTTAGAAGGTTTGACACATCTCCCATCTACTGTATCATTGCTGTTGATCCCATGAGGAGATGTGACCTACCAAGAGGTTATACTTATGCAGTATAACTATGTTGTTTATTTGTAAGGGAAAAGCTTGTCCATCAAATGACGACCTAGTAACACAGCCTAATAATAGCACCACTATAACCATGCACTCTGCTCAGGGGGGCCTGTGGTGTGTGAGATTAAATATTATATGTGCTTTATGAAGGAGACTCTGCACAGAAGTCTATTTACTGTACTTCTGCTGTACTGGTCCTTTAGGCAATTACACCTCTGTGTCATCCTTCACACCAGGCTAAACCTTTGTTACACCAGGTCAGGAGGAAAATACTTAAATCTGATATATATGTACAGTAGCTTTTATAAGTGTGATGAAAAGTTGCCTGCGCTTCATTTTCCATTAATATGCCCTATTCTGCTTATTGGGCCCGATTCAAACCTCAACATTCGCAGCCCAGCAAGCAGTTAAATGCCTTTGTAGCCGCGCACACAGGGGGGAAATCACTCGTCATTGAATGATCTTACACTTTCTGCAGTGCTGAGTAAGTCTTGACTTAGTCAGCGCTACGAAGGCCGTGGGGAGAAGGCCATTGCCAATGGCAGCGGCCCTCCCAATGGTCGGGCAACACCGGGGTTTTCTGGTACACTCCCAAAAACACAGGTGTTCCGCCCTCAAATGCCTGATGCCTGTCAATCAAAGGCTAGCCATTCACAGGGGGACCCTGCAAATGCACGGCCTTCCGATTATAAGACAGGGTGCAAATTAGCAGCCATCCGAATGGGTCTGAATCTGGGTATACGGTTGATTGGTTGACATCAAGATGGTCGACAGTCATTAGGTCGACACCGTTGGGTCAACATACTGTAAGTTCAACAGGTCAAGGCTGACAGGTGTCTAGGTCGACATAACCATTAGGTCGACATGGGTTAGGTCGACAGTCAAAAGGTCAACATGGCGTTTTTCACTGTTTTTTGACCCGACATGTGCCGACATGTGCCGACAGGTGGTATTTCATGCCCTACCATCCACTAGGACATGGTGGGAGAACAAAATAGTCTGCCAAGCGTAGCGAGGCACCGTGCCTGAAGTATGGCAAGCCATGCGAGGGGACGCGGTGCACTTAAAACTGTGTCCATGTAGACTGTGTCGACATTCGGGTCAAAAAACTGTGAAAAACCCCATGCCGACCTTTTGACTGTCAACCTACACACCTGTCGACCTTGTCCCATGTCGACCTAGACCCTGTCGACCTTGACCCATGTCGACCAAGACCCCTGTCAACCTTCCAGTATGTCGACCCAACGGTGTCGACCTAATGACTGTCGAACAACATGTGGTCGACCCAATGATCCAAACCCGAATCGGGCCCCTTATGTAGACAGTGTGAATGGTGATCTGTTTTAATAACAAACAGAACGGGACATGAGAAGAAAGATATGGGGCAAGAGGGTGAGAGAGATGGGAAGTGGGCTGAAGAGAGTGAAAGAAGAGCCTGCCAATGCCAGGCATAACGGCTAGCAACCTGACAACTGAAGGACCCATAATACTAGGGAATTGGTACATCTGTCAGAATGAACTTAGGTCTACAGTCATTAGGTGGACCCCATTAGGTCGACTGGCTGGAAGGTCGACCTGATTTAAGGTCGACATGGGCCAAGGTCGACATGACTTAAGGTCGAATTTGCATAAATGTTGACATGAGGAAGGTCGACTGGTCATAAGGTCGACATGGTTTTTTCACCGTTTTTTTATCCGAATGTCGACACAGTCGACATGGACACAGTTGGCAATGAGAATCGGACCATCGCTTCGCTCGCGATGCATCGGGCACGGTGGTTCGATTCGCTCGCCACAGCTTTAATAACCTCCTCCACACCCTAGTGGATGGTAGGGCATGAAATACCGCCTGTCGGCACATGTCAGCTCAAAAAACAGTGAAAAACCCCATGTCGACCTTATGACCAGTCGACCTTCCTCATGTCGACCTTTATGCAAATTCGACCTTGAGTCATGTCGACCTTGGCCCATGTCGACCTTAAGTCAGGTCGACCTTCCTGCCAGTCGACCTAGTGGGGTCGACCTAATGACTGTAGACCTAAGTTCATTCTAATAGATGACCGCTTCCCAATACGAGTATATCATACTGTACTTCTATGTTGGTTATTGCTCCTATACCACATATCATATTGGAGATAACCGTATATTGTATTTATGCTGTTGTTTATCCTCACTCCCATAGATGTGTTTTGCTTGTAGCTGTGACCAGCCAGCTATGGTTTATGGTCATGTGTAGTAGTAAAGTATGAATTTATGTATTTGAAAACACAATAAAGGTTTTATCTATCTCTTAAAAAAAACGGTACTCTTTACTTAGAAGGGCGCCCATCTCGGGCATCTCGGTGATTGAATGCACTAAAAAATCGGGTGCGATCAACCGACGAGATGCCCGAGATTTCCCATAGGGAACAATGTTAAATGTCTCAATTGACCCGATTTTCCTGTTCAATGCCTCAATTGACCCAATTTTTCCATAGGAAACAATGTTAAATGGGCCACAGAGGCCAAATAGGCACCCTGAAGTGAATAATGGCCACCCGAATTGTTAACGCCACCCCACGATCAACGTCAACCCGAAGCGTGGCGAGCGCAGCGAGCCCGCGAGGGGCGGCGGTACGCGTCCTACGACCTTTTCATACCCCCACTATCCACGTCGGCGTGGAGTTGAGAATAGAAAGTGTGGCGAGCGCAGCGAGCCACCGAGCCCGAAGCTTGGCGAGCGCAGCGAGCCCCGCGAGGGGACGCGGATACCTTCACAGGTATCCGCGTCCCCTCGCGGGCTTCACAGCTGTCCGCGTACCCTCGCGGGGCTCGCTGCGCTCGCCACGCTTCGGGCTCGGTGGCTCGCTGCGCTCGCCACACTTTCTATTCTCAACTCCACGCCGACGTGGATAGTGGGGGTATGAAAAGGTCGTAGGACGCGTACCGCCGCCCCTCGCGGGCTCGCTGCGCTCGCCACGCATCGGGTTGACGTTGATCGTGGGGTGGCGTTAACAATTCGGGTGGCCATTATACACTTCAGGGTGCCTATTTGGCCTCTGTGGCCCATTTAACATTGTTTCCTATGGAAAAATCGGGTCAATTGAGGCATTGAACAGGAAAATTGGGTCAATTGAGACATTTGACATTGTTCCCTATGGGAAATCTCGGGCATCTCGTCGGTTGATCGCACCCGATTTTTTTAGTGCATTCAATCCCCGAGATGCCCGAGATTTTTTACTAACGATGCCCACGATCAAAATCGTGGGCGCCCTTCTAAGTAAAGAGTACCAAAAAAACTTAATGTTCCTCTCTATCCACAACAAATAAAATATGATACGGTTCTAAACAGTAATGAGCATGATGCCAGTAAGATAGAGGGTTCCCCAATTATCTGCACCCATGGCAGGGTATTGGTGGCACAGGGCTAGGCAGGGACATGGGCACAGAGAGATAGAGGTTTAATTTTACTGTGCCCGGGCCAGCTAGGGCCCGGGTCAGTTGCAGAGAGAGGAGACTAAAAATCTCGGCATCAGCAGCATCTCTCCCCAGCCCAACACACACACTGCTGGGAGGCTATTTGCTGTAGTAGTTTCTGGGAGGCTGATGTCACTGAGCAGCATCTGTCGACTTTCTCCCCCTGCACAGTGTGCCGCTGCCGCTGCACTGCAGTACAATGGCCAGCAGCAGTCTGCAGGTAATTCTTATAGGGAAGGGATTGCGCTGATCGTCTTAACCCTGGATCCTCCCCAGGCTGAGTTGCGTGCACACAGTAGGGTAAATTGGGAGTTCTAGATTGAAGATGGGATGTTGCCTATAGCAACCAATCAGATTCTACTTCTAATTTATTTAGCACCTTCTAGAAGATAATAGATAGGATCTGATTGGTTGCCCATAGCAACATCCCATTCCCATCCCTAATAGAAGTCCCCTCTTAGTAAGTTCACCCCATTGTTTTTGGCAGTGGGCAGAGTCATGCCTCCCATAACTGAAACAGACCACCAGTTAGCTGGCATTTATGATTGCAAGGAGGAAACAATGTGTTTGCCTTTATAATGTGCCTGTGGTTGGTTTCCATAGAGCTCTACTGATGTGAAAACATAAATGAGAAATCTTTGTATTCATTATACTTTTTCTATCGTTTCAGGTAAGGAAAGTTGTACAACAAGAAGGTTTTGACCGAAAGAAACGAGGATACAGGGACATAAATGACATTGATATTAATATGAATGATCCCCTTTTTACCAAACAGTGGTATCTGGTAAGTGTAATGCTTGTAAAGTGAATATAAATAGAGTTATGATGTAAAATGATATATGACAATCATGTCCAGTAACTGCCAAAGGGTGAAATAAACAGTTATCTGTATATGTACGTAATTACAAGTTATTCGGAGAATCACTTTTAGAAGAAATGGAAGCCCTACTGTATATACTTATTAGCCGTCCATGTACTGTATAATACCGCTTTCACACTGCCAAAACGTTTCAAAAACCGGTATTTTTAAACGGTATTTAAAACGGGTCGAGCCTTCACATTGCAGTAGAATACCGTTTTAAATACCGTTTAAGTACCATTCACATCAGTCAACCCGTTTAATCCCCTGAACACGTTTCAAGGCAGAATGTAGGGGACAGCCTATCACAGGTCTGTAATCCGTTGTTTTTTACTAAATACCGTTTCAGAGCCATTCTCACTGCATAAAAAACGGCTCTGAAACATGTAGGACTCAATCAAATCTGGCGCTTTCCCACTGCAGCTTTAAACGTTTTGAAATGGGGAAAAAATGGCAATATACCGTTTAACAAGTGCGGTGTGAAAGGGGTATTACCCAACTACGATTGTGCATATTGGTAGTACTGTGTATATACACATGTAATTGCTATTGTTGGGTTCTCCCCAAACTTCTTGTTATAGTTCTTCCTTAGTGTTTTCTTCTGCTTCTCATTATAAAAAAATCGGTACTTGTTTCCTAGCACGGCCACAATCTTCTTGGTCGTGTGCCTTAACTTTAAGGCACACGATGCCCACGATGGACCCGATTTTCTTTCAAATCAGGTCCATTTTACCGGCAAATGGAAAATCGGGTCCATCGCGTCGGTCGTGTGCCTTTAATAAGGCACACGACGCGACCGACGCGATGGACCCGATTCTCCATAGGCTTCAATGTTAAAAATATTTTAACATTGAAGCCTATGGAGAAATCGCGTCCATCGGGTCCATCGCGTCGGTCGCGTCGTGTGCCTTAACATGGCACACGACGCGACCGACGCGATGGACCCGATTTCTCCATAGGCTTCAATGTTAAAATATTTTTAACATTGAAATCGCGTCGGTCGTGTCGGTCTTGTGCCATTATAATGGCACAAGATAAGATGGACTTGATTAAGTCCATCTTCACATAGTAATCAATGGGAAAGGGGCCAATATGGGCCATTTCTCATTGTATATGGCCCCGTCATGCCCCCACATTTTAAACGCCACCCCACGATAGACGCCAACCCGAAGCGTGGCGAGCGCAGCGGTGCGCGTCCTCCGACCTTTTCATACCCCTACTATCCACGTCGGCGTGGAGTTGAGAATAGAATAGTGTGGCGAGCGCAGCGAGCCACCGAGCCCGAAGCGTGGCGAGCGCAGCGAGCCCCGCGAGGGGACGCGTATAACTTCACAGGTATACGCGTCCCCTCGCGGGCTTAGCTGCGCTCGCCACGCTTCGGGCTCGGTGGCTCGCTGCGCTCGCCACACTATTCTATTCTCAACTCCACGCCGACGTGGATAGTAGGGGAATGAAAAGGTCGGAGGACGCGCACCGCCACCCCTTGCGGGCTCGCTACGCTCGCCACGCTTCGGGTTGGCGTCTATCGTGGGGTGGGGTGTACGCCGTGACATTTGGGGGGGTTGGGAATATTTTACATTGAATCCAATGTAAAATCGGGTCCCAGGGACCCGATTTAGATTTCATTAAAAAAAAAAAATCGGGTCCAAAATCGGTCGGTCGCGTCGATCGCATCGCATGCGACCAAATCGCATGCGATGCGATCGACCCGATTTTTCCGACACGACCACCCCGATGTAAATCGGTGTGGCCGTGCTAGGAAACAAGTACCAAAAAATCTGTTCGTGGGCCAGATGTAATAGCCTCCAAGTTCATCGACTGTGCAAGGTGCCAGACGAACACAGACTTTTTTAAAGGTGAAATAATTTGCAAGGCATGGTTTTTAGGGGATACGGTCATTGGGTCTACAGCAAGTTGGTCGACAAGCATTGGGTCGACACCGTTAGGTTGACATGCGGATAGGTCGACATGCTTCTAGGTCGACATGGGTCAAGGTCGACATGGGTCAAGGTCGACATGGGTCTAGGTTGACATGGGTTTAGGTCGTCAGGTCATTAGGTCGACACAAACATAATGTCGACAGTGTCTAGGTCGACAGTCAAAAGGTCGACATGGGGTTTTTCACTGTTTTTTGAGCCAACAAATTTTCATTATACAATACAAATATTTCATGCCCTACCGTCCACTAGGGCGTGGTGGGAGAATAAATTGGTGTGCCGAGCGCAGCTGCTCGGCACCGTGCCTGAAGCATGGCGACTGTCTTAACATTCAGGTAAAAAAAACAGTGAAAAACCCCATGTCAACCTTTTGACTGTTGACCTAGACACTGTCGACCTAATGCTTGTGTCAACCTATTGACCTGTCTGCCTAGACCAGGCATTCCCAACCACGGTCCTCAAGGCACACCAACAGTGCAGGTTTTTATTGATATCCAGGCTTGAGCACAGGTGACTTAATTAGTATCTGAAGGATTCTGATTAAACCATCTGTGCTGTTGGTGTGCCTTGAGGACTGTGGTTGACCTTGTCCCATGTCGACCTAGATCCAAGTCGACCTAGAACCACATCGACCTAATGGTGTCGACCTAATGCTTGTCTACCAACTTGCTGTAGACTAAACGATCCCAACCTGTTATTAGTGACTCCCCCGTTAAAAAAAAACATCTGAGTTCATCCAGGATCCCGCACAGCTGCCGAATTTGGAGGCCATTTAATGTAGCTCCATATGTTTCTTATTGATGTATGTAATATTGTGATGTTCTTACTGTTATTAGGTTTTTTTTTTCAATGCATTGTGCTTCCATAAAAAAGATGGTGTCACAGATCGGCTCAGTTTTCCCCCCTTGGAAGTCTGACACACGATACTATGGGGAACTTGACGATATTTTACCATAAGATGCCAAAATAATAGAATATTACAATTTTATACTGCATATTATTGTATATAGGATAAAATGTGTGTTACACACTAAGGGCCTCATTCAGAGCTGTTCGCTAGGTTGCATATGTTCGTAGCCTAGTGAACAGGTAAACGCCGCCCGCCCCCTGGCTGAACGCCCGCCCCCTCTGATGCATTTGACGCGGGCATGGTCGCTAACACATCCCCTCACATGAGGCTTAATGGGAGAGAAATCATTTGATGTCCACACCAGGGAATGAATTTACACCTCTTCTGTAATAAAAATCAACCTAAACTGACTTTCATTCTGATCGCTATCTGCCGAATTTGGGGTGGACGTCATGAGATGTGAGCTACCCACCCCGAGCAGGCATAGCCAGGCCTGCATTCGTAGGAGAACGCTGACCATTTTTATGGGGACACCCATAACAGGCTGGGCGTTCCCCTGCTGCCGTCCCTTACCTGCCCCCTGCCCTCCCTTCCTGGAGCAATTCGCTCAGCAAGTGTGAAACTTAAACCCCGAACATTGGGATGGGGACGAATTTGGACCCAAACAAACACATCTGAATTAGCCCAGTGGCGTAACTACTGTAAGGCAGTCCCAGCAGCCGCTTGGGGGACAAAGCAGCAGCAGGGTCTGTGTGGGTGCCGGCACCCTCTTGACGCACTGACATGCTGCTGCCTGCCGCTGTTCACTGACTGAGCACTGGATGCGAGTCAGCTGCAGCGCGGGTGGGGCCATGGCAGAGATGACAAATTCCCCCACTGATTCAATTGACTGTACACAGAGCGGGCAATAGGCTACTGTGTACAGGGTGGGCAGGGGATGGGCGTGCTAGGGCGGCCTGGGATGCGTTGGAGCCAAGGGAAGCAGCAGTGTCTGCTGGTCTCTCTTCCTCTCTCCTGCTTCAGCTTCTCCGTTATGAGTGTGATGTCATCATATCACACGCTGGGGAAACATGCTGGAGAGGAGCCTGGAGGGGAGGGGGGGTGGGGGCCACACACTTTTTGGCAGGGGGATCAAAATTTATAGTTGCGTCACTGAATTGGACCCTTAATACGATTGTCTTCTTAACCATGTATAGGGCACCAGTGTTTTGCCAATATATTTTTGCCTCTTTTGTAATATCTACTTTTTGGAAGCATAGCCGTCGAAATGCACAATGTATTTTTTCTTTCCATTAATATTTTGCAAATGTACTGTATGTATGTACGACGTACGTACGTACGATGTAGGTGTTGTCAATAATAGTGGGGGGGTTTTCATAGCTGTTCTATTAACTGACATATTATCATCTTGTTTCATTTGCTTTATTAGATCAACACAGGTCAAGCAGATGGGACTCCGGGTCTTGATTTAAATGTGGCAGAAGCTTGGGAGTTGGGATACACAGGGAAAGGAGTTACCATAGCAATCATGGATGACGGTAAGCACATCTATAGAGATCTTCTGAAGTAGGATCATTTAAAAGATGGATAATACAAGCACCTCGGAATACACACATAGGCATAGCTTTCACTGTTCTTCCAGTATTTATTATCTACAGTAAATAGCTGTTTTCGCTTCATATTTCAGTGTGTCTGTTAGAGACAAGTAAGCAGTAAAAACGCATTAAAGGTGTTACTGTATGTGACCAATAGATACCTTTCTTTATGTGTTATTTAACAAATGTAACATTACGCGATATAAGAAACTGTAAATAAATAAATGACATATATACATATGTTGGTAGAATGGACCGGCACACTCTCTTGCCGTCAGGCAACTGCTCCGGTGCCCTCAAAAAACATAGGTAAATAGTTCTCACAATAGAGATTCAGAAAGTGAGAGATTTGGTAAGAAATATCCAGATTTATTTTTAAAATTAGATTTTTATTAACGTTTTATAGAACACATATAGGTTGGGGGGGTACAGAAAAGAAGAAAGGGGGATGGCGGGACAATGGGGAAAGAGGACAAAATCGTAGAATCACAATACATTATCATGAGACAAAGAGGTAATACATACAATTGCAAGAAGACATAATATAAAAATATATCCAAACAGTCATTCACATACAGTACATGTGCTGGTCATAGGAATAAAGAAACAGTTTCAGTGTAGGGCAATGACCGCCGGGGGCTTCCAACTTATCTAGGTGCTCACTTCAAGGGGATATTTTAAGACTGCAAACCTAGTGGCCTATCCCTATGAACGGAGGGACCTATATGTACACCACGAAGACCAACGGAGAGCATGACCGGAGAAGAGTAGGCCTGCAGTTTCGGATTACAAATCTCCACTTCCAAATTAAACTGTTTTTGCCGTGTAAATGATTGCCGCTTTAAAAAAATCTGGAGATTTCTTACCAAATCTCTCACTTTCTGAATCTCTCATCCTATTACATTTCACCCCAAGTGTATGTGGATACATCTATTCACCTTCCATAAACTGTTACATTTCTTCCAAGGTATGACTTACTTACTATCTTGTTATTTTTTGTCTAATAACTGTCTGCGTTCCCCCATAAATCAAGCTCTAAACTGTCAGGCACAAAACATCTTGTAGTCTCCTACTTTTGTCCTCCCATTTATCTGTAAAATTAATGTTTTTCATACGACTTTAATAAATGTCTTTTGATTTCAGGAATAGATTACCTTCACCCCGATCTTGCCTCAAATTATGTGAGTATAATATAGTTCATTATAACATTTAAAGATGACACGCTCATTCATTATCAAAGAGACAACAGTAACCATGTTCAAAGTTGAACTTCTGATCTTTTGTTAACTGCAGTTATAAATTGTTGTAATTGTAATACAGATTGCAGCATGTAAATGAGATGGGGAGGGTTACCTGGCAACCAGATGGACCAAAAAAAATAAAACTAGCCATTTAATACTTTCAGACAAGATGGGTAATACATAAATTATATTTCAGAATGTAGCTAAAAATACAATCCAATAGTGTCATACAAAGGGGCCCATTTATCATCTCATACTGAGGGGCTCAATGAGTTTTTGCTATTTAAGATTTGTTGCATATGACTAATGGTGCTTCAGCCAATCAGCTCCTGTCATGTGTGTGAAAAATGAATGTTAGGAGCTGATTGGTTGAAGCACCCTTTATCATACACAGCTATTATTAAATAGCTAAAACTATTTGATAAATGGGTTCCTAAAGCTGCTCTATATTTATGACTAGAATATTATAAAGGAGGTGAAATTAATCTGAGGAAACTAAAAATAATTTTTAAAGCATTTAAAGGAACCACGTAGAATATAATTTAAGGTCCAGTGCAAATGTTATAATAATCAAATGATTTTGTTTATTTTATTACAAACTGGGAATGTTCATGGTTATAATATATTTGCTTTTCTTATTATATAGATTTGAATATACCTCAAGATTTTATCTTTATTGGTGTGTGGTTTATAATATAAAATATGCATAAGTTAAGTAATGTCCATTGAAACAAAATCTTGCATGTGGCAGCATAATTACAGGATAGATGCCCCCAAATCACTGTTATCAGGGGATGTTCCGCTCTGCTCAACTCTTGTAATCAATAGGGAAGAATTTGTTTTCCTGCAAATATTATAGTGTTTGTATGTGTAAAACGTATGCAAGTTGAGTTAGTCTACTGTAGTCATCAGAATTACAAAAGGACCCTGCGAACAGGTCTACATGCATATTCCCCTACACAAGTCATGACCATAGGCGAATCTAGGGGGTGGTCCGGGGGTGCACAGGACCACCCATTAGCCTATTTTGTAGCTGAGGGATGGGGCTTTCCAACAAACCCAGCCCCGTGTCTCTAGCCCCCTGGGAACCGGAGATACGGCCAGGCAAACCTGGAACGTTTTCCCTTTAGGATAACATGGGACCCGCTAATTCCGACCCCCACCCAGTTCAACGACTGCCAGTTCCCCCTTCGGCATCACTGAAGCTCGAGGTTGATCTCAGTCGAACCCAAATCGCTGGGCCTTCAATCTGATACCAGGCTGGATCCATATGGGTTAATTGGTTCCAGGGATATTGAGGTTAAACCGTTTTTTTTTTATTTTTTTATTTCTTAAATGTAATTTCATGACTGTTTATGTTCTTTGAGGGCAGATTTCTCTGGAACCAAACAGCCCAGTTTCATGGGACCAAAATCATTCGAAGCCAACTCAAAAGTTCTTCAATATGATACTGGTCTCATGTAAATGGGTCAGTTGGTTGCGAAGATATAGCTGGTTGTTTAAAGGGGGGTAGGGAGAGGGGAGTGGTTGTCTCTCCCCCTCACACCAGAAAATGCAGGGACTAGGCTGGTGTATAAGGGGTCAGCCTGGGAATGTCCCTGCATGATCCTGGGACCATATTCCCGGGTAAATCCCTGCATTTTCTGTTGTGAAAGGGGTATTATTTCAAACAGCCGTGACCTGCAGTGCTCTGAATACAGCCGGGCAGCCCCATGCTCTCTGCCCAGCTGTCAATGACTGTCAACCCTGCAGCTTCCGCTCCAATTCTTATCCCTGCTTTCACCTCAGCCCGCCCTCCCTTTAATCATGTGGTGCCGGCGCCCGGCGTGCTCCCCCGACATCACGCACAACAACAGCGCGCACAATATTTCAAATGTCCACTCGGCTAGAGGGGACACCAGGAGGGGAGTGGGAGCGTGCTCTATGCTGTGCTCTGCTCCTCTCCCCATAGAAGCAGCTGCTCCGCTCTCCATCTCTCCCTGCAGCAGCAGCAAAGGCTCATATAAAAATTTACAGTAAGTGGCACTTTTGGGGGCATTGCTTAAGGGATGCTACAAGTGGCGGTATGTGGGGGCATTACGCATAATGTGCGGCATCATGTGTAAGGGACATTGGGCCTTATTCTGGTTGGTGCGGCCGGGCCGTACGCGTACGTCCCGGGGTTTTTAATGATCTGCGCATGCGTACATTCGCTAATGCGCAGGCGCGAACACTCCACAATGCTTACGGACGGGTCTCTACGTGCGAAAAAACCTGTACGCGAGTGTACGGGCATTGGGGGCGGCCTAGGGGCGTGATGAGGGGAGCGGCCGAAATAATGAGGGAAAATGGGCGTAAATATGGGCGTACACGGGGGTGTGCACCAAAAATGAGCGGTGCTACTACCGCACGATCGACTAAAGCACCGTTCATTTCGGACACAAAACAGGCGGCCGCCAACCGCCATCTCAAACCACCCCTACAGATACCGCATGCCAGCGTGCGCCTGGGTTAGCTAATTTACGCGGATTACTACCAAACACATACACCTGAATGTAATAACCAATGCTGCAGTCTATTAAGTCCAAACCATGATTTCACTACCTGCAAGCCACACACAGCACTCTAACACATTGGAAGCTTATCTTTCTATACTTCTCTACATTTAAAGGTTTGTTTAATTTAAGGTAAGAATCTTTGTAAGACCTGCTTATATATGCTAAGGTAGGTATTTGTTAAACAGTTAGACACATTCACTACGTGCTTTCATAGACTTTACACAGTAGCACACTCAATCTACACAAGTCGACATGTGTCAACGTGTTCACTCTAATACAAACATAAGTTTTGTATTTATGATACAATAACATAAACCACATCTAACACCTACAAAGGATGTTTCAGCAATGTTTTAAGCCCATGCCCACTATTTTGCACATTAATTAATTCAATCAATTAATTAATTTTCATAATTATAGTTGAAAGGCAAGATTTGCAGGTCCATATATATGAAGGGTATGTCAGCGTACACGGACGTACGCTCACTCTCACGAGCGGTGACATAAGCTGACTTTTCTATTGAAAACAATAGGGACCCGTCCGTGCAAGCTGGCGTACGCTCAGATAGCCGCAAGAAGTCGGTGGGAAGACGGCCGAGAGACGTCCGTAAACGGTGGTGTACGCTCAATTGTACGCCAGTTGTCGGAGTGTAAGGGCTGGCCCGTCCGTGTACGTTGGCGTACGCTCAATTGTACGCCACTCCCCTTCGACGTTGTTTCTGGCCGTACGTATGCGGCTGATTTGTGGGTGGACTTAACCCCAACGGCCGCGTACGGATAGCGTACGTTAATAGCGAAAGTACGCACGTTTGGCCGCTACGATCAGAATAACCTCCATTATGTGTGCAGCATCATGTGTAAGTGGTATTATGTGTGCAGCATCATGTGTAAGGGACATTATGTGTTCAGCATCATGTGTAATGGGTACTATGGTGTGCGGCATCATGTGAAATGGGTACTATGGTGTGCGGCATCATGTGTAATGGGTACTATGGTGTGCGGCATCATGTGTAATGGGTACTATGGTGCCATCAAGCAAGAAGCCCCTAGCAATGAGCACGTAGGTAAGCAGCACTTATGTGGCTAATATGTAATGGGCATTACAGTTTGTTATATAGTATGTAATGGGCATCATGATGTGTGGCACAATGTGTAATGGGCATTATGGTGTGTGGCCTTATGTGTAATTGGCATTACGGCGTGTGGCTTTATGTGTAATGGGTATTACGGAGTTTGCTAAAATGTGTAATGGGCATTACTGTGTATGGTCTAAATTGTAATACCACACCCCTTTTTGTGATGCCACGCCTCCTTTCCATGAGACCACGCCCCCTACTGTTATGTCTAGAGCTGGGACCACCCGTTACCATAATTCTAGATTCGCCTATGGTCATGACAAGGGAATGCCAATTCAAATGCATTTTTTCAATCCTTTGTTCTGGCTACCAACCACTGCAACCAACCAACTATGTGAAGAGTGGGTACTCTGCATGAGTTGTGGCTTTTAAATAATACAATTGGTGCTATCATTTTAATTTAATTTAATTAAGTACATGTTTTTGTTCTCTGTACACCCCTTTTGCATACTGTATACCAACTGCTTTATTCTTATCTTCCATTGGTCAAAGCTGTGCTCTAGCTCTTTATATGCCAGTTGTCTCAACAGCTCTGTCATGTTCTTCTTTACCTCAATAATGGATGTAAAACAGGTTCCCTGCAGTACAGATTTATTTTTAGGGAAACGAAAGAAGTCACATGGTGCATGGTGTTCTAGCACTGCAATCTGTTTCTCAGTCAAAAAACAACTTCATAGAGAGAGTTCTGTGGGCTATTGCATTGTCCTGGCCTCTTCTGATTCTTTCCTGCAAAGTTTCTAGAACATTTTTGTAGTACATTGTTGATTCACAGTTGCACCTTCCGGCTGTGTGAATTATTTCTTTATATATGATATTTACAATGATAGTACATATACAGTATGCTAATCTTCGTTACTACACATTTTTAAGAACTACAGCAGCCAGTAAAACCTTTGCACTTTTCTAGATTTACATATATGTATTAACCTACAGAATGCTAATTAGCCTTAAAGGATTTAATATATCTCTAGAGTACACTGGATTAGAGCATCCCCCAAGCATATCAAATATTCATGCTTTAATCATTTAAGCCATTTAAAGTAAGCTTTAGAGGATTGAAGGAGTGATTGATTGATTGATTGATTGATTTTTGTTAACAGCAATGAACTCAACATACTGTGTTTTTATTGCATCTATACAATATTTAGGAAATTATATTTGAGACCTTATATTGAAATTGTCACTCAACGGGGAATTAGGGTGTTCTTCTCTGATTTGATCAATGGATGTATGAGGTTGGTTCAATAAGTAAGGTAACAAGATCTCTCATTTTTGTAATGATCTCTATGTAATTCTAATCTCCTGCCAAGGCAGAGCTGGTAGACCACTGATTCCCCTCACAGCCTATCACACCCCAGCTTGTAGCGGTCATATTGTCTTCACATTAGCTGTTAGATGGCCGGGTTGGTGGAAACTTGGTCTAACATTGAGATGCGTAGTGTAATCAGATTTCTTCATCCAAATGGCACTTCAGCAGCTGAAATTCATTTGTTTATTTATTTATTTACAGTTTCTTTTATAGCGCAGCAGATTCCGTTGCGCTTTATAATAGCAGTGAAATTAGTGGTGTAATTCATCACCAACTTGTTGAAGTATACAGTGATAATGTCATATTATGGAAACAGGTTTGGGTGTGATATGCTACAGTACTGTACCTGTGGTAGCTGCTCATTTTGAACATCTGTCATGCCTTTATCAAAATCAATAGTGAAAGCTAAACCAATCATTTGTTTTAGTGACAAAAATGTTTTTAGAGAGATGGATAAATAAAGAAAGTACGGAAATGGTCCAAATACAAATTTTATGAGGTAGACTGTAAGACATAGGGCCTTATTCTGGTCTGTGCGGCCGGAGCCGAATATGCGGCCAGGACCGTGCGTCCCAAACCCCGCCTTCCGTACGGATCGCTCACTCCGTCCGAATGCGGTAAGCCGGAGCACGAGTGGATTTCTCATGTATACACCTCCTCCATCTCTGGGAACCTCCCCCATCATTCGATGGTCGCAGACCATCGAATGCACGACCGAGCGGTCAGGCAGCTCCCGCGAGCTCAGACCACTCGGGCATTTCTCTGTGCAAAAGCAGGGATCTGGGAGGGCAGCTGACATCCGGCAATGTCATATGTCCGCCCCCTACACGTGCGTCACGGTCGCATTACCATACGTACGCCCGGCGTTTTTATGGGAACGCCCATGAAACGCGGGGCGTATGCATATGTTAATGAGGCCAAACAGCCCTTCACGCACCTCTCCTCCCCCTGTTCGTAGTGTAAACAATTCATGCGGAATTTGGACATATGTCCCTTTCGCACATGCGCAGATATGCCTCTGCACATGCGCAGACACAAAACATCGGCGGAACGAACGCACGCGGAAATATCCGCACCAACCAGAATAAGGGCCATAGTGATGTATCTGCTATAGTGTAAATTGCATAGTAGCAACTAGTATTGGCAAATTAAATTTTGGCAGGAGACATAATGTATCAAGCAATTTTAAGTTACACAGCTTTTACCATTTCATAGATTGTACTACAGTAGTAGAAGCTATGGCCATATTTTCCTCTTGTCCAATTATCCATTCTTTAGAATGATCAATACATTTTTTTTTCTTATTAAGAGATAGGTACAAATTCAAGAAATAAAGTTATTTTACAAATACACCTGGGCTATTGATAAAGCTGTGTTTGATTAAAAATATAAAAAATATATTTTTCAAAAAATAATCAACCCAACCAGTGATTAATTATAGTATACTGTATTAAAACTCAGGAGCAGCCTGCTGAAGTGATAAACTGGATGGTGGAAGCACACCAGGCAACCAGCTCCTGTCATTTTTCAAAACCAGCCTGTAACGTGACAGTTGGAAGCTGATAGGCTAGGGCATTCTCACCTTTCACTTTCACACCTTTCACACCTTTCACCCAGCTTAATACATCTGCCCCCACAGTCCCTTCCTTGGATAGCTAATCATTTGCAATGGCTAAACATATGCGAAGAGGACAACAATAACTCCAATTTTAGAACAGTTCCAATTTTCATTAGTAACTTCCTCAACAGATGCGCTGTGGGCTTTGTATTATTTAACTACTGTCACTTATGATTAAGCTGTTCGAGCCACTTGCACCGAGGCTCAACTAAACAAAATGAAATGTGAAGTGCAAAGACTCAATGTGTTCTGTCTCTATTACTGTACTTATTATGACCAAGTGGTTACTAAATAGGAAAGCCATTATTATCTTTAGCAGAGCTTCATAATTTTCAGAACATCTCGAGGAATAAAGCACGGGGGTGTAAAGTCATTACTGTCTCTATAATGATAGGAATTAATTCAAACAAATTGGGTCCTTTCCGAGTGTTTTCCAAGATGTGTTTGTGTCAACCATTTACATGGTTTATAGTTTTGACGGATAAACTGCGGAGAATATGTAAATTAGGCATAATATTGGTTTCTGGTAATGCCATCTAGGACATAAATCACATTTATTGCTGTGCATTAATGATATGGATATATGTGCGGTGAATTCCTGTAAAAATATAACAGTAACATTATCTTATTGTGACGTAAATATTCTCCCCTCATCCCAACTGTCCATTATTTCACTTATGTTCAGAAGTACAAAAGATTCACATTTGGAAGAATAAATGAGGTTTAAGAAACATTTTTACACCCAATATTGGATACAAAATGGCACTGGCTTACATTTATCAAAATTTTCTAAGATGACAGGTGTACTATAGGTGTTGCCTATAGCAACCAAGCAGATAAGCTATCAGAATTTACTAGATAAATGATAAAGTAGCTTGAATATGAATGGTTGCTATGGCAACACATCTTCTTGTCATCTTCCAAGGCAGTGACAAATGGGTGCAAAGTGTGTGGTGCACATGGGCCACAGGGTTCAGATATTGAATACTTACCCCCTTTTGGAGTCCCACATTGGTGGCATCAGCCATGCACAAATCACTAGACTATGGCGGCACGGCCATTTTCCCAGCATTTTGTGCATGCATAGTACGAAAAATGGTCACCCCGTCATTTTCCCAGAGACCTGCGCATGCACACGGGACTCTGGTACCAACAAACATATCATAGATTTCTGGGGTACTCCACTGGTAACATGTCCCTCCATAGAATGCTCTCCATTTACAACAACTGTCTGTTTCCTATCCTGCAACCAGCTTCTTATCCATTCAACAGTTTTATAATTCAATCAAATGTAATGTATTTAGCAGTCTGCGATGTGGAACCTTGTCCAAAACCTTAATAAAGTCTAGATTACTATGTATATGCCCCTCCTTGATATTTTAAATGTCAATAATATTTGTCATTGCCAATGCCAGCAACTGCGTTCACAGCCTATGGTTAAATAGGAGGCTGTTCTTACAAACAGAAACTGTGTCCGCCATAGAACTGGTGCAAATGTTTGATGGCGCAACCAATTCTACCATATAAAGTCACACCAATCAGTATTAGTGTTCCTGGGCGTTAATGAGCGTCTCAGTCCATGGGTGTACACTAGGGAGACGCTTACATTGTCTTTGCTTACATTTGTAGGCAGATGACTGTAAAGGAAGCAGCAGCTGTGTGCGCTTTTGCATGGAACGCCAAATCAGCCTCATTATCTGCTCAAGTTAGTTGACAATGTAATTTAGGTCAACGTAACAATTGTCAGCAAACTATGACAATGGGGCAAGCCTTGGAGAGTGATAAAAGGGAGAAAGATAACATATCAAACACAGTCTGTAACATGGAATTTTAGATCTGGTTGGCAGGTACTTTATCTAAACTTTATAACTATCCAAGGCTTAGTACATCTGCTCCAGGGTGAGTCTTGTTCATGAATGATCCAGCATATCATCTTGAACTTCTCCAGTCACCCTGAAATAATTGCTAATCTCCCTGTAACAATAGACCTGGTTCAGTAAGGGTTGTAGTCTTGTGATTACTTGAAAAACGATTCAATAGGCCACCACTCTAGAATCCTTCGAAAACAGACTCAAGACCTGTTTACTCAAACGTGTGTTGTTTATAAAAAGCTTTTCTGTACTTCATTGTTCCTGTACTGTATTACATTTATTTTATCTGTAAAGCTTCTTGAATCCTATTGAAGAAAGAGCACTAAATAAATAAAATAATAATAATAATAATTATTATTATTGTTATTATTAAAACTGCAACCCCCAGCAGCAGCATGAGGGGGGGCACCCAACACAGGGCAAGGTCGCCTCGAATGCCGAGTCTAGCCCCGTGGTTCAATCGCAAAATTTTGTGATTGTGTCACTGTTATGTTAGCGCTTTGCTATACAGCAAAACAATAGCCGCTTCCCCTGTCATCTCTTAGACTGCAGCTGCATTTTTCACAATGTGGCCGCAGTTTAAAGGGTTGCTTGCGCGGCATTCACACATGACCAGATTCGCAAAAATCGTTGACTAGGGTTTTTTTTTCTAATCTGCATTCCGTACTGAATAAGGCCCAATGTCCGTTAATTGCAGCATTGACATTACTGATGTACAGTAATAGTTTAGGTGGGAAGGATTCAGTTACACTCAGCCTCACAATGTCTACCTATCATCACCATATCTTGCATTTACTATTATTAACCAGTCTTGTTTTATTACTGTGTCCTTTCTAATAGCAAAGCACAACAGAATATGGTTGCGCTATATAAATAACTTAATAAATATAGATAGCAATATAAGAATGCAATATTAAAGTATCATAAATAGCTTGAAAGAAAAATATACTAATTGAAACCACGGCGATGAATAGCCAATGAATCCACCAGGACTATTCAGAGGGGATATATAATTGTTCATTCTATACTCCAAACTGGCAAGATTGTGGTTAAACTTTACTAAATGATGCTCAACATCCTGCTTGTCATATATTCCTTAAATTTACTCTGAGTATTCAGTATATGTCTATGACTGATAAACAGCAGGAGCATATAATCTGATATACCACCAACATACAGTATTAAATGGTGATGTATTTTGTACTCGCGGCCAGAGTGCGGATGATAAACAACATCTCCTATGATCAGGTGCCTATAGGTAGCACCTGAAACATTAATAAATATATAATAAATAATGATGGGTTCCTGTGTTCTGGCAGGAGGTTATTTGATGTGCCTCGGGCAGCATGTGTTTATACAATGATGTCAGATCACAGAGATCATAGATCTATTGTAGTCACTTTTTCCCTTTATGTTGCGCTTCACAATAGGCGTTGGTGGTAGTTCAATAGCAGAACCTTTTCCTTTATATGTCCCAGTCATGAACAAGGTTATTATATTGTATGAGTGACATTTATACAATTTTTGACTCATCATCTGTACTGGATTCAGGTTACCAGATGGGTTTATCACATTTACGGAATGACCTTTGTTTCCTATAACTAGATGTTTGTTACCACAGAGTCTTTCTGGAGTAGGGTGCCAACAGCCTCACATCCCTACTCTGCTGTTAGGTATTTGGGGAATTTTGGGGCCCGGGAGTGATTTTTAGTCTACCCCCCCCCCCCCCCCCAATCCACCTGTCATCTCCCCCCCCCCCCCCACCTTCACTTACCGACTCAGCAGGTCCCGAAGCACAGGCTTCTATGATGTAGGATGCCGGTGGCCAATTAAATGCAGCACCGGCTGGTGAGCCAATAAAGAACTTGTGTATCGGCAGCCACTCTGATTGGCTAATGGTACATGAGCTCTGATTGACTCAAAAGCCAGTGCAGCAGTTTGATTGGCCACTGGCATCCTGCATTTAAGAAGCCTGTGCTTTGGGACCTGCTGAGTCCCAAGCGCAGCGCAGGCAGCACAGCGGAGGGTTGCGGTTGGCAAAATAAGCTGCCTGGGCCCTTCCAGAAGCCGGGGCCCAGGACAGCTGTACCCACAGCACCCCCCTGTCAGCGGCCACCACCAGGGAGTACTTGCAGCAGCCTGTACTGTGTAAATCATTCTCCTTGAAATAGATGTATTGATGCTTGACAGCCTTGTATAGCCGGCGTATACATTCTTACGACACCACAGAAATATGTCAGCATGTGGCAGTCCTGTTGCTGTCCGGTTATGCCCCTTTACATACAATTGGATATGGGATTTAAAATGATACACGTCTGCATTGTAATTACTGGCGTACATTACGTTCCTGGCCTTGGGCAGTGTAAAAACACACAAGAGGTACTGTATATGGCTGATTCTGCAACAGATCCTAAAAAGTGATGGAAATTTCCATGGTACTGTTTTCCTTAATTACCGATTGCCTTTGTGAAAGAAAGCTAGAGGTTAATTTTGCACATATTTCAAATTAACAAGGAAATGGCATTTATGAGAAAATAGTTCTTGTCTCCGCCATCTGTTCTGTGTAAGGTTAATTCCAGCACAGATAGTACTTGGGGATTTTTTCCCCCATAAATGTCTAAATTCAGCTACCTAGCAATGTCTCTTCTGAATAACAAATATCTCATTTATCATTGGAACTTTTTTTTTTGAAGGTGAGAGTAGCAGGAGTGTCTGTAATTGAAGTAGGTCATTTGCTTAGGAAGCTGTATCCAAAATATCCTGCAATATTTGCAATGGTCACATTCTCCTATATAGCAAAATGTCTATATTATCCTACTTAGCAACTGACCATATACTAATATCCAACAAAAGGTCACCATTTTTATACGAAGAGTCATCGTTGTCTTAATTTCTGAGCACATGAATTACTTTTATATTAATATAGCCTAATGAGTTAATTAATGACTAATGATCATAGGTTGATCTACCTACTACTGACTCATTCTACCAAGATGGCTGATCACGATATAATAGATTCTGACTGTTTCCTTATCAAACATTGTAAAGTTGGCTTAAGCCCAAGACAGTTCTTCTTGCATTCTCCCATGTATGTTACTATTACATAATTTATTGACAAATATATTGTCCAAAACCTCATTGTTTCATTTTCTAAGCATATTGTATAGTTTATTTCAGAAGTTATTTATTTGCTTACTCATTGCAAATGATTGCACAAAGGTTAGCAATTTCTAAAATGTAAAATTTTTGCGAAAAAAATGATACAGCTTTCTTAAGACTCTGCCAGCAGACATTTTAGATGGACTGGGAATGAGCTTAGTTTAACCTAATTGCCACAGTGGAGGCAACCATTTTGTGAGCTGATCATCTATATGGCCAATATTGCTGGATGACCATATCATACAGCCCACCGATAACCTTTGTAATCCAGATGAACCATTATTCATAACCTACCTATTCTTCTGTGTCAGTACCTACAGTATTTCCCTATAGATTGTAACTAAACAGGGCCCTCCTACCTTCCTTCCTTCCTATGTCTGTCTATTTTTTACGCAGGTTTTTTTTTTTGTTTCCAATTGTAAAACGCAACAGAATATAATTATAATAATAATATTATAATAGTTAATAACAGTATTTTAGTCTATTTGCATTTTTGTGCAAATTTGGGCTGAGTTGCCAGTGTTTAAAATCTCTGCATTTAATAGGAATGACCCCCTTAAGTTCCCAGCCCCCATGTTTTTTTTTCATTTGTTTTCACATTTTCAAGACAGACAAATAATTTGCAATTCTCATTTTTTATTCATTTAAAGCTAAACAGAAGCCTTTACTTCCAATGAACTAATGCTTGCCTCAAACTATTATTCGTTCATGATATTTAAAATCTGGGTCACATAGTTGTATAGAGATACCATGAATTATTTATATCTGATATTACTTTAACTGTACAGATTCATATCCAGGTTGGGTTACCATGGAGACATCAGTAAGATCCTTGGGGATGCATTCATTTACAGCAATAGTATCTCATGAGGAGATCAGAAATTAAAGCCAAAATGTCTTCTTTTTTTAATCATAACTGTGTATCGGTAAAGCTGAATAAGCTATACTTTAAAATAGAAATACACAATACTATTAAATCTTTATACAGCATTTCACAAATGACCTCTGTCATTATACTGTATAGTTCAAGATCATACAGTTAACAAGTTTCCTGCCGACTTCTATATAATATGGAAAAATAAAATAGAATTTCTTTATTTAAATAAAATATATTGTATTTTATTCAGATATTGGATGACATTTAAATGTAATTCTGCACCTTGTATTTTCCTTTTAATTGCATTTTTTTTTCCATTTTTTTTTTTTTTATTGTGTTATGCTTACATTTTTCACTTTATTTTTGTAAAATCCAAATAATCAATAACATTTTCATAATTTAATTGTATATGGCAATTTTAGAAAATATGGCCATCATTACCCAAAGGGCTACTGATACATTTTGTGGCTCCGGTATTCTAGATTGTGCATGGCCTAGCATAGGGTAGGATCCTGGCTGCTGCAAAAATATTACATTTTTAATTATATATTTCTACTGCATTATGTGTTTTGTCCTTGGGTAAGCATGTATTCTGTTTTTGAACTCCGTAATGCCCATGAAAAAATGGCAGATAATCTAAAGTCACTTTTCCATTTTCAGATTACTTTCATTATTGGTTTCTATATATGCACTTTGCTCTGTTTCTATTGCACTTTGTTGCCAAATAAATCTTTGAATTGAATTTAATGAAACGCTGTATTGGAAACCAGAAAATAAACATATCTGCCCGATGATGCAAAAGTATAGCTGAAGTGCACTGATGTCACCAGAAAGTTAAAGCAGTGCTTATAATAAAAGACCCAGTATCTATACTGTAGGTCAATAAATGAAAGTAATTGGACATGTTACTACTACTTAAAACAAGTTTTGATCTGGTTTAGGGAATTTTCTACAATTCAAATAGCTAACTGATGCCACTCTGTTTTCCTCCAGTGCACCCGCCATTTGTAAGCACAGTTTTTGTGCATTTTTTTCAATGTTTATTTTGTTCTATTCATCTTTCAGAATGCAGAGGCAAGTTATGATTTCAGCAGCAATGACCCTTATCCATATCCTCGCTACACGGATGACTGGTTTAACAGGTACTGTGACATGTCCTTATATTTTTTACAGAGAAATAAACATTTATACCAATTGTAATCTATTATATTCAACTAGAGGATGATCTTGAACAAGTGAAGTGAGAGATGGAATTAAGCCCCCCCCCTCCCTTCATAACAGCTCCTATTGGCTGCCAGACTCCTGTACAGCCTCTTACCCACCACCAGGGCCAGAACAGCCATCCGATAAATGCCAGAAGGGATAGTGGCCAGGTGGGCCCATTTGTCCATCCGGAGCCGATTTTTGAGACTGGCAGTGGCAGCACCACCTCCCAATCGGCACACAGAGAACCGTGGAACTCCAGTGGCTCTCTCTGTGTGCTGATCGGATCCAGGAGATATGGGGGTGTAATACGTGGCCATGCACCTCACTGGTGCATGCCAGGATCAGCAGCGCATTCAAGTACTTAATTATGGCATGCGTATGCCTGGCGTGTACGTGCGCATGCCCAGTGTGTGCATGCATAAATGCCAGGGCCGATTTGGAGGCCCAGTCTGTCCCTGCCCACCACCATAAAACTGAACCCTAAGTCCTAACAGTGCGGATCCTCCAAACACCTTTCCCCCATTATACTTCACCCAGCCATAGAGATAAGACCTGCAAAATCATGCAGCCCTCAGTGTTTAAGGTATAATTGGCCTATGTGCCAATATATTTGCATTTCAAAGTATGACACAGACAGCTTCAACAGTAATAGTTTCGGGTTACTTTAATGTGTTATTCGTTGTAAACATCTAGTTAAATCCAGCAGGGAAGATTTCCTTTATTTCTAGTTAACCAATCAGGTGCTGCTGGACTCAACAGTACAGATTATTTGCCCTAGTTTGGGGCTACTTGGATAAGTGTTTCAAGGTTCTAGTTAACATTACACATATTGTTATATCTATGTTAATTAATTTTCAGAAATATCAATTAAGGTTTTCTGTTATTTAACAATATGCAATTCAGATTAACAATCAGAATTTTATTTTGTTAATTTGACAAAAATTAATATCACCAACATTTATATAATTAATATTGATAATTAATTTTAATATTAAAATTGGTTACCTTTAGTATCACAATATATATGTTACGCTAATGTGTAAATGTTATCAATAAGTTGTAATAAATTATCAGAATATCCTTAAAACACACACACACACATAATTCAATAATTAAATTAAAAAAAACTTGCATTTATATGTCAAATTAAAATCTGGTGAATAAAATGTCATAATATTTCATCTACATCATATTATTTCATAAAACATACCCACGTTTCATTATTTTTGGTTGTTTTCTTTTAAGTCCTAATTACAGTATATGCTAATTATATATAATTATAATGCTGGAATGATTTTTGTATTTCATATTTTGAAGATGTGTGATGTCTGGCATTTTATTGGCAGCTTAAGCATCTTTTATATTTACCAGCTTCTCAATAGCATGGGGATTTTATTTGTAATTAAGCAGGATGATAATATTATATACCGTGTGCTAGGAGAAATAAAATAAGTTATTTGAATGTCTACTGTATCCACCATCATAACATTTTACATTGATAATTAAACTATTAATATTTATATAGTTATTTATACAGCATCACCACATTATGCATATTATACATGATTTACAACCTAGACAGAGGTAAAACATACATTCTATAAGCATATAATTAATAATTAATTAAATCCAAGACCTCTGAGCTGTGAAGAAGCAATGCTAATTACATTTTTGTAATTTCTAATTACAGTAGGTGTGGAGACAAATATGTAAAAACACCAAATTTTTAAATAAATTCACAACTGGAACACATAGATAATATTTCTATACAATATTTACTGCTACATGATAGTAAACACAATAAAAAAAAAAATCCCAAACACATGTGAAGATATTCATAATATTCATTAAATTAATCAAATTGCTTATCCAAATTATACATTCTTCATAGCACACAGCTCTGAAATAATAAAAAAGTAAATAAAACATTTCTAGTGTGTAGACACAAAATAGTTTTATACCATTAGATTTTGACTATTGGGGGTATTCAATCCCGGGATATGACTGTCAGAACGTCCCGACAGTCGGAACCCTGGCCCATTTTCAGTCCGCTTGCCAGTTTATCGGCAAGCAGAATTCAATGTTCCGCCTTTCAAGCGTGAAAAGTCAGCTTAATAGAAAACAGACCTTGCTTGCTTTTAAAGATGGGTCCGTTTTATCGAGCGCCCTCTTTGGAAACAACAGCATTGAATGGGCGCCCTCCGCTAGTTCCCCTGTCGGAAATAGCGGAAGGGATTGAATACCCCCTATATGTTAATGATGTAATTTATTAATAATAACTGGTTAAATGTATCATAGAAAACATTCCTAGCACTTATAGATTTATTAAACACAATTTTTATGAATAAGAGTATGGTTGCGATATATGTACTAAAATAAGATATTAATTATGGAATGTGGCTCTATGCAATATATGTATATATACACACAGTGGCGGATTCAGGGGGGGGGCACCCGGGCACGTGCCCCCCTGTCATTTATTTTGTAGCTGAGGTCCAGGGCTTTCCAACGAGCCCAGCCCCGTGTCTCTAGCCCCCCGGGAACCGGAGATATCGCCTGGCAAACCTGTAACATTTTTTCCCCATAGGATAATATGGGACCCATCAATTCCGACCCCCACCCGGTTCCGACGGCTGCCAGTTCCCGCCCTGGCATCACAGAAGCTTGTGGTTGATTTCATTCAATTCCAAATCTGGGCCTTCAATATGATACCAGGCTGGTTCAAATCGGTCAATCAGTTCCAGAGATATTGCGTGTAAACCGATTTTTTTATTTTTGAAATGTAATTTCATGGCTGTTCATGTTCTTTGAGGGCAGATTACTCTGGAACCAAACGTTCCAGTTTCACTGCACCAAAATCATTCAAAGCCCACTCAAAAGTTCTTCAATATAGTACTTGTATCATGTAAATGGGTCAGTTGGTTCCGAAGATATAGCCGGTTAAATTAGATAACTGGTTAAAGGGGGAGGGGTGGTTTTCTCTACCCCTCACACCAGAAAATGCAGGGAGTAGGCTGGTGTAAAAGGGGTCAACCTGGGAATGCATTTTCTGGTGTGAAAGGGGTATTATTTCAAATAGCCGGGATCTGCAGTGCTCTGAATACAGCCAGGCTCTGCCACTGTCAGTGGCTATCACTTCTGCCTGGCGGCGGCTGTCCCCCATTTACCACGAGCATGTTTTCCCCCTTGGCAATGAGCATGTAATCCCACATGGCAACGAGCATGGAACCTCTGGCAATGAGCATAGAACCCTTGGCAATGAGAATGTAGAGAAGCAGCACTTATGTAGCATCATTTTTAATAGGCATTATGGTGTTTGGCATAACACATAATGGACATAATGGCGTGTAACTTAACGTGTAATGGACATTATGGTGTAAATGTTTAATGCGAGCCTTTGGTGGACAATGTCCCTGTTTATGAAGTGTAGTGTGAATTTTGGCTTAATTTGTGTGGCATTATGTGAATTCTGACTCAATCCATGTGGCATTATGTGAATTTTGTCTCAATCCATGTGGCATTATGTGAATTTTGGCTCAATCCATGTGGCATTATGGGAATTTTGGCTCAATCCGTGTGGCATTATGTGAATTTTTTCCCAATCCGTGAGGCATTATGTGAATTTTGGCTCAATCCGTGTGGCATTATGTGAATTTTGGCTCAATCCATGTGGCATTATGTGAATTTTGGCTCAGTTCGTATGGCATTTTATGCATTTGGCTCAATCCGTGTGGCATTATGTGAATTTTGACACAATCCGTGTGGCATTATGTGAATTTTGGCTCAATTCTGTGTGTGTTATTATGTAAATTTTGGCTCAATCCATGTGGCATTATGTGAATTTTGACACAATCCATGTGGCATTATTTGAATTTTGGCTCATTCCATTTGGCATCATGTGTAAGGGGCAAGTATAATGGGGTCTAGTATTTTGTTGCATAATGTGTAGAAGTTGTATAAGGTGTTGTACACTACACTCAAGGACACGCCTCCTGTTGAGTGGCCACACACCCTTTTCCGGAGCGCGCCTTCGGCGTGCGCACAACTACATCCTTCACTTTTGTCACCATGGTGGGCCTGTGTACTTTAAATGCCAGGGCCTATTTTTAATTCCATTCCCACCCTCTCCTGACGCTCTCTTAGCATGTACACTGGCACCACTAACACCGCCACTCCCCCACCCAAACCCTTTTTTATCATGGTGCCCCCCCTGTCATTTTATCCTGGATCCGCCCCTGTATACACATATATATATATATATATATATATATATATATATATATACGGATGGTGTAATGGTTAGCATTACTGCTTCACAGCGCTGAGGTCATGGGTTCGATTCCCACCATGGCCCTAACTGTGCGGAGTTTGTATATTCTCTCCGTACTTGCGTGGGTTTACTCCGGGTACTCCAGTTTCCTCCCACAATCCAAAAAATATACTGGAAGGCTAATTTGCTCCCAACAAAATGAACCCTAGAATGTCTGGGTGTGCGTATACATGTAGTAGGGAACATAGATGGTAAGCTCCACTAGGGCAGGGACTGATGTGAATGTTCAAATATTCTCTTTAAAGCGCTGCAGAATATATGCGCTATATAGGAAACTGTTAATTAATAAATATGGGCTATCCAGTTATAGCACAGTCTAAACGAGGGGTGGGCAATAAGCGGCCCTCCAGCTGATGATTAACTACACATCCTATAATGCCTTGCATGAGTTTCAGCATGGCCAGATAGCAAAACTAAGGCAATGCATGCTGGGATGTGTAGTTTATCAACAGCTGCAGGGCCGCTTATTGCCCACCCCTGATCTTAGCCAATGGTCGCGGCTTTGAATAACTTTTCATGGTTTGGTTTGGTTCAGGTAGGTTGAACAAAACCATAAGTGCCAGCAATCGGGGGGGAATTAAATTCAGTATAGAAAAATGTAAGGTTGTGCACTTCGGGAACAGAAACCAGTGCAATATATATAAACTAAATGGGGAAGAGTGAGGTCAGTCACTAGGGGAAAAAGACTTAGGGGTACAAGTAGACAATAAACTTAGCTGTAGTACTCACTGTCAAGTTGCAGCAGCAAATGCAAACAGAAGTATTGCCTTCATAAATAGAGATATAGAGTCCAGGGACACTGTGATATTACCTCTGTATAAATCAATAGTAAGGCCTCACCTAGAATTGTGTGTTCAGTTTTGGGCACCACACATTAAAGAAAGATATTATAGAACTGGAGAGGGTACAGATTAGGACAACAACCAAATTGATTAAGGTTTTAGAGGCACTGGACCATGAGGAATGGTTAGCCAGGCTAGGAATGTGTACAATGGAAAAAAAGGTCTTGAAAGAGGACATTATTAATATCTATAAATACATCAAAGGCCAATACAGAGAACTGTCAGGTGCTCTGATTACCATGAGGTCTATGCCCAGGACACGCGGGCAACCCCTAAGGCTGGAGGAAAGGAGATTTCACACGCAACAAAAAAAAAGAGTTCTTCACACTTAAGATTTGGAATTATGTGCCAGAAAAGGTTGTGATGGATGATTCACTTAATATATTTAAGAAAGGGTTGGACAAATTATTGAAGGAGAAAGACATCCGGGGATACAACCATTAATTATAATGCATAATGGGAGGTCCAGTAGTAAATATCACCACCGGAATGCTAGAGAAAGGATACTAGTATCATTTTATACATACTGTAGGTTGAACTTGATGGACTTACTGTAGGTCTTTTTTCAACCTCACAAACTATGTAAGAGGATAGCCTTGGGGGAGATAATTAGCTGCAGTAAATTATTCCAGGTAATTGGATGCCCACCTAGGTGATGTGTAGTGATCTGGTCATAGAAATGCAAATAATGATTGAGACAACACAAAACCTAAAATGCACATAAAATGATTTATAAACTAAGCTGAACATTCAACTGCCTATACATGACAGTGCTCAGCTGTTACTACCAGATGTGAGCCACTGATGCAGTGAGCAATTCCTGCTCTTGTAGTGTTAGATGAAATTACACTTATAGAAAGGGGGTGAAATCACAGTACCCAGGACACTGGCTCTGGCATTGTAGCCAATGCTGTTTGCGACTCATATGCTCAAATGTGTAAAAAGACAGGCAGGGCTGCCACTAGGAATTTTGGGGCACGGGACTGATTTCCAGTCCCAGTCCCACCCCCCCTCCCTTCACTTTCCGCCCGACTCCTGCTGCAGGTCCAGAAGCACAGGCTTCTTCAATGCAGGATGCCAGCGGCCAATTAAAATGCCACACCGGCTGCTGAGCCAATCAGAGCTTGTGTACCTGCAGCCGCTCTGATTGGCTAACGGTACATCAGCTCTGATTGGCTCAAAAGCTGATCCAGCATTTGAGTTGGCCGCCGGCGTCCTGCATTGAAGAAACAGGCAGCACAACGGAGGCAGTCAGGGAGGGGGGGTTGCGGTGGGCAAAATGAGCTGCCCGGGCCCTTCCAGACAGAGGCCGGGGCCTGGGACAGCTGTTGGCGGTCCTGAAGACATGTGGTCGATACAAGTAAGTTTTGTACCAATTTGCCTGCAGCAAATGCACTAATCCAGTGGCATTTACAAGGAGTTAAGGGCCACAGCCGGGTGTCACCCTCGGCGGGATGACACCAAATGCTGACTCCTCCCCAGTGACAAGAGAAGGTGCAGCACTTTAACATTATGTGCAGCACTTGGCTCCTGTACCAGCAAATATCTGGGGGATGCTGAGCAGAGTGATGAAAACAGGGGTCGGTTAATTAGGCCATGCCCCTTCCACACAATATCACACCCTTTGCTGTGAGACCACACCCTCTCCCCCTGGGTGTCGAAAAAGGAGAACAGGGAATAGGGACACACCTGTCCTAATCCTAAATGCCTAGTACACTGTGTCTTTGTGTGTGGCATCAATGGGAGTAAGATGGTAAATTTAGGAAATGATACAGGGAATCGCTACCTGTAGTGGAGCAGCTAAGACACGCCATGGGTGTCATGAAATTGTCAAAAAATAAATAGGTATACAAGTAGACATCTGTATAGCACCATATCCACAAGTGGGTGTGTGACCTTTGTGCATTTATCACATTAACAGTGTGAAAAAGATGCAAATTCAGCAGAAATACTGTGCTCATAGTTCCGATATCAGTAATAACAGTTGATCAGGAAACGACCCTTTCCCTGTATTCAGACAGCCCAGTCAGTACCATATCAGTGCGCACAAGCAGGCATACAGAACCAAAGTAAGCCCCATTACAATGCGCAGACACAAAAGCAGCTCTGCCCTGTACCAGACATATCTGTGTGTAGTATGTGACCTCTTTTGTCTACATATCTTTGTACGTACAGTGCTACTGCATTGTACTGTGTTACTACTGAATCTCTACCCTACACCTTTAGAGAATGATCTTTTGTTCCAGCAAAACTGTTTCCATGGCGAAATAATGAACAGAATTTGTCTTATCAAATAAGTATTGCGCTGAACACGCATAACAAAGCAGCAAAGCTGATCCAAAAAATATAATGAATTATATCAACCGCGTTGTATAAAAGTATCAGTAGCAAAGCAGGTTTAAAGGACACAGCATGTCAGTTTCCCAGAAATATATTAAAGGCGTTTTTGAAAGACAGAGGGCATACAGAGGCCACATCAAGATTTTTTTATTGACAGTGCAATAGATGTTTTTCAAATAGTACACCCTGCCTGGTTTGAATTATTAATGTGATGCAGACTGCAGTATACAGATGGGAATGTACACTTCAAACCCACTAATACTGGCTTATGATGCAGCCGAGTGGGCAACTGTATCTGGAGGAGTATTGACGCTTTGCAAAGATAACAGACTGTTGTTTTTTTTACTTTTATTTTTGCAGACTTGAGTACTTGTAAGAAAGTGCTAGGGAGAGGCGTATCAAATGCCAGGGAGAGACAAAGTAAAGAAGTTGTCTGGATCAATCCATCAGCTTCTGTCATTTTATAGACTGTGCTAGATAAATGATAGCTTTATGCTGATTGGTTGGTAAGATTTGATACATGGACCCTATAGTGAGTGTTTAACCACTTAACTGGCAATGTCACATATGCTGCGACCGCAGCAAGGTCGCATCACAGCAACTGCCCTGCCCCGTTTATGCCCCATATCAAAAAGAGAATGCTGGGCTACCAGTATTCTAGACTCTAGAGAGTACAGTATGCTCTGCCTAAGGGGGAGGTGGGTATGGCTTAAGGTGATTCTGGAGAAATGGTGGAATTCCTTTCCCTCTGCCACTTTTTTGGCACCCCCCTGCAACCCCCCCCCCCCCCCCCCCCCCCGTCCCACTCACACCTGGCTTTGCCTAATGGGTGAATGGGGGGGAGATTGGGTGGCAGAGGGAAAGGAGTCCCACCATCTCTCCAGGACCACTTTAAGCACTGGATAACATACAAGCATAAGAATATCATACAAACTTCGCACAGTTGGGCCATGATCAGGAATGTAGCTCATGACCTACAGATGTAGCGCCGCTCATCCTTGGCCGGCGCTGGGCAGATCCCTTTCAATGGCGAGCTCCGGCGCTCAGGCACCCCACACACACGTACGTCCCAGTACCGCGGCGGTTGGGCAGCATCTCCCTGCCCATCTCCGCTTCAGGGAGACGTTGCCCAGTTCGGGGGGGGGGGGTGGCGAGGGGGACCAGTGGCGAGGGCGGGGGAGGCAGCGGGGACCCCCGCCAAGCTCTGTTGCCACGTTACTGGTTAGTACTTGGCAGGCTATGCAGAATTTGGGCCTTATTCTGGTTAGGTCGGTGAAACGTACGTACGGTCCGTCTCACCGTGCATATCCCGTATGCTCGCGGTGAGCGAAAGTCCGCACACAGAACAGCCGCACACGGACGGTCGCAGACACTGACAATGGTAAGTGGCGTACACTTGAGCGTACGCCACCGTGCATGGACGGATCTCCCTCTTAGCCACCGATACCTGGCGTACGTCCGTTTTCACACTGACACCTTCCGTATATCTGAGCGTACGCCACAGGGCAAGTAGAAATTGAGTCCAAAAACATCATTGTTGCTCTTAGAAGTGGTTTATGTGTATTTTTCCTAAGAAAAAACTGGTATGTTTGTGTTACAGTGAAAAAGTTGACACATGTCGACTTCTGTGAATTGAGTGTCCTGCTTTTTAAAGTATACAAAAACACTTTCTGAATGGGTGTAGATGGTTATAAAATAACTACCTGGACATATATAAGCAGGTCTTAGAATGAATCTTACCTAAAATTAAACCATTCTTTACATGTAGAGAAGTGTAGAAAGATATGCTTCCAATGTGTTTGAGTGCTGTGTGTGGCTTGCAGGTAGTGAAATCATGGTTATCACTTAATAGCCTGCAGCATTGCTTATTACATTCAGTTGTATGTGTTTGACTAGTAATCAGCGTTAATTAGCAGACCCAGGCGTCCGCTCTCATACGGTATCTCTAGGGGTGGCCTGGAGCTATCTTTGGCGTCCGCCTGTTTTTGGTCCAAAATGCATGGTGCGTTCGCCGATCGAGGCGGTTGTGGCACCGTGCATTTTGTGTGCACACGCCCATGTTTACGCCCAATTTTCCTCATTATTCCGGCCGCTCCCATAAAAACGCCCACATGCCGCCCACAATGACCGTGTTCTTGCGGACAGTTTTTTTCGCACGGAGAGACCCGTCCGTGAGTGGTGTGCGGTCACTGCACATGCGCATTGCGAAAGATACGCATGCGCAGATGAAAAAAAAACCCGATCCGCCCATATACGGTCCCACGTACCAAACAGAATAAACCCCTAAGTCACCAGGCACATAGGCCCTTAATCTGATCGGTGCGGATTTCTCCGCATGCGGTCGTACCGCCGATGTTTTTGGACTGCGCATGTGCAGAGGTCACTCTGCGCATGTGCAAGCGGTTTTGCCGCACGTATTCTTTATACGCCGCACAGGGGGCGGAGAGGGGCGTGTAGGGCTACTTAGCCTCATTACCCTATGCATACGCCCCGCGTTTCATGGGCGTTCCCATGCAAACGCGGGGCGTATGCATGGTAATGAAGCCGTGACGCTTGTGTAGGGGGCGGGCATCTGACATCGCCGGATGTCAGCTGCCCGCCCCCATACATGATTTCATACGGACAAGTGTCCGTGTGGTCTAGGGTGGCGGGAGCTGGTGGAGCGTGCGGCCCTGCATTCGATGTTCGGCGACCATCGAATGCAGGGGATGCTCCCAAGATGGAGGAGGCGTATCCCCGTCCACTTTCATGCGGACCGCCACATATCCACGTACGGACGGAGGTGGCGATCCGTATGGAAGGCGGGGATTCGCCTGCACGGTCCTGGCCGCATATTCTGATCGGGCCGCACCGATCAGAATAAGGGCCATTGTGTAATAACTGTACAACAACCAGCAATTCTCTAAATACAGGTCATCAATGCCTCAGCAGATGCCTGACAAGCCTTGATGCTGTTCATATTGAAATGGACATTTTAAAGGCCTGTAAATCAATTGGAGTGAGATCTACTGTATGCTGTTAAATTGTGTGTTAAATGTCCTGTTTATTGCAGCTGTGTGTTAAGGATTATTCTCATTATCACAAATTAACAAATCAATGAGCCATGCGATATTACAGTTTCTATATAAAGGTGACTTATTAAGAAGGTAATTACTACAATCACGGATGTATATATACTGTAAGTAATAAAACAAAGGTTAACAATTTGTGCGGCTGTAGTGATACTTGTTGCAGCTAATAAATTCTGTTATTTATTGTACCTAATGTTATTAATGTTATATGACCAGGTAACAAAGTAATAAAAAAATGTAATTAATAAGAAATAATCATGTAGATTAAACAAATCAAAAAGTGGAGAATCTCCACATTGATTTATGAAAGAAGATTTCTCCATGTATTTCATTCATTCAACACATCACATACAATTCCTCAACACTTTGGAGCCCACATTGTTCAGTTCAAAGTTTATGTAATCATAAGAGTGTGTGTGTGTGTGTGTGTGTGTGTGTGTGTGTGTGTGTGTGTGTGTGTGTGTGGTGGGGGCGGCGGCAGAGGGATGGTCTCAACTACAGATAACATTTTTGTGTGCCTGAAGATGTTTATTAATACCCCGTTCTCATTGCCGAAAAAACCCGGGTATTTTCTGGGGCAAGCGGAAATTTCCTGTGTCGCGTCTCTGTGTGAAAGGGTCTTTGTGAAATTCCCGAGTGTTATGCCCCGGGAATTACACACTGTTTTTTTGCAGGGTTTTTCCTGGGTAATACACGGGTGTATGGCAGTGTGAACAGGTTAGACCCGGGTTTTTCTCACAAAATGCAAAAAAACAAGTTCATTGTATTGCTCAAAGCTGCTTTTTAAACAGCCAATCAAAGATACTTTTTAAACATGCAATCAAAGCAACTCTTAGATGCCACACCCTTGATGGCAGGCATACCAGGGGAAGCAGTGTGAACGGGGCAGACACAGGAATTTCGCAGGTCTAAGGTGCAGTATGAATGGGGTCTGTAGAGCTGAGATGCTCTATGCCCCGCCAAAAACCCGGGAACAAAAACCTGGTATTTTGGAGGGGCGGCAATGAGAACGCAGCATTAGTGCCGGACTAGGGCATCAGGGGCAAACGGGGGAATGCAGTGGTAGGGGTCCATGTTTAAGGTTGTGCAGTGGCATCACTAGGGGGAGTGTGAGCCGCACATGAGTATCACCTGGCAAGGATTGACGCCAAAGTGCTGACTTATCGGTGACAATAGCTGGGTGCTGCACTGTAACATTACATGCATCCGCTGGCTACTGTCACTGTGTAGGAGCAGGCTCTGTATTCATGTATTGTGTACTGGTCTTGAGGGACAGCCCACATCAGAAACGGTGCAAAAAAATACTATTTGTGGGAAGAATGATGGACCCTCCCATACAGCAGGGACAGTTCTTGTAGATGTTCCCCTTCCCGTTGCTTTATTTTAGTGGATCTCAATACTTTCCCGACCGAGGTTCACCCTGGTTGAGAGCCACTGCTTTATTTTATTAAAAAAACCTTATCCACAAAATGAAAACTTGCTTTTGCAAATATAGACACCCTCAGCTAGGACAACCCACAAGCATTAATGTCTGAGGGGGTATCCAATCCTGGAACGTCCCGACAGTCGGAATCCCGGGACGTTTTCATTTGTTTTGACGGTACTTGTTTCCTAGAACGGCCACAATCGGGAGTAATCGTGTACCTTAACTTAAGGTACACGATTAACGTGATGGACCCGATTTTCTTTGAAATCAGGTCCATTTTGCCGGCAAAGGCAAAATTGCGTTGATCGTGTCGGTCGCGTGCATTAACATGGCACGCGACGCGACCGACGAGATGGACCCGAATTTGCCATAGGGTTCAATGTTAAAATATTTTTAACATTGTAATCGCGTTCATCGCGTCGGTCTTGTGCCATTATAATGGCACAAGATGCGATGGACGCGATTAAGCACATTTTACATAGCTAACAATGGGAAATGGGCCAATATGGCCCATTTCTCATTGTATATGCCCCCGTCATGCCTATAAATTAATGCCCCCCCCCCTCATTGTGAGCGGCACCCCACGATTGACACCAACCCGAAGCGTGGCGAGCGCAGCGAGCCCCGCCAGGGGACGCGTATACCTGTGCGCTCGCCACGCTTCGGGCTCGGTGGCTCGCTGCTCTCTCCACACTTTATATTCTCAACTCCACACCGACGTGGATAGTAGGGTTATGAAAAGGTTGGAGGACGCGTACCGCCGCCCCTCGCGGGCTCGCTACGCTCCCCACGCTTCGGGTTGGCGTCAATCGTGGGGTGCCGTTCACAATGGGGCCATTTGAGCCATCAGGGGGGTTAAAATTGGGGTCTGGGGACAATTTTACATTGAATCCAATGTAAAATAGGGTCCCAGGGACCCTATTCACATTTGATTCAATGTAAAAATCGGGTCCATCACGTCGGTCGCATCGCATGCGATTTGGTCGCATGCGATGTGATCAACGCTATTTTTCCGACCCGATCAAAATCGGTGTGGCCGTTCTAGGAAACAAGTACCGTTTTGACTGTACCTCGACAGCTGGATTTCAATGTTTTGGCTGTCAAGTGTCCGTGGCCATTTACGACAAAACAGATCTGACTTTTTAAAAAGTTGTAACTGACACCCTTCAATGCTGTCGTTAACAGCAGCATTGAATAGGTGAGTGATGATATTTCCCGTGTTGGGATATATTGGCACAGATTGAATAACCCCCGTGCAATAAGAAAAACCACATAAGAGCATTTTTGCTGCAGTTTTCCTATTCTGTAGTTTATAAATAACCTTTGCTGTCCTCTACACAATCATCTGCAGCCATAGATGGACCATAAAAGCAAATACCATTTACTGAGTACCACACTAATAAAAGAAGAAAGATCCTGAGGATCCTAAATGTAGGAATGAGCTATAAACACATAAAAAGATGCTTTTAGGGAACACTGACAGGGTTATTTGGCTGCTTTTTTTTTTTTTCAAAAGTACCGAACTGCTCTATAACTACACAGCAATTGCCTTTCATCTGCCTTGTTTATGTCATTTAGTATAAGCATGTGTTTAATTGGTTGTTATGGTTTTAATAAAGATCTACACCTTTGAGCAATATTTGTAAGAAGACCTCCGTGTCAGTTTCCTACAAATAATAAGACGTACCAGGCTAAAGGTTCTAAAAATGAAAAAAAAAAAAAAAAGGGGTGTGGCCAATAGCAATCAATTAGATCCTATCGCATTCTAGGAAATGATACAATCTGATTGGTTGAAATGGACAACAACATACAATATATAAAGAACTAGTAAGCCCGCTGAAAGAACAAGCTTTGAAAGCCAATCTGCTACCTTCTGTGTTTGTGCATGTGTGATAAAGAGGTGTAGTTTCACTCTCTGCCAGTAGATGGCAGTGTCTCGGAGACTCACGGACACTAGACATATATAGAATCAGTGATGGCTAACCTTGACACTCCAGTTGTTGTTGAACTAGACATCTCAGCATGCCCTGATACAGTTTTGTTATTTGGCCATTGCTAAAACTGGTGCAGGGCATGCTGGGATGTGTAGTTCAACAACAGCTGGAGTGTCAAGGTAAGTCATCACTGATATACTGTAGATGATCAGCATTAGCCATATAATACATAGGCGTGTGACTACCATACAATACAGGAGAAGTAGCCAAGCAGGCTACATCAGCACCCAGTCCCTCCCAAATGATCAGTGGCCCTAATCACAGTACAATCATTGTTACATTTTGCATGCATGATACAAATTATAATACAACTGGATCTTTAAGTCAGTGGATGGAAGCTAAGAAGTCACATAAATGTTAGGTAATGCTAAGTCTCATTTATTTCTGCTTTAAATAACTATTTTCCTATAATAAGTAACACTGCGTTCTTTTCTGCTGTTTGCATTGTGTATTACAGCCATGGCACTCGCTGTGCCGGAGAAGTCTCTGCTGCTGCAGACAATAATATTTGTGGAGTGGGAGTTGCGTATAACTCAAAAGTAGCTGGTACAGTATAATTTATTAAACCCATTATTTTGTTACTTTATAGTTTTATTTATTGAGCAGAAAAAGAAATTAGAATAATTTTCACATTAAAATGCCATAGAATGTTCCACTATTCAGACATACTTGGGTGACTGCATTTAATCTAGTTTATAGTGCCACCTGCTGCTTATCAAAGGTATATATATTAAAAAGTAGTAGACACTGGACCTGATGTAAATTAAATTTGTGACTTTTATGCATGTGCAAAAAATGTGTCTTTACAGCTATATATATATTTTTTTCCATTAGATATGTTAAAGTTTAAAGGGGGGTGCTACTGACATTTGTACGACTGCTTTTCTCACACAGTTCCGCATCTTGGGGGAAATTTACTAAAGGAAATTTGTAAAAAAAAATAGGTGTATTTGTATCCAGAAATACACTTATATTTGACATTTACTATCCCGAAAATACGGCAATTCGTATTCGTATTGATGTGCTATCAATACTAATACGAATTGCTGTATTTTCGGGATAGTAAATGTCAAAAATAAGTGTATTTCTGGATACAAATACACCTATTTTTTACAAATTTCCTTTAGTAAATTTCCCCCCTTATGTAGTCTGAAAACACACAAGCACATAGCAACAATTCAGCTTTGTAAAGCTGATTTCTATGCACAACTTCTCCCCCAGTCTACTATTCTACTCATTTATCATTTTTAATACATTACCCCTACATTCTTCGGGTTGGGATCAATTGGTCTACAGCATGATGGTCGACACCATTAGGTTGACATGGGTCTAGGTCGACATGGCTATAGGTCGAAAGGTCATTAGTTTGACAGGTCGTTAGTTCGACAGGTCATTAGTTCGACAATGTCTAGGTCAACAGTCAAAAGGTCGACATGATGTTTTTCACTGTTTTTTACCTGAATGTCAACACAGTCAACTTAGACACAGTTTAAAGTGCACTGCATCCTCTCGCATTGCTCGCTGCTCTCGATATGCGTTGGGCACGGTGCCTCGCTACGCTCGGCACACTATTCTCCCGCCATGCCTTAGTGGACGGTAGGGCATGAAATACCTCCTGTCGGTACATGTCGGCTCAAAAAACAGTGAAAAACCCCATGTTGACCTTTTGACTGTCGACCTAGACACTGTCGAACTAATATAGCAAACAATCACACACAGGGCATGTGAGCAGCGCTTAATAAATTTAAACCAGTTGGATGAAAAAATGTATAATATTTTACTACAATAAAAAACAAATATATAAGCAATATACAATAGATGCACAATAGGTACAGAATTAAAAACTTGTATTAAAATCACGTCACAGGAAGATAAAATGGAGTGTGGAATGGCCCAGGGGAACAAGGGGATATTAGGTACAGTAGGTCACAGGTAAGTGCACTTTACCGGATTTTTGAGTGACCTTTAGATCCAGGAAAGTCCACCTTTTTATCACGCGATGTAAATCCTCACTGTTTGTCACTGTATAATATAGGCCGTTTGGAGGAAGATATAAACCATGGGCTTCCGCTTCTCTGCTGGTATTTTGCCCTAGTGGACTATATTGGGTTATAGCCACCAGGGTAGTCCAGGATGCGGTGTCCGCCAGATGATGGAATATCGCTGAAAAGGGGCTTCTACTCACACGGTCCTCCTACTATGTTGGCTGGGTGGAATAAGCCACAGGGGATTTGGGGAACAGTGTCCGCCACACAAATGTGGTCTTGATGGCAAAGGGGTACCTGGTATCCAAGAGTCCACACTGGGCAAGGTGGTGTGGACTCTTGGATACCAGATATTCCATCATCTGGCGGACACCGCATCCTGGATTACCCTGGTGGCTATAACCCAATATAGTCCACTAGGGCAAAATACCAGCAGAGAAGCGGAAGCCCATGGTTTATATCTTCCTCCAAACGGCCTATATTATACAGTGACAAACAGTGAGGATTTACATCACGTGCTAAAAAGGTGGACTTTCCTGGATCTAAAGGTCACTCAAAAATCCGGTAAAGTGCACTTACCTGTGACCTACTGTACCTAATATCCCCTTGTTCCCCTGGGCCATTCCACACTCCATTTCATCTTCCTGTGACGTGATTTTAATACAAGTTTTTTATTGTGTACCTATTGTGCATCTATTGTATATTGCTTATATATTTGTTTTTTATTGTAGTAAAATATTATACATTTTTTCATCCAACTGGTTTAAATGTATTAAGCGCTGCTCACATGCCCTGTGCGTGATTGTTTGCTTTGTTTTTTCTCCAGGTGGGGATTGACTACCCCCCCATTTTGAACAGCTGCTTTACCTAGAATTACAGCTACTGTCATAGCGCCTGATTTCTTTTCCTTGCGAAAAAAAATTCCCTACTGTCGAACTAATGACCTGTCGAACTAATGACCTTTCGACCTAGAACCATATCAACCTTTTCCCATGTAAACCTAGACCCTTATCAACCTTTTCCCATGTCGACCTAATGGTGTCGACTAGGGAGGCCAATCCCGGGGCATTTTTTCATTCCCGGGATTCGGGATTGAAAAATGCTCAATCCCGGGATCCCGGGAATCCCAGGATTGGCCTCCCTAATAAAAAAACAAAAAATGACCCGCCCCCCAAATATCAATATTAATGCCCTCTTACTTCGCCCCGCCTGCCCGCCCGCCACTCTTCCCCATCCCCCTGCCCTGCGCTGTCACTTACAGAGGTAGTGGTGACAGGCAGCAGCAGGAGCGATGTTCCTCCATCCATCCAGCGGCGGGGTGGGCGGGCTGTGTGCTTGTGCTGAATTGAGTGCACTGACAGGCATGGCGGCGGACGGGCTGCGCAGCGTGGCATGATGTCAGGGGTCACGCTGCGCAGCCTGGGCGCCGTCATGCCTGTCATCACAGAGCACCTGAACACAGTGGAGAGCGGACCAATCGGCCACCAGGGGTACGGAGCAGACAGCCGGGCAGCATCTGAGCCATTCTAAAGTGCTCAGCGCTGCCCGGCTTTGAAAAAAAAAAGTACATTTAGCACTGGGATACTAATCCCGAAATCCCGGGATTGAAACCTTCTATCCCGGGATTCAAATCCTGATGATTTTAGGCCTAAATCCCGGGATCCCGCCGATCCCGATCCCGGGATTGGCCTCCCTAGTGTCGACCTAATGACTGTCGACCATCATGCTGTAGACCAAATGGCTGCATCCCCATTCTTCAAACCAGCTTAAGTTTAACTGATCATCAGGCCCAGGATAGGAAATAAACTGCCCTCCAATGTGTATTTTGTAGCGATTTCTAGAATCTGAGCAATTTGATTCTTGTGTGACAGGAATTCGTATGCTGGACCAACCCTTTATGACAGATATAATCGAAGCTTCATCCATCAGTCATATGCCGCAGGTCATAGACATTTATAGTGCTAGCTGGGGACCCACCGATGATGGCAAAACAGTGGATGGACCAAGAGAATTAACGTTACAGGCCATGGCAGATGGTGTCAACAAGGTAATAACAACTGATTGGTTTGTACGCGCCAGTCTCTGAGCATGACTACAGATAAAGTAAGAGATTTTTTTTTTATTAACTTGTACGATATGCTCTTTTGCAATATGCTTTACATTGTTCTCTGTCGCATTCAAACCGTTAATAAAATAAGTGTTTTGCTTTCAGTGGGCGGGGCTATTCCGTAGAAATAACGGCATTGACTTTTTGAAAGCTATATATTATGTGGCATCTTATTCTTTTCTAAGAACGTGAATAAGTGTCGCAGTGTCAAAACATTGTGCCTGCCTTAAGGCTTTGCTGTTCAGCTAAATACATGTATGCAAATGTACCCTATGGTAAGAAAGAAGCCGCACTGCCATTTGTGAATCCATTTGACAAATTTTAGTAGATGCCAATTAATGCTTTCCTTATTCCTACCATGAACTTATTGAGCGGTATTCAATTGTTTTTCACCAGCATTTCAGCTCACTTTCCCCAGGGTTGGTGAGAGCACGCAAAATACATCAATTGAATATGGCCCTACGATCTTCCGTCATTTTAGACAGGAATTCCGGTGCAATATAACAACTGAATACCACCCATTGTGTTGTTGTGTTGCATTCTTCATTGTCACTTTGGTAGTCTTTTGTGCGCATATGCAGCTCCCCTTTGTGAGCTGCTTCAGCTACTTGCATAGGTTCGGGGCGGTACAGGGGTTGACAGCGGTGGGGATGGTGGTCGGCCATGGGAATGCCCAACGTTTTATGGGCATCCCCATGGCTATGTGCCCGAAGTGTGCCGGGGATGGGTGTCTGACGTCACAGGACTATAGTTTGCATATACTTATGGGTTGCATTCAGTGTTGGACCGGGACATGAAGCCGTGGAAAATGCAGGATTTCTAGAGGGAGGTTTCGATATGCTGTCCACAATCTCCCACTATGCAGAAGAGTGGAGAAATGTGGGAGCCTGGGGAGCAGTAAAATAACCTAGTAACGACAGTGGACATTAATATAAACATTTTACACACTTAATACTATGTGCAATAAAGTATTAATATCTAACCTTCTAGATGGTCTCTATATCGGTGGCATGTAACATTTATAAATAAGTAAAAATGAATCACCAACCAATTTTCTTCTAATATAAATAAGTAGTCATTTAAACATTCCATAATAAATACACAAACAACAGAACCAGTACTGCACTTTCTAAGCACACATTCTCCCACCTTTCTAAGCACACAGGCTCCTGTCTCCTCTTCCTTGTAGCTACTTTCTGATCCAGTGCACTAATTGAGGGCTCAGATCCACACACACACAGGGCTGGTGCAAGGCGTCCAGATGCCCTGGGTGGGGGTGTCGGTGCTGGGGGGGGGGGGGTGCGGCGCTACTCCTCACCGATGTCGCTGACCAGCTCAGATACAGGCGGGGGAGGTGGTTGCCGCTCACATGCTCTACCAAGATCCAGGGGTGGGGGGAGGGGATGATAGTGTGGGTGCTATCCCCCAGCTGACGACACTGACCATCTCAGCTCCAGAGGGGGGGTGGTAACTGCCGCTACCAAGATCCGTGGGGGGGGGGTGCGGGCGGCACAGCACAGTACCACCCTCCAGTTTGCACACACACACACACACACTAAAACTTTTTAGAAGAAAGCTCTGTTCTGTCCTTTACACTGCATTATACCATTGCTATTGTTGTCATAATTTGAGCCACTTGCCGAGAGGAAGGAACATTTCGGGCAACAGGAAAAAACTTCTCTGCATTTTCCTATGTAAAGGGTACACCAGGGACGCTGCACTTCTAGAGGCAGGCAGGCACCAGCAATTCCCACTGTGCCACAGTAGGGTGAAACAGATTCACAATAGGAGGAAAAAATAGTTCAGAATAAGTTGTGAGAGAGTGATGTGCTGCTGTCAGGGAGACAGTGATTTGCTGCTGTCAGGGAGACAGTGATGTGCTGCTGTCAGGGAGACAGTGATGTGCTGCTGTCAGGGAGACAGTGATTTGCTGCTGTCAGGGAGACAGGGATGTGCTGCTGTCAGGGAGACAGTGATGTGCTGCTGTCAGGGAGACAGTGATTTGCTGCTGTCAGGGAGACAGGGATGTGCTGCTGTCAGGGAGACAGGGATGTGCTGCTGTCAGGGAGACAGTGGTGTGCTGATGTCAGGGAGACAGGGATGTGCTGCTGTCAGGGAGACAGTGGTGTGCTGCTGTCAGGGAGACAGGGATGTGCTGCTGTCAGGGAGACAGTGATTTGCTGCTGTCAGGGAGACAGTGATGTGCTGCTGTCAGGGAGACAGTGATGTGCTGCTGTCAGGGAGACAGTGATTTGCTGCTGTCAGGGAGACAGGGATGTGCTGCTGTCAGGGAGACAGTGATTTGCTGCTGTCAGGGAGACAGTGGTGTGCTGCTGTCAGTGAGGCAGGGATGTGCTTCTTCCAGGGAGACAGGGATGTGCTTCTGTCAGGGAGATAGGGATGTGCTTCTGTCAGGGAGACAGGGTTGTGCATCTGTCAGGGATACAGTGATGACCTGCTTTCTGTAAGCAGTGTCTCTGTGAGTTCTGTTATTCTTTACACTTGAGGAATGATGCTGTGTTTTGTCGGAATCTGCTACTGTACATTGAATAGGCGAACACCGATATTTCCCCTGTCGGGAAATATCAGCACATATTGAATACCTTCTTTGTAGCTTGATACATCTGGCCCAGTCTGAGAGGTGTGGCATAGCATCTTTTTATTTAAATATTGAATTTTATTCACATTGCAGGTGCAGTGAAATTCTCCCTTAACTGCATATGAATTAATTTTAAAAACAAAGGGGTTTATCATGCAGCGCAGTTGCCCATAGCAATCAATCAGCTCCTCCCAGTCACTTCTTACAAAGCTGAGATATACAAATGTGTCTCCAATGATCAGTCTAGTTTTGTCACTTCCAAGTTTTTTATTCATGCAAATAAGATGCACATTCTGAGCATGACAGAAGCTTGGCACTGCCAAGTCACCCAGAACCTGGCATGCCGAGTTGTGCTATTATGCACAACTAAAGACACAGTATATGAAGACATATCTGTAAAATGCAGGTCTCATATAATGAAATATTAATAAATAATATCATTTAAAATGACAGTATATTCACAGATATCTCAAATACCTATTGCATGTGGAAGATATATTATCATTCTTCAATGGGATACTGTAGACCAGGCATGTCCAAACTATGGCCCTCTAGCTGTTGTGAAACTACAAGTCCCATCCTGCCTTGCCACAGTTTTGCTATTCGTGAATGCTAATTTATGGCAATGCATGCTGGGATGTGTAGTTTCACAACAGCTGGAGGGCCACAGTTTAGACACAAGTGGTGTGTGTTGTGCAATTAATAGCAGCTGTCACAGGGTTTTGTCAAGAACCTAATAATGGTTAAATTTATAAAGAAAATGGTTGTGTGCCAGCGCTTGCTGTCTCAATAATTATCAACACGGTTCTCTTAAAGAATTTTTATATATAAAAAATATATGAACAGTACAATATAATTATACAAATATGAAAAATAAAAAATATTTAAAAATTATCTCGTAATTGTGTGAATCAATTAATAGATCTTTTTGCTTTTAGAGGTACTAATACCAATAGTCCCGAATTGGGGAAGTGTGATAGAGCTGACAATTATATTACCATCCTCTTTCTCTGGTCGTTCTGTTAGCCAGATATGCTGTGACGGCTGTGGTTCTTGTTTGCCTTATATTTTCAAAGGCTCAAGGGTCCCAAATGAAAAAGTCCTCCTTTTCTTGGAAATTAGGGATGATGCTGTAACCCATAAATTTGTAAAGTCCAAGTAGTATCAAGGGGACATCACGGGATGAAAACAAACCAGGTCACTTCTTTTTGGAGGATGTAGTCAGCAGAGTTTGTAAGGCTCAACGCGTTTCTCCGGAACCTCCGGCTTCCTCAGGAGCAAATGTAATTGTGGGACAGTTTGTCCTGGGTATATATACCTGCATTGTTAATTGATTCCCTGATTCACATCACATTCACATTCACGTGAATCAGGGAATCAATTAACAATGCAGGTATATATACCCAGGACAAACTGTCCCACAATTACATTTGCTCCTGAGGAAGCCGGAGGTTCCGGAGAAACGCGTTGAGCCTTACAAACACTGCTGACTACATCCTCCAAAAAGAAGTGACCTGGTTTGTTTTCATCCAGTGATGTCCCCTTGATACTACTTGGACTTTACAAATTTATGGGTTACAGCATCATCCCTAATTTTCAAGAAAAGGAGGACTTTTTCATTTGGGACCCTTGAGCCTTTGAAAATATAAGGCAAACAAGAACCACAGCCGTCACAGCATATCATAATTTTTAAATATTTTTTATTTTTCATATTTGTATAATTATATTGTACTGTTCATATATTTTTTATATATAAAAATTCTTTAAGAGAACCGTGTTGATAATTATTGAGACAGCAAGCGCTGGCACACAACCATTTTCTTTACACGGTTTAGACACGCCTGCTGTAGACACATCACAGGAATAATAAGCTATGTTTGGCTACAATATTATCTCTCTAATGTCTCTTCTGCTGTATTTGCAGGGTCGCGGAGGGAAGGGAAGCATTTATGTCTGGGCATCTGGAGATGGAGGAAGTTACGATGACTGTAACTGCGATGGTTATGCCTCAAGCATGTGGACGATCTCTATAAACTCTGCGATTAATGATGGCAGGACTGCACTGTATGATGAAAGTTGTTCCTCCACGTTGGCCTCTACCTTCAGCAATGGTAGAAAAAGTAATCCAGAAGCTGGTGTGGTGCGTATAAGAATCAAGTCCCCCTCTCACCACAGCAACAGCAGTTACTCCCTTCTTACATCACATACAGTACAGTAATAGGCCAGATGCACAAAGCTCTACTTCATCTTCAGTCTCCTCGACAATTTCGACACCTACTTCAGAACTGATGCTGATTTTAGTTCTACCAGCTATACCCCTATTTATGCTGTATTTTATCAACACACCCTGTACGTTACCTTGCAATTTGTCTTTTTGTTTGCTATGTATGGCACTGCGGACACTTTGTGGCGCCTTATAAATAAACGTACTACTACTACTACAGGCTGTGTTTACAAAACATCACATAGGAGCTGATTGGCTAGTTGTTTGTCACTCTCCACATTATCACTGGTACATCTGGCCCAGTGTGATAGAAAATCCAGTGATTCTTCCACTGTCATACTGCTTTCACATTGCAGAAATTGGTAATGACACGGTATTCTTAAATGGGACTTTAAAACGGGTCTGAGCCTTGAGACCTTTCACATTGCAGGTGAAAACCGTTTTAAAAATCATTTAATACCATTCAAACATTCAACCCGTTTAACCCCCAAGGGACACGTTTCAAGCCATTGAAATAGAGCTGTTCAAACTGCCAAAAAACGGCTTTAAAACGTGTAGGACTCTGCTTTTTAACCGTGTTGAAATACCGGTTAACTTTAACCGGTAAATCAACTCTGGCACTTTCACATTGCAGCCTTAAACGTTTTAAAATGGAAAAAAAACGGCAATATACCGTTTTAAAAGTGCGATGTGAAAGGGGTATGAGTTTGTCACCTAATGAGAACAATGTTAATAATTAAACAGGCAGAGAGCTTTGAGTTGATGAGTTCAGTCACTGTGCTTGGCGATACAATCCATACACAATTTAAAAAAAAACACATTCATGTTTTGCTTTCATAGATCGGTATTGATTTTACTTATAGCCCATAGGTATAATAAATTGGTTTTGTCTGAGCTGTTAAGATTAAGCAGAGTGAGAAAATGGATAAGGTACAGTAAAACAGCCAAGGGTGAACATTCCTATCTGTTGTTTGTCAAATAAGACAAAACTGTTGTTACATTACAAAAAAGTACATCAATATATAAGAGGCTTACTACCACCACTGACCACTAGAGGCCACTAGACAGACCAAATAACTCCTTTGTGTACTAAAATATAACAGAAGGCAGGGATTGTAGGTAGGAGCTAAAAACTTTCGCAGCTCAAAGTGTAAGTACATTGCAGAAGCCGTCATTTTAATGGGATTTTAACTAGTAACTATATATTATACATTATTCAATAACTGTTTAGCCACTATGGGCCAGATGTACAGGTATCAAGCTTCAAAAAGTGATGAAATGGAGAGTGATAGACAACCAGCTCTTACCTGTCATTTTTCAAACCCAGCCTGTAACTTGGCAGGTAGGAGATGATTGGCTGGCTGTTTAACACTCTCCATTGTATCACTTTTTGATACATCTGGCCCTATAACTGTTTAGTTCTGTTTGAACAGAAGTAGCTGCTTCTATATTGTGAAGACAGCATAAGGGTCCACAGGGTTTTGGTAAGCGGTGTGCCTGACACCCCATTCCCCGGATATGGACCTGAATTCCATATTGACCAGCTGCCTCTCCTATCTGTGTAAGGAGGGCTGCCACTGGATGTGCTCCCTGTTCAGCTCAATCCAGCCCATAGGTCCAATCACACGGCACATAACATGATGAACAGAACTAAATGGGTATTTTCAGAAATGCACTTGCACCGGCCTCGTCCTTGGTACGGGATCCGGTTAGCATACCTGAGGTCAGGATGCCAACAGTTGGAAAATGATGCATGTTGGCATGAGGGTGTGGATCATTCTGTCAACCGTGTCTATGTCGACAGTGAATAGATCAACCACTACTGGTCGACAGGCAATAGGTTGACACATGCAAAGGTAGACATTGTCTAGGTCAACATGGACAAGAGTCCGACACAAGCAAAATGTCGACATGTAAATGGTCGACACAGAAAAAGCATAACACGGGTTTTTCACTTTTTCTGTGTCTAAATCAATAAACTAGCCACACCCACAACTGACATAGCCATACCCTTCATTTGTATGAGCACTGCCCCTATCTGATTGTAAGCACACTTTTTTGGCCATGGAAATACTGATTGTTTAGCAAATATTGGTCTGGTGTGTATGCATCAAGTACTTCAGCAGTTCCAAACTGTCTTGTATCACCGCGCCCTAGAGTATCAGCATTATTATGGCACCACTTAACTTACTTATCGAGAAATTCAAAAGCAAATATTAAATGTTGTAATTTGGTCTTTCCTGTAGGATATGTTATGTGGGGCGGGACATAGTTAACCTCCTGCTTGTCTGTGTATTTTTTGATTGGTGGACACCAGCTCTGGTTATCCTATCACATTGACCATAAATAATTTGAACTGCTCTACCAAACCACCATTAGATATGCAGATGTGCCGGCCTCTTTAAATATTACTATTAGAATTATTTGCAGGAAATAATGTTATTATTTAAGTGAATATATATCGTATAACATTGTACTTAGGTTTATTTCAGGGTTGCCGACCCTCCCGGAATTTCCGGGAGTCTCCCGAAAATCGGGGCTCCCTCCCGGCCCCCCGGAAGGGTGGGCAACCCTCCCGGATTCAGGGGGGACCCCCGCTGTCCCCCGGATCGCGGCATTAAAATGCCGCAATCCTCGGGTCTCAGAGGAGGGGGCGGAGCTAAAATGACACAATCGCATCATTTTAGCCCCGCCCCCTCCACGGAGATCACTGAATTAGCTGGTTTAACAGCATGGGGACGGGGCTTAGTGATGTCACGCTTAAGCCCCGCCCCCTGAGCGGCTACTGAATCTCTCCTCTCCAGGCTTCTCCCGGAGAGGAGAATAAGAAAGTTGGCAACCCTGGTTTATTTACCCTTGGAGTATTTATGAAATATATATCTATGAATGAAGGAGATACTGACACCTTCTACGCAATAGGGATCTACCAGAGATGCGCGCCGTGTTTTTATTGATCATGGCTCATGATAGAAATGATTACTCTCTGCATAACATGAAACCTATTATGCAAAAAGTGTTTTGAAAGATTAATATTTGATTGCATTTAAATTACTTATGCGTCAGAAGACTCGTTTTGTTCTATGACCTATACATTTTTAATTTGTGTTTTCAGGCAACAACGGATTTGTATGGAAACTGTACCCTACGTCACTCAGGAACCTCAGCAGCCGCACCAGAAGCAGCTGGCGTCTTTGCCTTAGCCCTGGAGGCTAAGTATGTTAACCTGACCTTCTTCACTAGGATAAGACTCGGACACAAATGGCCTGCTGCCTTCGTCCATTCATGTTGTATTGGAAACACCATTAATATAACAGACACCTACAGTATAGGACAGTGGTTCTCAAACTCAGTCCTCAGGACTCCACACAGTTCACGTTTTCATGAGGTGCGCTCATTTCCTGACGGACACATTTTAAAAGATTCAGAGGTGGCGCTAATTATTTCACTTGATTCTGTGGCAGACCTGCAAAACATGCACTATGTGGGGTCCTAAGGACTGACTTTGAGAACCTGTGGTGTAGAAGATACATTCACCAGAGATACTTTGGACTCCCTTGAAAAGCACTTCAACCAGACATATATATAAATACCATAAATGTTTACCACACTTTTTCTGCAAAAAATGTTATTTAAAAAAAAAACTCAATCAGTAAATTCATCTGATTCCGTCTCACAAAGAAGGCAGCCATTTTGTGGGCAGAGCCAATGTACAAGTGAATGTAGCCTATACAGGGAATATGGACATCAGTGAAACTTAGAGCTCACCCCCTCAATAGTGTTGAGAAGTGTATAACCGCATACACACATGTGTAGCATGATGCCAAGCCATGTAACGTTTAATCAGTCATGCATCATGACATGTTATGGTATATACATACATAGTGCTTGTACAATGAAATATCGCATTGCATTTGGTGCACTGAAGTCACATCGCACGCATTGCATCGCATGCTACTATAACGCGACATGCGATGCGATTTCACTACGGAGAATAGCCCAGTACGCTAAATGCGTACTGGGCGCCCTGCTAGGAAACAAGTACTGATTAATTATTGTAGATATTATTGTTTATATATATATATATATATATATATATATATATATATCTTACAAGGGTTCTGTAGCACTGTAATCAGGAAATTTGCATGACTAATACAGACAAGTACATAACTTTCTGGTTCCCAAACTGGGAGGTGTGGCACCTTCGGAAATCTATGTACACTTGCAGATATGTCACTGCACCACCCGCCCACAAATTCCCGGACTCCACCCGCCACTCCTGCCGGTGACCCCAGTGTGTCTCTGATATTAGTTTGGTAATGTCAGTGGATTTATTTCTTTGCAAAAATCTGAAATTTGGAACTGGGACCACTCATTACCAACTTTCTAGTTTCACTTATGCATATAAACACTATTTATTTACTAACTTTAATATTTCTTTCTGATTTTCTCAATAAGAGACTTTTGACCTACAGTACCAGTGTCATGAAAGAAATTCTGACACTCTAGGGTGCCATAATTTAAAAAGTTTGGGAACCTTTGAGATATAGCTTACAGAGTTACATAATTACAGTGCTTTAATTGCAAAATTATGTAAGGAAGAATAGGGGAAACGTTCCCTGCTCACAAGAGCTTACAGTCTATAAGATACATAAATTAAAGTCAAGGAGTTTATTTTTGCTGTAGTTATAACCATTTTGATTTCTGCAACAATAATATTATTATATTATTATGAATTATATTCAGGCTAAAGCATAATTAGAATGACTTAATTAGAATATGCAAAATATCTGCGTATTTTAAGTCGTTACTGTGCTCTACTGGATATATATGCATTAACTTTATTATCATGTGTTTAGCGCTACGGCTAATTTTGTTTCAATATTGTAATTTCCTTTACCTTGCAATAGCCCAGGTCTCACCTGGAGGGACTTACAACACCTAACAGTGCTGACATCTAAAAGGAATCAGCTCCATGATGAAGTTCATAAATGGCGCAGGAATGGTGTTGGCTTAGAGTTTAACCACTTGTTCGGCTATGGTGTGCTTGATGCTGGTTCCATGGTTAAAATGGCACGAGAATGGAAAACAGTGCCTGAGAGATTTCATTGCATTGGAGGGTCAATACAAGAGCCAAGGTAAGCGCAACAGCGACACAAGATATAAGGCCAACAATTCCAAATGGAAGCGCAATTGGCAATCATATGACTTTCTGTAGGTATAGTACCATTCCTCATAGCACACACTATTATTATTCATGTATACAGACCTTGTGTATAATGCAAAAATAAGTACTTCACGCTTTGTACAGTTCACCATAATACATTGCATTAGAATTAAATGGTTTGGATGGAAGAATATGTGTATGTATGCTATGTGTATATGCTGTGTGTGTGTGTGTGTATATATGTGTGCATGCTGTGTGTATACATGCTGTGTGTATGTTTGCTATGTGTGTACATGCTGTGTGTATGTATGTATGTATGTATGCGGTGTGTGTGTGTACATGCTGTGTGTATGTATGCTATGTAGGGATGATTCTGGTTGGTTTGCAAAAGCAAACTCCTTCTGCAATGGACTAAGGGCGAGATGTACTAAAGGGAAAATGCGGTAAAACCCCCGTTTTACAGCGTTTTCCTATGTATCAATACCCGTCCGCCCCGTTTTCGCAAGGCAATACCCTATAGAAGCCTATGGGCTTCCTTCGCCGCCCGCCGTCCGCGCCCCCTTCCCCATCCTGTCCTCCTTTGATCTCCTCCTCCCCCTGGTGTCACAGCAGGGAGGACATCCGGCTTCAGGGGGGAGGAGGAGACGCAGGGGGACGCTGGCAGCGGCCGGGAGGTGACGGAGACCCTTGCAGCCCACATCACAGGTATCGCGGGGTTTCCGTCACCGCAACCCGATGCTGGCCGCATATGTTAGTACATATGCGGCAGCATCGCGGCGGCTGCCATGCGAAGGGCGGCGATGTATATTAATACATCCCGCCCTATACCATGTGCACTGCAGGTGGGGCTGAACATTTGCAGAGAGTTACATTTGGTTGAGTTATTTTGTTTCTGTTCAGAGTAAATACTGGCTGCCCTACCTGCATTGTACATGATTTTATCCATTAAAGAGTTTGCTTTTGTAAACCAACCAGAATAACCCCCTGTGTATGTACATGCTGTGTATGTATATGCTGTGCATATGTACACTGTGTGTGTGTGTATACAAGTACATGCTATGTGTGTGTACGTAAAAGGAAACCTCCTTCTCCCATGGAAATCTTGTGTTTGCCCCTGGACCCCTGTGTCCTTTTCTCTCTGTATTTTTGGAACCAGCACCTGTCCAAGAGTATGATGATAGTTCTTTAAATACAGGGAAACAGGGACATTTTTCCCCTGTATTTTAGAAGCAGCAGAGCCTAGGATTGTGCATTCTTCATGTGCAGGAGAGTTTGAAGAAGGGCAAACGCAGGGAACATAGAGGAGAGTTCTCTATATCATTCACCACTGAAATAGACAATTCTAGATTATCAATTCTTAGTCAATCATATGGATTGTACCAAGAAATTGCCCCCTGAGTTCTTGCCGATGTCCAGCATGATCTCGTCCAAGTTGACTACAATCATGATTCTTAGTAAATGTAACCCAATGATTGCAACCTGATTTACAGTACTTGTAAGTTGTATTTGTGCATATTGCTTGCTTGAATAATAAGTTCTCATATTAATCTGGTTACATTTTATCTTCCAAACTTGAATTATTTTTAGACCAAGAAACAACAAAACAACTGTCACTAGGGGATTGCATTCCAACTTCCATTAACATTTGATTCAGTCATGCTATGGATAATTGTTTTTTCCTCCTCATAGAATTGCAGAACAGATTCTATATATAGTCTCCTGAACATCCTCAGCCGTGCACCTTAGCAACCCTGTCAATTAGTGCAAAAAAGCTGGGTAGCATTTGTCGTCTGCAACAATTGTTGCGAGGCAGCCCCATTAATATTTATAAGGCTTTATTTTATTATGCTATTGCCAGGATTAAACAGAGGAAAGCGCATTGTGAAAAGGACGTATGCTAAAACTCATACAATATGTACTTTGTAATTAAAATGTCAAGTACTCCTTCTTTTGTAATAATCTTTAAGTCACATGATAAAGAATAAATAATAATAATTCAGATACAGAAGGAACAAAAATAATGGGCTGGATGTAATGCAGTGCGAGTCCGGCGGCCGTGCAGGATACTGGGCGATCTCAGTGGTTTGTTTTTAAAGGGGCAGTCATTTACAATGCAAAACCATGCCTTACAAACGGCTGCCTATTTAAATAATCCCAGGGTTGCCTACTTTTAAAGTCTGCAAACCCTGCAATTTGAGGATCTTCGAGGAGGGGGCATGGCTAAATGGTGCAATTTGCATCTTTAGCCCCCCCCCAGCCATGAATTGCGGGAAATTAACGCTGCTGCGGGGGAGATGCCAGGGGGGGTTATCCGGGAGGGTTGCCCACCATTCTGGGGGGCCCGGGAGGGGGACCCGATTTTCGGGAGCCTCCCGGCCATTCTGGGAGGGTAGGAAACCCTGAATAATCCTCAGTTTGGATGGCATCCCATAGGACTGGCACTGCATAACATTAGGCCCAATCTATCTATCTATTTATCTATCTATCTTTCTATCTATTTGTCTCTCTGTCTGTCTGCCTGTCTGTCAGTCTATCTATCTATCCATCTATTTATCTACAGTATCTATCTATCTACAGACAAACACATAAAAGATTGTACCTGAACTCAAAAACAAACATCTCAGAAAACAACCTGAAGATTCCATAAACTTTAGGCTTAAGGTGCATACACATGGAACGATGCTGGAAGCGTTCTGACATCCTTCACAAGTGTATCAAATTGGTCATCGTGCGTACACAGGGAACGATTTGATACACTTCACAAAAGATTGGTCTGCATGCAGGGAAGATCATAGATCATCAATAACGATCGATGTGTTTAAAATGCACGGAATGATTTGAACGATTGTTCATTCCCATCGAACGTGAACGCCCACATTGTCCTTCAAATCGTTCCATGTGTATGTACCTTTAGTTACGTCAAATAAATTCCTCTTAATTTGCTATTTTGAATTTTAATTAGATTGTGAAGACATTTTGGAAAGAGTGCAGCTAATTAATATATTGTAGTGAGGTTCTGGGAAATAAACAAACTATGTATGTATATGGTGGTCATTTCCCCCCCCAAAAAAACACTGATCATTACTAATAAGAGAGAGAGAGGAATATTGTAATTTTTAAGAAATCTCTGGTAAATCTTTAAGTATATATTGCAAAAAACAGTGTGTAGCCAATGAGATTAAATAATATTTACAATTTGCCCCATTAAAAATTTACCTTTAACGTATATTTAGCAATGTCAAATATGGGGCAGCAGAATTCTCGTGGCACCATATACTGTATAAAACAATTCTTATCAAGTTTAATAAAGAGGGATAAGACTAATAATTTGCTGTGACAACTTTGTTCTGCTTTTTAAATAGGAGAATACCTTCTGATGGGAAATTGATTCTTACACTTACGACTGATGCATGTGAAGGGAAGGAAAACTTTGTTCGATACCTTGAACATGTTCAAGCAGTTATAACGGTGAATTCTACAAGACGCGGAGACTTAAACATAAATATGACATCGCCAATGGGAACCAAGTCCATCTTATTGAGCCGCCGTCCCCGAGATGATGACTCGAAAGTTGGCTTTGATAAGTGGCCATTCATGACAACTCACACGTGGGGAGAGGATCCAAGAGGGACTTGGGTTCTCGAAGTTGGGTTTCTCGGGAGCATGCCAGAGAAGGGTGTTTTAAAAGAGTGGACCCTGATGCTGCATGGAACTCAAAGTGCCCCCTATATAGACCAAATAGTTAGAGATTACCAGTCAAAATTAGCTATGTCCAAGAAAGAAGAGCTGGAAGAAGAACTGGATGAAGCTGTGGAAAGGAGCCTGAAAAGTTTATTAAGCAAAAACTAGCACCGTACTGCATGTCTCTCTTATATATTCCTTACCAGAATTTCCTCTTTCTAACACTTAAATTTCTGTATAGTACAAAATGGCCTCCTGGTACCATATGTTTATGAAATATTTATAGCCATCTATTGCTTTATTTAAAATCAAATAAATATATATTTTTACAGTGTTACCCATAATATTGACAACTGATAATGAACACACTCATGGAAAATTTTGTGTCCAATTACCATTATTTATTAAACAAAAGCAAAATGTAAATGTTTCAAGAATGGAATAAAATCTACTAATTGATGAAGGAGATTTTAACGACATGAATATTCCAAACCATGACAAAACATTAAAGGGGGACTGTATATCTACTTAAATATATTGTGGATAATGGATCTGATTCAGAAATATACTACTGTGTAGCAGCCGCTACTGCCAAATTATGCAAATGCCCAGTAGGCTTCGTATTTAAAAGATGCCTCCTGATGTTTGGGTGATCTGGTGCTGGGTCCAAGGATGTAGCATCAGACCATCGGCATGAACACCGGTCATCTGAGTACCCCTTAGATGTCTGGGTTATTCAAACAGTTGAAGCCAGTGAAGCTGTGCCCAGTATACAGTATACACCACTGATCTGGGATTGGTATGCACTGAACACACCCCCAACCTGGGCTTGGAATGCACCGCACACAACTCTAACTTGGGATTGGTGTGCACTGCACACACCCCTGACCTGGGACTGGTATACACTGTACACCCCCCTGACCTGGGATTGTTATGCACTGCACACACCCCTGACCTGGGACTGGTATACGCTGCACACACCCTTGACCTGGGATTGGTATGCACCCCTGACCTGGGAATGGTATGCACTAAACACACCCCTGAACTGGGACTTGTATACACTGCACACACCCTAATCTGGGATTGATATGTACTGTACATATCCCTGTATTGGATTGGGATGCACTGCAGACACCCTTGAGTTGGGATTGGCATGTAATGCACACACCCCTGACCTGGGATTGGCATGTAATGCACACACCCCTGACCTGGGATTGGTATGCTCTGCTGCACACATCCCTGACCTGAGATTGATACGTACTGTACACATCCCTGAACTGGATTGGCATGCACTGCACACACCCCTAATTTGAGATTTGCATGCGCTTTACATAGTTTTAACCTGGGATTTCTAGTTTTTGATAGCTAGACTGACCAACTGACCAATCACCTAAGTCTCACTGGCGTTCCCACTAATCTCAGCCAATTGTAGAACATGAACATTACCTATGAACATTACCTAACAAAGACCATTCCGTATGATTTAGCCCTCTCTCTTTCTTTCTTACTTACTGTCTCTCTGGATATATATATATATATATATATATATATATATATATATATATATATATATATATATATATACATACACAGTTTATCTCCGTTACAGCAATTTGTATAGTATTTTAGCTATATATCTCCCATTGGGGTTCAGACATGATTTATAGAAAATGTTTATTACTTTAAATTAATGTTTGAATAAATTATTTTAAAATTCTTAAAAATTCTTCAAGGGGATTTTTTTTTATCACAATGCCCGCAACAACTGCCAAGTGTGCAATAAAATATCAGAAAACGTAAGTAACATTGGTTTTTGTAACAGTGTGGCAGAAATAAATGGAGATGTTAAAGCACAATCTATATATTTTTCATATTGTCTGAGCATATATATATGCAGGGTATAGTAAGATTTATCAAAGGAACATCCTTCACTTCTAGTGTAAAACACAAATGTCTTATGCCAAAATCAGTTTCCAATTTTTGAAAGATAACAAAAGTATTTTATTTGTAGAGATAATAATAAACCAAAGGAAATTATGTATATGAGTTTATGTATATGAAGGTAACACACATAAATGAACACAATCGGTACAGTGTGCAATTCACACGTGTGCATGTATATGTGCTAATGATATCAGAATTACTATTTTTTAAAGTCATCACTTTCTGTATAAAAATCCTTGGTCTTAAATTGGCCTCTGTGAATATGACAGATGACCATGTACATTAATTTGCATTGCATTCTTGTAAACATGAAGTTCTATGTTGAAGAAAAAAACATTAAAAGTCTTATATAGCAGCAATTTTTAAATATGTTTGTTTATATTTATTAGCAAATTCATTTAAAGAGTATCAATAAATCACATAATTAATTTGTTAAAGTATATGCCAAATAAAATGTCCAAAACGGGCTGATTTAATAAGCCTGGAAAATTGATAAGCTAGAAGGTGATGACGCACAATTAGCTCATAACTGTCATAGTTCCAAAACAGCCATGACTGTTGGGAGCTAATTGCGCTATCAACTCCCATTTATCACTTCACCGTGCTTCTTAAATCTGCCCCACAATTTGAAAAAGGCTAAAGAGAATATCAGTAGTTGTTATTAAATATATCAATTAAAATATAATGCAGTGTGTAATACTTTTTATATTGAAATAGCAGAAGATTGCAAAATATACAGAGCTGTGGAAAGTGAAAATACCCATTCTAAGTACTAAGAATGCTCATAATTGAAACAATCATTATAACCGCTACAATTTAATATGGAGTAAAATGAATGCATGCGCTAGCTGTTTTAATAATATAAACAAGACGGTTCTCATATACTAATTATTTATCAATCAATATCGGCATCTATCACAAAACATACACTGGATGGATTGATGGGGGTCCAAATACAATTGCACCCCCATCAATCCATCCATTGTGACCAGTCCATTCTCCCATCGACGATCGGTAACTCCTGATATTTCTGGACTTTCAAAAATTTATGGGATATCTGCACTATTCCTAATATCCAGCCACAAGGAGACACACGCCAAATAAGGGAGGCTTGAGCCCTTGAAATTATAGGGCACCCAAGGACATTTGGGGTCACCACTCTCTGGACATACAAATCCTTCCAGGAGATACAAAGGATGGTAATATAAAATCATATAATTTCAATCATTGATGGAGGCCTATACGTAATCCTTTACCCATCCCAGATCTATATATTTTATTATATTGCTCAATTTTTTATCCATAATTTTATATGTTTTGTGATAGATGCCGATATTGATTGATAAATTGATTAATAAATAATTAGTATATGAGAACCATCTTGTTTATATTATTAAAACAGCTAGCGCTGGCACACTCTTTGTTTATATTTCTGTATATTTTTTTGGGTCTGACAACCCAGTGCCAGCTGCTATTGACAGCGCACCCCTCCACTTCCTCTTTTTCTAAAATGAATGCATGATTACTACTCTATACAGAGGAGATATGTGAGTCAGATCGGACAGGGGCCCTTTTAGAGCAAATACATCTCCCCAAAATAGATAAAGCTCATAGAGAATACTTGGACTCCGAAATTACAAAGGAGGAAATAGAGTTTGTATTATCTCCCCTAAAAGTGAAAAAAGCTCCCAGGCCAGATGGGCTCCCGGTTAAGTATTATAAAATCTTGCAAAATTAAATAATAGGTCCAGTAACTAGTTTATTTCAACACTTACAGAATAATAATCCACCGCATCCCCAATTAAAGCTCTTACTACTTTAATTCTGAAATCCGATAAACATCCCCAGAGGGAGTCCTCCTACTGTCCAATAATGCTCCATCAGCACAGGAGCCCCCAGGGCTTTAGTAAAGATATTCAAATTCGCCAAAGACACTACCATCATTGGCCTCATTAAGGACGGGGACGAATTGGCCTACAGACTAGAAGTGGACCGATTGGCCTGGTGGTGCAGCAGCAACCATCTAGAGCTCAACCCACTCCAGATGGTAGTGGACTTTAGGAAGAAGTCTGTTGGTGTTCCTCCGATAACAATTGCTAAAAGTGTGGTGTCGCTAGTGGACTCCTTTAAGTTCCTAGGAACCACAATCTCCCAGGACCTTAAATGGGGCCCAACACTAATACTATTGTTGGAAAAGCGCAGCTGAGGAAGTTCAATTCCACAGAAGCTTCTGCTCCTCTTCTACTCAGTTGTGGAGTCTGTACTGTGCTCCTCGATACTGGTCTGGTACGGCTCCACCAGCAAGAGAGACAAATGCAGACTCCAAAAGGTAGTCAGAACTACGGAGAAGATCATCGGGATGGGCCTTCCCTCTGTCCAGGACCTGTACCTGTCCAGAGAAAAAGAGCGGGCAATGAAGGTAGTCAAGGACCAACTACATCCTGTTCATGGCTTGTTTAACCTGCTGCTATCAGGCAGACGCTACAGGGCCATTCCCACCAGGTCCACCAGAAGCCTAAAAAGTTTCTTCCCTCAAGCAGTTCAGCTGTTGACACGTGAACACATGAACACCTCACTGTCTAGTCTAATAACCCATTGCAATTAATCTGACACATAAACACTGTATCCCCTCGGAATAACTTTTTGTATGACTGTACATGTTCCCCCACCTGTTTATATTCTTTATACTGTAAACTGTTTACTTGTTACCCACCTGGCTGCTGCACAGCAAACCGAAAACAAATTCCTAGTATACGCAAGTCTACCTGGCCAATAAAGCTGATTCCGATTCTCCTAAATAGCGACTGTAAATTATACCCCTTTCAGACAGAAAACAAAATTACCGGGTGAAGCAGTTCTACCTGGTAATTTCGTGAATAACACAGGTCCTTTTTCTGTGTGAAAGGGCACACCCGTGTCGTAAATCCCGTGTCTCCGACCCTCGAATTGACCAGGATCGAGGACACGGGATTTATGACCCATGTTGACCCTTTAACACAGAAGAAATACCCATTTTATTCAGCAAATTACCGGGTAGAAATTTTCAACCCGGTAATTTGTTCTTCTGTGTGAAGGGGGGTCAGGCTGCTCCTGGCAAAATGACATGGCATTTGAAATGCCGTGTATATGCCGGGATTTTCAGACTTTTCTGTCTGAAAGGGGTATTAATGGCAAAAATTATAGCAATTAGAGTCCAGCGAATAGCAGGTGAAATTCTTACAGATCACCTCGGCTTTGTGACTGGCTGCCATTCGGTAAGAGGGGTGAGGATGGTAGTGGCAGCAATTAATATACTTCAGAGGGATAGGGATAATCCAGGCATCCTTTTATGCCTGGAGGCCAATAAGGCCTTCGACTCAATATCATGGGGGTATATGTATACAGTGTTGGAGTCAAGGGAATTTGGTGAGAGATTTATAAAGTTTGTCCACTTTTCTTTCACTTTGATGGGGTGAATACATTTTATCAAAATGATCTAGTTTCCAAGACTCCTATGCCCTCTACAGATACTCCCTGTCGTCTTGTCCCACAGAGATATTAGGGAGATCAATAAAAACATTTTTTAAATATTATCTGGGAAGGGAAAGAGCCAGGATAAGTCAGAAATTACAAAGCAAAAGGGGGAGTTAATTTTATGGATCTGGAGAAATATAACTTGGCTTTGCATCTACAATATAATATATATTCTGAAATAGACCCTGGCGCCAAATCGAATCCCTTATTAATGTCTATAAGAAGAGCATGGTACACTATTCATCACAGACTGAAAAATAACTCTAAAGTTTCCATATTTTTAAACTTATTAGAACATCCATGCTTTCAAGAAGGGAAAGTCACCTATCCCTTTAACCATTGGAAAGAGATGGGTATAGTCAGAGTAGGCCAATTATTGGATGTTTGGCGTAGAAAGCCTATAACTTATTGCCAGGTTATTAGGAAATTTGAGGGGATATTCCAACTAGATCTTGTATTTATTCAAGCTCAGCATTATGTATATCGGATAACCCAGTGGCATTCTTCCATGATGCCCGGAGGCAAGAATAAAGTTGGTGCCCCCCCATAGATAGATAGCTAGAGAGAAAGAATTCAGGGGGCGTCTGGAAAGTGAGGAAATGAGAGGGGAGAGTGAGATAGTGTAAGTGATAGATATAATGTCAGGGATAGAAAGTGTGGGGAAAGCGAGAGTGTCAGGAATAGAGAGAGTGTGGTAAGAGAGAGGGGGGTCAGGTACAAAGAGAACGGGGATGAGAGCAGAAGTTAAGCAGAGTTAGTGGAGTCAGGCAAAGAGAGATGGGTGAGAGTGGGGTCAGGCAGAGAAAGGGATAGGGTGAGGGGGGTCATTCAAAGAGAGAGAGAGAGAGACAGAGAGGTGTCAGGGAGAGAGAGAGAGGGGTGTCAGGCAGAGAAAGAGAGGGAGGGGTCAGGCAGAGAGAGAGAGTCAGGCAGAGAGAGAGGGGGGTCAGGCAGAGAGAGGTGTCAGGCAGAGAGAGAGAGGGGTCAGGCAGAGAGAGGGGTCAGGCAGAGAGAGAGGTGTCAGGCAGAGAGAGAGGGGTCAGGCAGAGTGGGGGTGTCAGGCAGAGAGAGGGGGGGTCAGGCAGAGAGAGAGGTGTCAGACAGAGAGAGGGGAGAGAGAGATAGAGGTGTCAGGCAGAGAGAGAGAGGATGGGGGGGGGGTGTCAGGCAGAGAAATGAGAGTGGTGGGTACCAGCCTGGTGCTTTTACAGCCTGGATGCAGGCACCCAGAACTAGAGTGGGAGGTGGGCAGCACCGATACTATGTGACCCGCACAAGAACCCATGGTGCTGATCCCTTCTGGGTCACAACGCAGGGGCTGTCTGGGTGTGAGGTGACGGGAGGGATGAGGGAGTGACAGGTACCTTCTCCTTGTCCTCGGCTTGCTACACTGCAGCTCCCCGGGATTCTGCTGATTGCACTGCTGTGGGCTGGCTGAGCAGAAGCTTGGAACGGCCTCGGCAGGCTGGGGCTTCCCCGTGGACAGTGGCGCTTCTGGGTATGCTTCTCCCTGGGGGGGGGCCTTGAATGGCTGCTGGTGATGGGCGGCTGGCCAGGCTGACACCCGGCCGCTGACACCTGACTGAGCCAGGTTGCCGGAAGCTTGTATGGTGCTCTCAGGGGTGGAGCTATACTTTTCTTCTGGGGGTGGTGGTGATCATCCCGCACTGGCTGCGGAGTCTCCTGGTCAGCTCCTGTTGGCGGCTGTCACTTGCTGTCATTTGCTCAGGCGGCAGCCAATCAGATGACAAAGAAGGGGGGGGGGGCGAACTGCATACTGTAAGGGTACTGCCAGGCAGCACCTTTACAAATGAGCATAATTAACATAGGGGCAATAAAGTCAGTGCCCCCTTTAAGGCTGGCGCCCGGCGGCAGATGACTCCATTGCCTCCGGGAGTTCCGCCACTGGGATAACACAAATATTCAAAGAAGATTGGATCAATGGCTTAGATAATATGCTGCTACAATCCCACACTACAAAAAAGCCCTCTCTTTCTATTATAATTTTCTCAAAACTATGCATAAGGGTAAAGTAGTGAAAATGGGAATAGGAACGAGATAGAACTCTTTCTCTAACAGAGAATATTCTATATGCTGAGTTAGAGAATATACAGTATGTAAGATGCTACCTTTGCTGACTTATACAGAATTATTTATGAAAATATACTATAGTATAGAGTGTATCTCTCCACACATAGGAGGAACAAGATAGGGTTAGCCACGAACAGTAATTGTTGGAAATACGGGACTAGGTTTGTATCACGCAAAAAATGACAAAGTCGCTCCTCAAGCGCCAGAAAAAATCCTGCAGCCGTTTGTCCTCATACAATAGTAATACTGTAATACTAGCAAGACAATTTTAGAAAAAAATCAAAAGAGATTTTATGAGGATTTCCTACAGCGCTGGACCTTTGGAATCAGTATCACCAGGATGATTGATAGTTTCTATAAGTGAATGCAGTCCACTCCTTCTTTAAAAGTTCAAGAAACAATTTATTCAAAAAAACGTGAAAAACTCCACATCAAAAAAATCCACAAAAAATTCCACAAAAATGGCTTCCATATACCATAAAACACTGTGAGCGAGTGCTCAGATGCTGCCCAGCATTAGACTGCGCATGCAGATGTGCTACAGATGGGATCCCGCCACCCTAGTTCACACTGCTCAAATAACAAGTTTCCTTTACAAGAAGTACTCATTAGCACCACCTGCAGTTCACACTGCTCAGATCTACCAAGTTCTCTGAACTCTCACAGCAAGTGCCTATTAGCATCAACTGCAGTACATACTGCTCATATATCTGCACCTCCTACTAAAGCTTCCTTGCCTCACTATACAATTGTCCTGCAATCCACATCAGAAAATGTCTGTTTAGCTCAGAGGCCTCAGTTCCTGCTTCAATACATCATACCCTCCAACTGTACCGATTTAGCCAGTACAGTGCCATTTTTAATGGTCTGTACCAGTCATACTTGCCTACCTGACTCACTCCATGAGGGAGGAAATGCTCTGTTCCTGCCCTTCCCTGGTAAAGTAGAATTGCCATCACCTGGGTTGAAACAACTTTGTTATCAATTACCTAGCTCCCCACAGGTGATGGCAATCCTACATTACCAGGGAAGTCCAGGAACAGAGCATTTTTACCCTCATGGAGAGGGTAAGGTATGGTACCGGCTAAAGCTAACTGTACCGATTGTACCGGGTTTTGATAGGCAGCTCCTCCAACTCTGGGATTTGTAGTTTCCTACTGTTACACTGCCAGCTGCTCTTCAGGGAGTGTGAGTGGCCTGCCAAGACTACATTTCCTGGGGTGCATCGCAGGGGGACTCAGTGGGCCATCCTCCCCCTGCTCAGTGATTCCTCCCCGGAACCCCTGCACCTCGTCTCTGTTCCTGGGGTAAGGCAAAGTGAGTGCACACCACAGAGCACAGGCGCCGCCATTACAGGATTTGAGGTGATGGGCATCTGAGGAGGCCTCGGGGGCACAGGAAATGGGCGAGTGCTGCTATCAGGATCACCCTGGGGCCCCCGGGTATATGATGTAATCTGACGCCAATACACATTCGGAAAGTGGACTTAGCCACACCCCCGTTTCCCTCGATCACACCCCATTTGGTCATGCCCCCTTTCCAAATGTGCACCAGTTTCTGCCCTTCACATGTTGGAGGGTATGATACATTTCATAAATCGGACATCGGGTTTGCGAGTGGTGCTGTCACACAGGGCACTGGGGTACACGGTCACTAGGTCGACATCAGGAAGGTCGACATTCATTAGGTCAACCACTGAGGGTCAACAGGCCTTAGTTTGACACCCTTAAAAGGTCGACCTTCCCCATGTCGACCTAATGCTTGTGTCGAACTAATGACCCTGTTGACCTTTTGAGGGTGTCGACCTAAGGCCGGTTGACCTAATGAATGTTGAACTTCCTGTATTCAACCTAATGATCCCAATCCAGGCGCAGGGCACTGGGGAAAGCACCTTCATGGGCTCAGGGTTCACTGCCACCATGTTATGGTACTGCTCTGAGCTTTCCCCAGTCTAGTCTAGAACGTTAGCTCACATCATCAGCTTTTATACTAGATGGATGAGGATAAGAAGAACCAGACTTCACTGGACTTGTCTGATTTTAATCACTAGCTGACAAAAATTACCGCCAGTGACCACTAGAGGCCACTCGAGAGACCAAACTACTCCTTTGTATGCTTGAAGATGTCATAACATAAAGTGAAAGCAATTTTTGCAGGGACACTGATCTGTTTTAAACTTGCTGGATATGGAGAGAGGGAGATGTGTAGACAGAGATTGGAGGTAGGAGCAGATAGTGACTGGGGGCTGGGTTGGAGAATTTGTGGGCTAAAATCTGTAACAGCTCAACGTGAAAGTATTCACCCTGACCCCTACCATTGGGGATGCCCACTAGTGGACAGCTTTGGAATAGTCCTGAGAGGAGTCAAATATGAAGCAAACAAGGGCCCTTATTCTGGTTGGTGCGGTAATATCCGCGTGCGTACGTGCCGCCGATGTTTTGTGTCTGCGCATGTGCAGAGGCGTCTCTGCGCATGTGCGAGCGGAATGCACGGCCACATTCCGCATTAAATGTGTACACAACGAACAGGGGGTGGAGAGGGGCGTGAAGGGCTGTTTGGGCTCATTACCATATGCATACGCCCCGCGTTTCATGGGCTTTCCCATGAAAACGCTGGGCGTACGTATGGTAATGCGGCCGTGACGCACGTGTAGGGGGCGGACATATGACATTGCCGGATGTCAGCTGCCCGCCCAGATCCCTGCTTTTGCACGGAGAAATGCCCGTGTGGTCTGAGGTTGCGGGAGCTGGCGTCCTGCATTCGATGTTCTGCGACCATCGAATGATGGGGGAGGTTCCAAGAGATGGAGGAGGTGTATCTGTAAGAAATTCACTCATGCTCCGTGCGGTCGGCGGATTACCGCATTCGGACGGAGTGAGCGATCCATACGAAAGGCGGGGTTAAGGACGCACAGTCCTGGCCGCATATTCGGCTCCGGCCGCACCGACCAGAATAAGGCCCAATGTGCTGCTCTTTCCTCAATATTTCTATTAGTGCATTACACGAGCAATCACAAGTATCTGCATCTGAAATAAACTGCAAAATGCAATAAAAAAATGTGAACACATGTGGGGCTGATGATTGAGAAGGCAAAGCTTTATTTGGAAGTAATTTATCTATAGGCAGCAAGCTTAAATCTACATCATTTCACCGAACAACCAAATATCATGAACATAAGTATTTCTCTTTAACTGTCAGAGTGGGAGATGTATCAAACCTTGTAAAGAGAACAGTTGGAATAGTTGCCCATAGCAACCAATCTCCTTCTATATAATATAATCATCTATGAATCTATAGAATATACTTGATTATTGATAGCTAGAAGACAATGTCCTTTTTGGAATGTTTAAAACATCTCCACTTTAGTCAATACAAAGTTCTAATACACAGCGGCTTCTCTAATCCACCTGTTTATTGTTAGCAAATAATATATCGCTACTTGGTACATCACAATGTCGTAAATGCTATAAATGCTTTCATGTCTTCTGATTGTTAGGTCACAGGATTTCTCGTTATCTCCAACAACTTTATTGGTGCAAATCCTCACTGACCTTGCATCAGCATTATTAGTTTATTAGCTTTGTCAATAACTGCAAACAGATTGGTTCTCACGTAAAACTGGATGTACTTCAATGTTAACTACAATTATTTTCTTCTCGGCCCGATATTAAAATATAAAATCAAATGCATAACTGGATTCCACTGAATGTACTGTAGGTAGCAGTCCAGCAAATGCCTCTTACAGCATAAAAGCAACAAAATATACGTGCGTAGCTTCTAAAGAACAATACAACTATATTATTTTTTTCTTGTCTTTTCGATCATGGTTTCCACAATCATGGCCGTTTCTTCATAACTCTTAATTTTGTCATCGGAAATCTTTTCAATCGATTCGACAACTTCCACTTTTTCATAACTCATAGAACTTGGGAAATCCCTTCCCCTGAAAGACATCAGATTCTTGGGTTCTTTGTCGTTATTGTGACCTCTGCTAAGCCTCTGGCTCTTAACTGAATCAGAAGTAGAACTCCCCGACCCATGTCGGGAGTCATCTGGTCTGGTGACATCTGGTGGCTTTTTATCCTCTTCTTTATCCTCTGGGTCTTTGCCATCCTGATCTTTTTTCTCATCATCTTCCTCATGAGGTGTGTCATCATGATGATCATCTTCGTGGTCATCTTCTTTCTCATTTGAAGAAGAATCTTCTTCACTCTCTGATGGTTCTGAAGGCTCCGGTAACTCCGGGATAGGTAGAACAATGTCATCTCCTGGTCGTAAATCATGGATAATGCTAACAGATATCCTACCTCCTGTGTGCGGAGTGGAGGAATAGAAGCCAGGATCTATGTAACTTGATTCCCCAGTAACAAGAACGTAACGACCTTTGGTGAACAAATCTGGAGAAGGCTCTGGTTTCTTGTACCCTCTTATTCTATCTCTTACTATATTACATAGTTTGTCAAAGGCTTTACTGATCTGTGCTCCATCTGGTACATCATCTGGGGACAAATCATGCTCTAACATTTCATATGCTTTCTCAGTATCATGATAGGATGAATCATCATACTTTACTTCTGTCTTATGTGAACTCTCGTGTTTTCTCTCCGGGACCTTGTCCTCATTGCTAACATCACCTTTATCCATTGAGAGCTCCTTTCTCCTTGACGTTTTCCTTGGGACACCTTTTTGTCTTGGTTTTGCTGTAGCAATATCTTGTATAGCTAGAGTAATATCTGTAAAAAAATCAATACGCACTTGTCACAAATTGTAAAAATAGCAAGGAAAAAAGCTTAGCAACAAAGACCTAACACACCACACACGATATTGATCCTGGCTGCACTCACGCCCACAAAAAGTGACACAGTGCGATACATACACATTAAGACATTTCATAATCTGGCTGTAAAAATCATCTGTTCGCATTGTAAATGTGGGATTTAGCCCATGGAACATAATATCGATGTTTAGATTATTAAACTTTTTAGTAATCCTACACCCAAACTGGCCAATGTCATTTTTTCAAGAGCTTCTCACTGGACTGACAATAAATGACCATGTGCCCAGAACAAGACTGTGGTCAAGTCCATCTTAACATATAGATACATGGGGATGCACAATTCTAGGGGCCTTTGAGCAGGAGTGGGTGGTGGTCACACAAGCAGGACAGTGAGGCAGCATTTTTTATCCGCCCACCAGCCTTCAGCCAGACAGTGAATGGCTGGCAGCCTGCTGATTGGTGGATGGTTGGTGCGTCCCTTTCAGGTGGAGCTGCCCCATCTGTACACACAACTGTAGTTTCCTTTTCATTTGGGCACACCTTATAATAACATGGAGTAGCCCCAGGAGCAGCAGTAACCACAACATAACATGTAAACTGTTTTTTTTTTTAAATAAATTATACCCCTTTCACACCGCACTTGTTAAACGGTATATTGCTGTTTTTTTCCCTTTTCAAAACGTTTAAGGCTCCAGTGTGAAAGCGCCAGAGTTAATTTACCGGTTAAAGATAACCGGTATTTCAAAATGTTTAAAAAGCAGAGTTCTACACGTTTCAGAGCCGTTTTTATGCAGTGAGAATGGCTCTGAAACGGTATTTAGTAAAAACAACAGATTACAGACCTGTGATAGGCTGTCCCTGCATTCTGCCTTGAAACGTGTTCAGGGGATTAAACGGGTTGACTGATGTGAATGGTACTTAAACGGGATTTAAAACGGTAATCTACTGCAATGTGAAGGCTCAGACCCGTTTTAAATACCGTTTAAAAATACAGTTTTTTGAAACGTGTTGGCAGTGTGAAAGTGGTATTAGAGGGTGCAATGCTAACAAAATATAAGCAACATATCGGATACAGAATATATTCATTTCGATTTATCACCAAGAACCCAGCCATTACCTTTTCCTCTGGTGACTGATAACTGAGAGGATTTGTAACTCTGCATAAAGAGTGTGATTGGGGTTCCAACAATTGCAGAGTTCAGTCTGGGAAAAGGTAGAAAACAATCGTACAGTTACTTTATTTTGTCTTTCACCAGCATTTCAGCTCACTATGCCTGGCGGTGGGGAGCTGATATGCACGAATGCACGGCTAAACCTGACCGTAATGAGCACGATATGCGAAAAGAAATAGGTCAATTGAATATTGCCCAATTGAATATTGCCCTAGACAGGAGATGGGGCGTGATATAAAAATTGAATACCACCCACAGAGTTGACTTTCTATATCAGCTAGCTCCAGCGATACACATTGTGAAAACCAGCACAATACCAAACCAGAGCTAACTACCAGACAGTATTACACTGTGGCCAAAAGTATGAGGACACTTCAGAATAATTTTAATATTTCAGCCACAAACATTGCTAACAGGTGCCTATAGTCATGGCCGGATTGTGGTTTACTGTAAACTGTAAAGTTTTTTATTATTTTGAAAAAAGCATTATTCTCAAGTACTGCTGCAGCTCTGGGTTTGTAGCCCAGCAATGTATTTATTAGAAGGGAGCCCATTCTGTGCAGGAATGGGCCAGACAGAGTTTCGCGCTGGATGAACTTACCCAGGCTTTCGGTCTGTAGTCATGCCAGACTTCTTGTCTGCAATGATTGATCCCCCTCCAATGGGGCTGTGGCCAGCGGGTAGCTTGTGGGCAGCTCCAGGGCTCTGGCGCCAGAACGCAGTCACATAGGACAAGGTGCGCCAGGACCCGGGGTCACAGCCTGCGCTGGATCACAGATGTAGTTAGAGCACAGACAGGGGAGAGTGCCGGCACCAGCGGGATCCAGCAGCGTGACCGCCAGGTGACGCAGTGGACTGGAGGCACTGACGGTAATGAGGAGATGGCGAATCCAATGCGGCTTCGCCTCCTTCCTCCCACTCAAGTACTTTACCCTGTGGGCCCCGAACCTTTCAGTAGCGGTAGTTAAAAAATTATGATTTTTTTTAGAGGGGGCAGGGGACAGCCTGCTGGGCCCCTAGCCCCCAAGCCACAGCTGCATCCCCTGCACCCACTATAGTTACGCCACTGGCAGAGACATGTAACACTAGAAAATGGTCTGTCCTTGGTAGAACCATACATTTTTGAGTTCCAAATTGCCTCTGGAAGCATTGGACAGGTCAGCCCACCAGCCCATCAGGCTTTCGAACATACTTGCTTACGGTAGATGTGCCTGATGCCCAGTCCAGCCCTGACGAGTACATGTGATTGTGATTGTAATATTTGGATGACCACATACTTTTGGCCACATCATAGTACAATTGCAACTCAAAGACATAAATTTGTGTATATCCATAGCTACTACTATGGCAGACGTACTTGAATTCGTCTGTATTTCTAGTAAAACTATTTGCTACAGTATATGGGTGGGAAACAGTTTAGGAAAGTATAGAACCTGTCACTAAAACTCACAATCTATTAGTTATTGTGAACAGAAAGAAAGGTATTGCCGGTACCTGTTATCCTCATTCTCGATGATACGTTTATACCGCTCTAATTCATTTTCCAAGGACTGCTGGTATATTACAAGCTGACGACAATCATTGGTGAACTTCTCCAAGTTCCTTTCGGCTTCCTCTATCCCTTTTCTAAGCACTTCTATCTGTTCGTTGTACAACTGTATCTCATCATCGTAGCTTTCCTGGGTGTTTTTAATAGCTTGTTCTAGCATGGAAGTCTGTGAAAAGAAAATACACAAATGTCTTTTAATTAAGCAGCACTTGTGTTAATTACAACTCCATACCTCCCAACTTCTGTGTTGGGGAAATAGGGACCCGCGCGAGCGCCCGAAAAGGGGGTGGGGCGTATGCAAATGAGGGTGAGGCTTATGCTAATTAGCTGCGACCTCATTTTCATACGAGAATAGACGCTGTGCGCATGCGCACAGCGTCTATTCTATTAGATTGGGGGGTCTGCCGCGGGTGGGACAGCGGGACAGGACCCGAAAATCGGGACTGTCCCGCTGTAATCGTGACAGTTGGGAGGTATTACTGTATATGTACAACATAGTTTCCTACCCTCCTGCAGGTACTTATGTAGTAACTGGGCTGCCGATTTTGAAATCGGGTCCATCGCATCGCATCGCACCCGACCATATCGCATGCGATGCGATGCGATGCGATGCGATGCGATGGACCCGATTTTTCCATAGGATTCAATGTTAAAATGGACTCTGTCCATTTTAACATAGAATTCAATGGGAAAAGGGGTCCTTTTCATACCCCTACTATCCAAGTGGGCATGGAGTTGGATATAAACCTGTGGCGAGCGTAGCGAGCCACCGAGCCCGAAGCGTGGCGAGCGTAGCGAGCCCCGCGAGGGGACACAGAATACCGTCCCCTCGCGGGGCTCGCTTCGCTCGCCACGCTTCGGGCTCGGTGGCTCGCTACGCTCGCCACAGGTTTATATCCAACTCCATGCCCACTTGGATAGTAGGGGTATGAAAAGGACCCCTTTTTCCCATTGAATTCCATGTTAAAATGGACTCAGTCCATTTTAACATTGAATCCTATGGAAAAATCGGGTCATCGCATCGCATCGCATCGCATGGTCGTATGCGATGCGATGCGATATCGCATCGCATCGCATCTGATTGTATGCCTTAACTTAAGGCATACAATCAAAAAATCGGCAGCCCAGATACTACATAAGTACCCTCCTGCATTTTGCAGGCAACTCCCTGTAACAGCAGCAATCCCCCTCATTAGTCTAGCAATCTCCCTAATTTCACCTTGACATCAGCCACCCGCCCCCAGCAGTCATCGGCCAACCTGCGTTCCCCTGCTCCAGCCCTGTTTCTGCCCCAGGCCCTCCCTTCCCACAACGAACGGCCTAGGGAGTATGTCATTCGTGAAAGCCGTTCAGTGTGCGCAGAAATGCCAAAATGACCATTGGGTCCCGGGCCAAATTCTGATCGTATGAGCAATCCTGAATTGGCCCCAGTATAAAAGGACCTTTATGCACTTTATGCAGATAATGGAATTTCATTTACGTTGTGTAATATTGAATATAAATGAACCTTGCAAATTACTTAATTAAAACGGTTTCAAATATAGTAAAAGTTCTGATATTATTGTATTATTAATTATTTCATTAACATATATTTTTGTAAGTATTCATAACCCAGTGTTTCTGAGAACAGCCATATGACATGCATGCACTTAATAGTTCTGATTGCAATGCTGCAATACCCAAAATATTACACAAGATGGCAGCAGAGTATATAAAATGAATACATTGGCTCATCATTGTTTTTTCCACACTTCCCAGAAAGGGTACATGCTATATTTATTAATACTAGTAAGATGCTTATGGTAAACCTACTCATAATAATAATAATAATAACTTAAAATTTCATTTTGTTAAATGTATCAGTATCACAAAATTATGTAATATAGTATTTGACTGGCAAAACATGAAAATGTGAAACTATGTAAGGATGCCCCATAGTCAGTAGATGGTGCTGCTGTAATATCAACTTTGCTGTTTCTATAAAGCAAAACAATTAAGTCACAAAAATGTGTATGTTCTCAATCTATATCAGTGGTTCCCAAACTGTGGGCCTAAGCAACCTGAGGTGTTGCAAGGCTCTTGCATTGGTGGGGTGGGGTTGATGGCCCAGGACCAAAAAAAATGATGGTCAAAGTGATAGGCAAAACCACTGCTGGTGGACCCCCATGTAATGTAACTGACCCTAAGGATGACAGGTAGGCACAATTTACTCTATTTCATTTTTCCCCAAATTTATCATACATTTTTTTTTACCAAGGGTACAGAGAAAAAGGTTATGGTTATTTTAAAATACAGAAAGTCCCTACCATTGGGCTTGAGATCAGATCTGATTGCATTGCTGCAAATTCACGCAGTGGACAATTATCGATGAACTGCTCATGTGTATGGTCCTTAGTATGCATTGACTCCTCCCTCTCTTTCACCCCCCACATTCGTGCTCTCTCACAGTCTTTCCGCCTTCACCTCCGCAACATCTCGCGCATCAGACCATTCCTCTCCACTGACGCGACCAAAATTCTCATTCCCTCTCTTGTCATCTCCCGCCTTGACTACTGCAACATCCTTCTCTTCAGGCTACCTCTCGCCCGCCTCGCCCCCCTCTCCAATACATTCTTAACGCCGCTGCTAGGCTCATCTTCCTCTCCCGCCGCTCTACCTCCGCCTCCCCCCTCTGTCTATCTCTTCACTGGCTCCCTATTCCTTTCAAAGTTCTCTCTAATCTCCTCACCACCACCTACAAGGCTCTCTCCTCCTCCACCGCTCCTTACCTCTCTTCACTGATCTCTATACACACTCCCTCCCGTCCTCTTTGCTCCACCGCCGACCGCCTCCTGATCTCTCACCTAATCACCTCCTCCCACTCGCACTGCCCCCCTGCACTGGAACAACCTCCTGCCACCCATCAGGCTTTCTGATTCCCTTACTTCCTTCAAGTGCTCCCTCAAAACCCACTTCTTCTGACTAGCCTATACCTCCTCCTAACCTCTTTCGCTCCTCCTATCCTGCCTACCCTACCCCTCCATCCGTTTCCATCCGTTCCTACTTATCCTGTTGTTTTTCGTTCGTCCACCCACCTCCTTTAAGTCTGTTAACTCTTATGAGTAGAGCCCTCCTTCCTCACGTACTCACCCTACCTCTTTACCTCACCAGTGCTCCTGCCCTGTTCTTCCTCTACTTCATCTTCAGTGTCCTCAACAATTTCGACACCTACTTCAGAAGTGATGCAGATTTTAGTTCTACCTATTTATGCTGTATTTTATCAACACACCCTGTACGTTACCTTGTAATTAGTTTTTTGTTTGCTATGTACGGCGCTGCGGACACTTTGTGGTGCCTTATAAATAAATGAACTACTACTACGCATGCGCGAGGCTGTGCTGCCATAATTTCCTGATACTTTTTCTATCTGCTATCTGTTCATAAGGCGATTGACAGGAAGTAGGCGTGGGGGTGAAAATAAGCCGTTTAGTGGGAGCAGGGCTGGCCACTGGAGGGCGGAAGTTTGAAAAAAGTCACCCCCCTGGAGCCAGGTGAGCCAGGTGAGCGCACCCACACATATCTCCAACTCCCCAACCCACCCCCCCCCCCCTTTGGACTGGGTAGGAGCGGGCCAGCGCCACCACTAGGCAGGTCTAGGCATTAGCCTAGGGCGCCAGCCATTGGAGGGGAAAAGCTACCACCACAGCAGCAGCAGACGAGCAAGAGAGCCGGAGGAAGGAGCAGGTGTTCGGTGAGTGAACCCCCCCCAGTAGCACGGCTGCTACATAATGCCCCCCCACCGGCATGGCGGCCACATCGCGGACCCCCCGCCCTTGGAGCAGTTGAGCGCCGGGGCACCCCTCCCGCCTGGGGCGCTCCGGTGCCTAGCACCGGCCCTGCCCATGGCTTACACTATGTGGCTCATGACACTGATTCTAAACAACTACAATTTCTATTTTACATTGAATCTTGTGTATTTATCCGCATTTATGAAATGAATTAGACTTTGAATTGATTTACAGATTGGCAAGTTTCTAGCACAGATGTTGTAATGGTTAGCATTACTGCCTCGCAGCACTCAGGTCATGATTCCCACCATGGCCCCAAATGTATATTCTCCCAGTACTTGCGTGGGTTTCCTCCGGGTACTCCGGTTTCTTCCCACAATCCAAAAATATACTGTAAGGGTTAATTGGACCCCAACAAATTAACCCTAGGATGTCTGTGTGTGCGTGTACATGTGGTAGGGAATATAGATTGTAAGCTCCACTGGGGCAGGGACTGATGTGAATGTTCATCTATACTCTGTACAGCGCTGCGGCATATGTGTGCGCTATATAAGAAACTGTTAATAAAAAAACACGTATTTATCAACTTTTTATAAATGACCACATTATGACAAATGCCTTACCTCCGACTGTAGCTTAAACTTCTGCGCCTGTAGCTGACAAAGGATGCTCTTGTATTCCTCAAGTTGGCTCTGTAGTATCGGGATCCTTCGTTCAGATATCAGCTTTTCCTAAAGAAATAATAATAATTTGTGCAACAATAATAGACAAAAATAAATTTAGGGCTTAATTCAGGGAGCGTATTCTTAGCCCCGCACCCTCTTCACAGGTATCCGTGTCCCCTCGCGGGCTTCACAGGTATCCGTGTCCTCTCGCGGGGCACGCTGCGCTCGCCACGCTTCGGGCTCGGTGACTTGCTGCGCTCGCCACACTTTCTATTCTCAACTCCACGCCGAAGTGGATAGTGGGGGTATGAAAAGGTCGTAGGACGTGTACCGCCGCCCCCCGCGGGCTCGCTGCGCTCGCCACACTTCGGGTTGGCGTTGATAGTGGGGGTGGTACAGTGTGAAAAATGACATTTGGGGTGCATTTTACATGATGTCAACTCATGTCCATAATTTCAGTGAAAAATGACATTGCATCGCATCAGATCGCATGCGATCGCATGCGATGCGATGCAATTTTTAACTTTTTAACTTTAACCCCTGGGTGGTAGCCTGGTACTATTCAATTAGAGACCCTTTTTTCACGAAATTAACTGTTTTCTGTTGTTAACACATAGAATCCAGAATTAGTTCCCGGATGTGATAACAGCTTTGATACGCCCATATAAACATGCTAGTTTTCAGAGATTTCTTTTTGGAATCTGAAAAAAAAAATCTGTGTATCTATTCAATTCGGGGCTAAGTGAATAGTTCCTTGGGATCTCTTACCATGTCTTACTGAACCCCCCAAGTCTCCATGTTGCTAGAACCGAAGCGTGCCCGATCATTAGCTGGGACTGGGTAATGATTACTTTGCAGTTTCATTGGCACGGATCACATAGCTATAGTATATAATTATGTCTTATAATACCTCTTACCTCGTACATGCCGACAGTAATAGATGTCACAGGAGGAGTCGTCTGGATAATTTGTTGCAAAATGTTAACATAGGTCTGAATTTCCATGAGATTCTGTTGGGGAAACAGTTACAACACACAACATGCACAATTGGTGGTTAATATTTAAGATTGACAAAATATAAAATGCTTTCAGGCATGAGAGAAACAGGCAAATCTGGGCTATACAGAAATACATACAAACCCATACCTCCCAACTGTCCTGACTTTCGTGCGACCATCCCGTTTTTTTGGGGACATTCCCGTGTCCCCCCCGGTCACCCGCTGCTTTGCTCAGCAGAGCAGCTGTAAATCAGCAGACCAGCTGTGAATAAATGCTGTGCGCATGAGTCTATTCCGGCAGGCAGAGGAGGTGGGCACATGGCCAGCAGCACACAGAGCCGCTGGCCAAGCCCCCACAGCAGTGTGGCCTCGCGAAAGTGATGTGAGTCAGCCAATCAGCTCCACCTCCCAAATCACAGACTGTGGGGTTTATTCTAGTTCATTCTTTCTGACAAAATCCTTCTTAGATGGACAAAACCATGTGCACTGCAGGGGGACAGATGTAACATGTGCAGAGAGAATTAGATTTGGGTGAGTTATTTTGTTTCTGTGCAGGGAAAATACTGACTGCTTTATTTTACACTGCAATATAGATCTCACTTTGAAGAAAAACCCCACCCAAATCTAATTCTCTCTGCACAAGTTACCTCTGCCCCACCTGCAGTGCACATGGTTTTGTCCATCTAAGAAGGATTTTGTCAGAAAGAATGAACTAGAATAACCCCCTGTGTTTGAAAAGTGTCAGACAGGAGCTGATTGGTTGGTTGCTTATCACTCTCCATTTTATCACTTTTGACGGTTAGTGCATCTGGCCCAAGGTTTGTTAGAATAAAAACAACGCACAGTCCAACTTACTGTACCTTCTTGTATCTGTCCTTTGCTGCATTAATGTCATCTTGCAGGAACTGGGATTCGATCTGAAGTTCTAGATTACTGAGCAGGGCTTCGTCTGCTTCCTACAATATATAGTAAAAAACAAAAAACTGTCATGTTTATGTTTAAATGACCATTGTGGTTAGAATTCTCATGGTGTAATTTGGATATCAGAAATTTATCAGTAAAGACGACGATGTTTTACAAATACGGAGGTGTAGCCCACAGCAACCAGTGTATAGCTGTCATTTATCTAGAGCACTCCATAAAGAGTGGATCATGTGCAGTTTGCAAATCGCAAACCGCGGTTATTTCGGTTGATTTGCTCGGATCCCGCCTTGTGAATGGTGGTACGCCGGTCCAACATTCGCACGGCGTGTACATTCGCATGGCACGCGGATGCATGTTTTACAACCTGCGGAGGAACACTCACATCATTTGATGGTCTCCAACCATCGAATGATGTGGAACGTGCACGCATGTCTAAGGTTGCTCTGAGCAACCTTACATCTCCGTGCACATTCTGAGGGAAGTCGGCGGGCAGCTGGTATCCGGTGATGTCAGCTGCCCGGCCCCCGCACCCGCGTCATTGACCCATTAGTATGAGAATGCCCCGTTCTCATGGGGACGTCCATGAAACATTGGGCGTTCCCATATGCTAATGGCCCGTCCCACCTCCCAAGCCCCACCCCCACCCTTCCCTTGCAGTTTGTTCGCCATAGCCGCACGTACCCAGCGCATGTGCAGACAACAACCATCGGTACTGTGCGGGTGAGCGCGGCCCTACCAATGGACCTGAATAAGGTACATTGTACAACCTACACAATAAAGTGCTTCACAAATCTATTCTACTAAGAATATGTTACTAAAATGAGGTTGGGAAAAAGCCTAAAGGGGTAGATGTACTATGCCTTGGAGGGAGATAGAGTAGAGAGAGAGAGAGATAAACTACCAATTAAAACTGACTGTTATTTTTCAAACACAGCCTGTGACATGGCAGTTTATGAGCTGACTAGTTGGTACTTTGCCCTGTAAAGTACCAACCCATTGCCAACCCTACCCATTGCCCTGTAACCCACCCCCTTCCACTATGCAGTGGCATTACTAAGGGGTGTGTGGGCTCCTTCAAATGCAACCATCCATGTCATGAAACCAAAATGCCAGCCTCTCCTTAACCCTAGTAAGGACATTGAGGAGAAGGACAAACAAGGGGGAAGGGGCAGAGGTGAGATGAAACAGAGATGAGAGAGACTGACATTCCGACAGATATAACAAAGACAGAAAAGAAGGATAGGGGGCCAGAGATGAGTGATAACGAGACAGAGGGTAAGAGGGAGGGAAAGACGTGACAGAGATGAGAGACAAGAAGACAGTGGGGCATAGAGATGAAAGACAGGGGGGGGGGGGGGGGGGGACTCTGCACGAGGGGTATAAAGGTATGGAAGTGGTATGATGACATTTGTATTAAAATAATGTTAACACTGCCAAAATGTTAACATGATAAAGTTGACATGAAACATGTTGACAGTTATATCACCACTATTATTTTAGCCTAACCCTAATAAAAGCTGCAGCCTAACACTAACCTAACCCTAATTTCATATGTCAACATTCATAATGTTGGCATTTTGAAAATGTTGACATTTCGCCAGTATGTACATTGTGAATGTTGCCAAACATGTCGACATTCTGAAATGTCACCTTTCTGAACTTCCATCTCAACTTGAAAGCCGACCAGTGTGTATGGGGCAGCGATGAGCGCTGTTGCGCGCTCCCGCACCATCGCTGGCCCATTCGTTCATTGGCTGGTATTACCAGCAGATGAGCGACGGGGTGGACAGCTTTCCATAAGGTCCTGCTATGGAATGGCGCCCACCCCTGGGAAAATTGGTAAAACGCGCAAAAAACGTTTGTTGTGTATGGAACTCACGTACTGTATCTCACATTCATTCAATGAAAATTAGAGGAAAAGTCTTGGTTTGGCAACTGTCAATCAAAATACAGTATGGCTGATAACTTAATGAACAAGACTTGAGAACATTCTGAGAACCCTTAAAAGGAATTATTAGTATAAACACCGGAGGAAACAACATCAAGAGGTTTATTTACCAATCATTCCCCATATCTAGTCATTGTGCTTTAGACACGGCTGTTGTCATCAGTAGATCTTGGCTATGCCTGGCCCCATAGCTCATATCCTATATTCTTATATTTAGAACAAGTTTTTCTTAGTAATTAGCGTAGTTATTGATATTGTGAGATCCTTGAAACTACTTAAGTAGAACATACTAATTTACTTATTTTTCTAAAAAACAAATATAAAGCCAATTCATTAGACTGCTAGGAATTATACATTCTAGAACACTACTTGGATGTACACTGTACATAGATTTTTTTTTCTTAATCAGTTTTTCAATTTGCCTATGAATGAATGGATGTGCCGCAATGTTCTCTTGGAGCAAAAGTGGAGTAGAATCGGCCTTAAATTTAAAGACTGAAATCCTCATCTTATCAAAAAGATGCCCTTGGATGGATTTAGCACTTAGAATCTAAATAGAATTACATAAAGATTAAATGAAAGCAAACTGATTGCATTTTCACATGTTCTAGATGCAGTGAGCAGGTCCTATGCAAAGGATACTTACAGCACTCTAGTGTAATGTGAGGAGATCAAGCCAAGTTCCTTGATTGCACTAGAATTGTGTGGCTTGGTTTTCCAGAAATCCAAATCCACCCAAATGTTGTGGATCCGAACTAAACCAAAACCCAGTACGGATCTCCTAAATTAAATCTGATCCAAATTGAGTCCCAGTTCAGATCTTCACATGGTTTAAAATTCAGATTTTAAATCCAAAGTTCATGATTTGCATTGCAAAAATCACATGATCCCAGTTTTTATCTATTTTTTGGTACTTGTGTATTTTGGCGGCGCCCATCGCATCGCATACCATAACGCATACGATGGTATGCGATGCGACGCTATATCGTACGACGGTGCATGATGGCATACAATTTTGAAATTGTATGCCATTGTACATGGCATACGATGCCATACGATGCGATGCGATTAAACATTGTATAAGCACCCTAATGGGTGCTTATACAATGTTAAGCACCCTAATGGGTGCTTACAATGTTAAATGCTCCCCCACGCCACCCCTATAAACATGAACCCGAAGCGTGGCGAGCGCAGCGAGCCCGCGAGGGGCGGCGGTACGCGTCCTACGACCTTTTCATACCCCCACTATCCACGTCGGCGTGGAGTTGAGAATAGAATAGTGTGGCGAGTGCAGCGAGCCACCGAACCCGAAGCGTGGCGAGCCCCGCGAGGGGACGCGGATACCTGTGAAGCCCGCGTTTACCTGTGAAGGTATCCGCGTCCGCTCGCCACGCTTCGGGCTCGCCACACTATTCTTTTCTCAACTCCACGCCGACGTGGATAGTGGGGGTATGAAAAGGTCGTAGGACGCGTACCGACGCCCCTCGCGGGCTCGCTGTGCTCGCCACGCTTCGGGTTCACGTTTATAGTGGGGGGGTGGCGTGGGGGTGCACTTAACATTGTAAGCACCCATTAGGGTGCTCAAAAGCACCCTTTAGGGTGCTTATACGATTTTTGATCGTATAGGGGGTCAAAATCGCGTCGCATCGCATCGTATGCCATCGGGTGCATGGCATACGATGCGATGCGATCCATTCATCGTATGGCGGACATGGGGGGCGCCGCCAAAATACACAAGTACCTATTTTTTTTTTTATCAAGTAATATTTTTTTTTTTTTACCGAACCAAAAACTGAATCCGAAGCAAAACATATGAGGGTGGTTTTACTAAAACCAAATCATCTCTAGACTGCACCAGAGGAAACCATCGGTGCCTGTTTTATTTTTATCAAGGAAAGAGATACAGATGGAGCTGCTCCCATCCTTGGCTGGCGCTCGCCATTTCCCTTTCACTGGGTAGCATCGGCGATAGAGACTGGGATGCACGTGCGTCTCACGTGCACGCACGTCCCAGTATCACGGCGGCTGGGCAGCGTCTCCCTGATGATCTCTGCTTCAGGTAGACGCTGCCCAGTTGGGGGGGGGTCGGGGCGGCGAGGGGGACCAGTGGCGACGGCGGGGGAGGCAGTGGGGACCCCGCCAAGCTCCATTGCCACGGGGCGCGCGAGGGATGATGTAGCCGGCTACATCTGTAGGTAAGAATACATCGATTTTTCCATCTGATGCTATAAGAAGTATATAGAGCCTGGTGCAGACATAAACGCAATGCCAATATTTATGAAATTGACCATTTATTGTGTCTATATACAAAGCCAGGTGTTTGTGGCATATGTTTTCACATCTGTTGGGATCGCTGCTGCAAATGCTTTAGTGTAAAGCTCCAAATCAGGACCTTACTTATTAGTAGTTACTTTGTACAGCATGACGTCTGAACTAATAGCAGCAATAGTAAATGAAGAATCTTTATTTTAAGGGAAAAATGTCAGGACACAGCACACATTCTAGTCCGTTCGCACGGCCCATTCGTTCGCACGGGGACGATGGTGAGAGTATGTGCATGCGCTGGGTGCGTGCGTCCAAGACTGCGGCCGGGGAGCATGGGGCGGCGGCAGGTAGTCACGCCCATTGGAACACCCAGCGTTTCTTGGGGAGTTTTAGACACATTTCATTAAAATATCGTGGCATTTGAGGGCACAGAACCCTGGGCTAACTGAATTTTCAAATGTATAGAGTTAACTGCCAATGTTTTCCCTCACCATTTAATTGTACTTCACAAAAATACCAGCTACACATACATGTTATATCAACTGTAGATATGCTATTGCTTTATTATTCCTTCATCGCTAGCACTGGCCAAGGGTCTAATTATTTCCATAGAGCTGTCACAAGTAATAATATGATCAAAGAATGTGTAACTGTGATAGCCAATAGCATCAGGGAGTAATAGAGACAGATGTGGTGGCTGGGCACTAAGCTGGGATCATAACTTTCATTCGGACTTGTGGACAAGAGACATAAGCTGCAAAAATATGTGATTTCATTAGCAAAGAATTTGCAGAGTGGACCGTTGGTGAGCAGATGTGTTCCTGGTAATTATGTGGCCTTCTGCGGCAAATACAATAATTACTTATCTATTCCTTATACACATTTGTAAGCTCTAACACATACTGTATGTTCACTTAAATCTGAGCTGTTCAATTAGAAACCTCTAGTGCAAGTGCGAGAAGCGGTGAGGAGCATTGTTTTATTTTTGTTATACTGTATGGGATTATTGTGTTTCTCACTGCTGCCTGCCTATCTTTGGTCACACTTTACCATCGCAGTGGACATAGAGGGAGAAAAAAATAGTGTGGCGAGCTAGCACAGCGAGCCATGCGTGGGGACGCGCTACACTTATACGGTGTGGTGTCCATGGTGACATTTGTCGAGATAGACATGCCAAAAACCTCATATCGACCTTTTCCTTGCGGCAACCTTTTGTCGGTCGGGCCGCATTAAGCCGCTCGCTAATCAGCCAATGACCGCTTCTTAGTGATCAGTATTGAATCATTCCCTTTATCTCCGTTCCTCTTTGTCTGTCTCCAAGGCTTTGTACATAGACCCAAATGTTCTTTTTAGATAATTCTATCCTTAACCTTTATGGAAGCATCAACATTTTGACTAGGGTGGCCAATCCTTGGATCGGGATCAGCGGTATCCCAGGATTCGGCCCCAAAATTGCCTGGATTTGAATCAAGGGATTGGAGTTTTCAATCCCAGGATTTCGGGATTGGCAAACTCTGTTCCTTGTATCTGATTGGCTGGCCTCTAAAAGGAATTCCCTGCTCAAAGTTTAGTGATGTACTGTAACATTTAGAAAGTTGCGGTTTAGAAAGTTTACCCCGGGTTCCCCTGGCTACTGGCAGCAGCTAGTAATGGGATTCACTGTCACAGGCGCCTCCACCAGCGCCAGACTGGAAATGATGTTGGCAGCTGATAGCAGGAGCTGCGGCCAATAGGTGGGTGAAAGAAGCGGGCACTTGGTCCCATATAGGGAGGCCAATCCCAGGATCCCGGGAATCCCAGGATTGAGCATTTTTCAATCCCGGGATTGAAACAAATGCCCTGGGATTGGCATCCCTAACTTTGACAATGGTGCATCACATCCACCAAATGTTTTGTTTTGAGTTTTAATAATAAAAAAAATTGGAAAACGCAATCACAACTACTTGCATAAGCCCCAATAATCATTAACATATGTGTTCCCAGTGTGACTTGTCATAGTAATTCTTGGCATAGGCAGTTGATATCAGTACACAATTCAAACAATACATGTAACATGTTCTCTACCAAGAACAAGAAGGACCCAGAGTCCAAAGAAGCCGCAGTATCTTAATAAAAATGGCAACAATTTATATGTCAAAATGTTGTCTATGGGGGGTATTCAATGTTGATTTCGACTGTCAGAATATCAGCCAATCAGTCAGTATTCAACTCAAAATATGTCTGGCCTGCATCTTGCTTCACAGCTACTCTGCACAGTCAGGGGGCTGTCAGTCATGTGCAACTTTAGCAATGTGCTGGCAAGTGGGGCAGCCTTACCCTGTGCTAGGCGGACCCCCCGCAGACTACTGTATATATAGAGAGTATGTATGTATATAGAGAGAGTTAGATTTGGTTGAGTTATTTTGTTTCTGTGCAGGGTAAATACTGGCTGCATTATTTTTACACTGCAATTTAGATTTCAGTTTCAACACACCCCACCCAAATTTAACTCTCTCTGCACATGTTACATCTGCCCCACCTGCAGTGCACATGGTTTTGCCCATTTTGAGAACAAATTTGTACTGCGATCAGATCTGAATAAGGGCCATAGATTGTAAGATCCACTGGGGCAGGGACTGATGTGAATGTTCAACTATTCTCTGTGGAGCGCTGCGGACAATACAAGAAATTGCTAATAAATAATAATTATAACACACACCCTCGCATGGTTGCGAGGGTATACAGCTGCGGGGAGAGGGGGGCATATTTTTGGTGCGGCTGGCTCTCTGGGACTCAGTAAGCTGCGAGCATTAAGTAAGCTTCTGAGTCAACCAGAATCAGGCCCCTGGATTGTTCAGGACAATATTCCCAGCATTATAACCATCTCAGGACCATGCAATAAAATGTAGGAGTCTATTTGTCATTTGAGTGATAAAACCATTGCGTATGATAAATGGTGCTCCAAAATGTCATTTTGCAAACATAAATGGCAGTTAGGAGCCAGACACATGACGGGGGCTGATTGGTTGGACTGGAGCACCATTTATCATATGCAACTAATTTTATCTAAAGCAACGAGTTTTGACACTCGTTGATTAATGAGCCCCCTAGCAATGAATAAGATACGATGAATTACAAACAGTTTTTATTAACTGACTGTCATGTTTTTAATGTAGAATATTATAATATATGAGACAATCTCCAGTATTAATTTAAATTCTGATTGAGAAAGACAAATACAATACATAAGGAAAATATCACAGGGGAACATTCAGATTTCCTTAAACATTTATCCCCAATGTCCAAACGCTCATGTCACCATCTCACCTTGTTCAGTCGTTCAAGATTGCCTTTGAGAAGCAGCTGATACTCACATTCATTTTTATATCTGTGAATCACAAAGAAAGCAGTAAGAGGCAAATAAACTAAGGCAATACCATATGATAGAAATCTAGGCCTAAGTATACTTTCCTACCTTCAGTCCTCACAGAGGCAGCCATAGCATTACATACCTCCCAACATTGGTGGCAGTGGAGGGGGGACACGGGCGCTCACCAAGATTTGGGGTGGTCAGGGGGCATGGCCTACAGTATGTCCACAATGTTCCATTTTTGCTGCTGTTTGGGGCATGTCCAGCACTGTGAGAGCTGCTGGCCATGCCCCCATCTAATTTCTGCATTGTATATACACTGGGGTATGGATCATTAGGTCACAGCATTATAGTAGACAAGCATTCAGTCGTCATGCATTTAGGTCGACATGAGTTAAGGTCGACATGCAGAAAGGTCGACATGACTATATGTCGACCTGGTCATTGTGTCGACATGGGTAAGGTCTACATTGAAAAAGTCAACTTTTTTTTTTTTTTTTTTACCTGAATGTCAACACAGTCAACATAAACAGTTAAACGTAGCACCGCGCCCCCTCGCATGGCTCGCCATGCTTCGGGCACTATTTTATTCTCCCACCACGCCCTAGTGGATGGTAGGGCATGAAATACCGCCTGTCGGCACATGTCGTGGCGACATGGACACCGAAACGTAGCACCACGTCTCACGTGATGTCACCTGCCCGCCCTGTCCTCGTACAGGACACACGCAATGCTATGACACCTAAGAGTGTCTTAGTTCTGCGTGTACGCTCCACATCTTTGGATGGTTGGCGACCATCAAATGATGTGGGTCTCGCCCCCTAGGCTGTGAATGGATGTCTATGCAAAACATCCATTCGCAGCCGTGCGGGTGAAATTGCCGGCGAACAAGCTTAAAAAGACATATAGCGCTGCAAACTTTGCAGCGCTGCGTGTTGACCAGAATAACCTCCTCTGTGTATTGCAGGCTCCACAGGGTTTCTCAGAAATTGTATTGCAAATAGATGATAAACATTGCGTGCGGACTGTTTGGGGTTCGGAATCATGTCCTTGGTGAGAGATTTGCTTTATGGAAGATTGGAAGTACAGGAGATCTTCCCCTAATACTAGAACCTTCTGGACATTGGGGGTTATTCTGGTTGATTCGCTCGGAGGTGAATTGGCATCCTTGCGAGTCAGCTAAACCCCGCCTTGTGTATAGTTGGCTCCCGACACCCATTTGCAAGCGAGGGGGGAACGCCCACATCATTCCATGGTCGGTGACCATGGAATGATGTGGAACATGCACACATATGTAAGGGCTGTTCTGCACGTTCAGAAGGAAGTGGACAGGCAGATGACATCTGGTGATATCAGCTGCCCGCCCCCGGCGCCCACGTCCCGGCCTCATTACCACGAGAATGCCCAGCATTGACAAATGCTAATGGGGCTGCCCACCACCCCACACCCTTCTCCGTCCCCTGCCCGCTGTCCTGGGTGCGTGCACCCAGCGATCTGAGTATTCGCATTGGGCACACGCACCTGGGTATGCACATGCACAGAAATGCGCATGCGCTGTAACACAACATCAGTCCTCATGCGAACGAACGGCTGCAGCGAACAGGCCTGAATAAGGTCCATTATCTCTGTGGCCTAATGTGGTTGCAATTACAGCTGTGATTCAATTATTTGGCATGTCAGAGTCCGGGGTCAAGCGGATGCAGCAGAGAGGGAGGGCTGGTGGCTGGCTGGTGCAGCGTGACCTCTAACATGTTTTCCGGACAGTGTCTTCATCCAAGTGCTGATGATGTTTAGCGCTGCCCGGCAGAAAAGGATGAAATGTACATGAACATTTCAATCCTGAAATCCCAGGATTGGAGCCCCCAATTCCAGTTTTGGAATCCCAGCCAAAAATGCCTGAAATCCACCGATTCCACCAGTCCCGATCCCATGATTGGCGTCATTAATTTTGATAAGACCTGAAGTAATATGTGGTACTGCTAAAGACAAAACTGTACCAGCGTTCTCCGCGGGTTTGGTTCATGGGAAAATAGTGTCTAGGCTGACATGCGCAAATTCGACATAGAAAGAAGATCAACACAAGGAAAAGGTCGAAATGAAAATGATTGACACATGAAAAGGTTGACATAAGATGTTTAGTTTTTTTTGGGTCTCCATTTTTATCTTGTAACCCATGGACCCCAAATGAGTGTACCACGTCCCATAGCTTAGCTGTCCATGCTTCAGGCAAGGTACCTTCATAGGTGTGCGCAGCACATTTTATTATGGGGTGCACCGTCAAAGGAGTCTGCATAGCTCCACCTATTGGGCGTGTCTAACACCGCCAATCAGGCTTGTCTTCCATCATCTATTGGCACTGGCTACAATATAAAACATCTCTCAGCCCCACCATAATCTCCGGCCTATTTCAGTTGTAATCTTCTAATTACTCTGTGTAACAGCACATGCAAATACAGTCATACACATATATGGATGACGCAGGTATAGGGTTACCACCTTTCCCCTTTAATTCCGGACACATATTAATTACACAGGTTCTGTGGCTGGCTGACTTCAAGACTCCATTTCACTTGGTTTTAAACTTCCACAGAACCTGTGTAATTAATATGTGTCCGGAATTAAAGGGGAAAGGTGGTAACCCTACGCAGGTATTTAGTGATGACAATGTTCTAGTTCAGTGGTTCCCAACCCTGGTCCTCAAGTACCCCCAACAGTGCACGTTTTCCAGGTCTCCACACAGAATTAGTGAAATAATGAGCTCCACCTGTGGAGCTTGTAAAATGTGCCTGAATAATCTGTGCACCTGCCGGGTGACCTTGAAAACGTGCACTGTTGGGGGTACTTGAGGACCAAGTTTGGGAACAACTGGTCTAGTTTAAGTAACAATGCAAACACACATATAATTGGTGGGCACTTCTTTAAATGGAATACAGTTCTAAAAACAAAAGTCTTTGGTTAAGGGTATTGCTGATATTGTTATCAGCAGAGGTGTTCATAAGGGTGAGCACAGCATTAGGGGGTGCCTGTGCACCTCTAACACTCAATGTGCGCACACCTATGGGTACCTTCCTACATTTGGCACACTTTACCTTTGAAATGAAGTTCAAAAAATTTAAAAAAATTTAAAAAAATAATGTCGGCCATAAGATGTTTCGGCCATTGCCATGGACAACCCATGTTGCAATGTAAAAGATGCAAAAACATTTATATATTTTTCCAAGCAGAATAAATACTGGCTGCTTTTGCAACTACTGGCAGGTACGGATTATGGAGAGGACACAGGGGTGGTTGCCCCATGGCCACCACTTTCAGGTTTTTAGTGGCACTTGTTCCCAGGCAGGATCTGCCAGTGCTTGGTGTTCTAAATGCACAATGCCTTCAGCACAGAGCAGGTATGAATCCCCTAATCACATGACACATTAGGTCCATAGTGCTAATAACGGGACTTAGGAGCCACTCTGTGTTGTGTGCACTGTTAAAAAAGAGCAAAGAGCCACTATCAACTAGTGGAGGCAGTAACCGGTGTGCCTCCTAGGCAGCGCCTGGCCCAGAGCCTCACACATGCAGGCAGGAGCCACTGATTTACTGAGAGACTTTACAGTTTAATTTCAAATTAGATTTAAAGTAAACATGAATTTTTTTCATAGCTAGATATTTATTTCAGACAGTGTTACCTTATTATAAGCAAATATTTCTTTGTATTCTTCCATAACCAGAAAAAGTCATCTTATGCAACCCATAACTGTATTGGTAACTATGGGGGTTATTCTGGTTGATTCGCAAGGCTGCGAATTTGCAGCCTTGCGAGTCCACCAAACCCCGCCCGGCGAATGAACGCCCACCCGCCGCCCCCTAGAAGTGCGGCTTCGCCCGCACAGGCTGCGAATGGATGTTTTGCATAAACATATATTTGCATGCCTCGGGTTACCACCTACATCTTTTGATGGTCGCCAGCCATTGAATGATGTGGTGCGTGCACGCATATATAAGTGACTTTTAAGTCACTTACGTATGCGTGCACGCTGGCGCGGATATGGGCGGGCAGCTGACATCCGGTGATGTCAACCCGCCCCCGCGCCACTGCCTCATTACCAGGAGAACACCTTGCATTCTCATGGGAATGCCCAAGGAATGCTTGGTGTTCCCATATGGTAATGGGGCAGCCCAGTGCCCCCCGCCCATCTCCGCCCCCCGCACGCCGCCATGGGTGCGTGCACCCGGTGACCGTAAGTTCGCCGTGGGTGCACGCACCCTACGTGTGCACATGCGCAGAAACACGCATGCGCAGAGGACCGAATGGATAAGAATAACTCCCTATATATCATAGTTGTCTGTTAATTTGATTAGCTAATCTTTCTTCATAATATGCTATTATTATTATTATTATTATTATTATTATTATTATTATTATTAATAATAATAATAATAATAGCAGTACTTTGGGGTAATATGCAAGCGTTTGAGTGTTTACATATAAATTCTAGTTAAATACAGTATATATATATATATTTATATACACAGTATATATACTGTATATATATATATATATATATATATATATATATATATATATATATATATATATAAGGGATTGGATAACAGGGCGGCACTCCAATCATTTAAACAGTAGAATTCGGTGCCTGGTCCATAATAGTAATACAGTACACTTACCCCCCCACTGCGGAAGGAGCCCAAACCGGCACACGAGTAGTGAAGAAAAAAGATGTGGTTTATTCCATAAGTACAAGAGTTATAACAGCGGACCCGACAGCTGTTTCAACTGGGTCCTACCAGTCTTCATCAGGGGCCTGATGAAGACTGGTAGGACCCAGTTGAAACAGCTGTCGGGACCGCTGTTATAACTCTTGTACTTATGGAATAAACCACATCTTTTTTCTTCACTACTCGTGTGCCGGTTTGGACTCCTTCCGCAGTGGGGGGGTAAGTGTACTATATATATATATATAGGGGGTGCAGATTCTAGTTGGCAATATACAGTATAGATAGGGGTACAGATTCTAAATGCCCAATATAAAGTATAAGTAGGGGGTAGAGATTCTAAGTGCCCAATATACAGTATATATAGGGGGTACACATTTATTTCTGCTAAAGGGAGTGTATAGTCATGTAATTTATTTATTTATTTACAGTTTCTTATATAGCGCAGCAGATTCCGTTGTGCTTTACAATGTAATAAAGTCTTCTAGACTAACCATTTATAAAGGAACCAAAATGTATAGTATACTAGCGAAATACACAAGTAAATGAAACTACACTTTAGGGAACATTCTTGTCCTGTCCTTTATTGTAACTCACTATGCAGACAATATACAGTATTACATTTGTTTAATTGTTGTATTATGATCAACTAAATGTAGCTATGACAAGACACATTTATTAACCCTTTGAGTGCCAAGTGAATTTGTCAACATAGGTGTGAAAATTGCCAAGCAAACATTTTTATTCATCATCATGACCTTTAATGTTTATCTTATATAGGAAATATAGGGGGACATTTACCAAAATGGATTCGTAGAAAAAAGGTGTATTCGTAGGGAGAAATACACCTTTTTTTTACGAATTTGTATTTTCGGGATTTACAATCCCAAAAATACAACAATTCGTAGTCCTAAAGATGGAACATTCGTATTTGTATTTACAAATACGAATGTCCTACACCATCGATAGGATACGACAGAAATCACCATTCAAAAGAATGGTGGTTCCTTATCTACTAAGCAGCCGTACTGATAATACGGCTGCTAAGTGGTGTGAAACACCAATGCAAATACGACAGAAAAATAGAACACCATTTTCCTGTTCTATTTGCTTTAAGCCTGCACGGATCAGTCAGATCCGTGCAGGCTTCAGTGTAAAAAAATAGAAAAATTAAATAAATTTAAAAAAAAAACGGCGTGGGGTCCCCCCCACAGCCGAAACCAGCACCAGGCTGAAGGAGTCGGGGCCGGTAATTAAAAATCAGGGAACCCGACAAATAGGGGTTCCCTGATTTTTAACAACCAGCCCCAGGCTCCAGGTCCGGGGCTGGTTCCCAAAATACGGGGGACAAAATGACTAGGGGTCCCCCGTATTTTAAGAACCAGCCCCAGGCACAACCAGCCAGCAGGGTAATGTCACAGCCGGGGGACACTTATAATATAAGGTCCCGCGGCCAAAACATTAACCCTACCGACCAGTCAGCCTGGCCAGGGGCCCTGGGGGAGTGGGGACCCCCCCAATGAAGGGGTCCCCCCCCTCCAGGACTTACCTGACCAGGCTGAAGCCTGGTGCTGTCCCCGATGCCCCTGGGCGGTGGGCATCGGGCTGATTAGGGTGTAAAAAAAAAGATTAAACTATTGTTTTTTACTGTGGCACTACAAGTGCCAGCAAGCCTCCCCAGCAAGCTGGGACTTGGAGAACCACAAGTCCCAGCCTGCTGGGCATTAAAGGGCCCGCTGGCACTTGTAGTTCCACAGTTAAAAAAATAGTACACAAAACACACTGACACACATTTAAAATAAAACTTTAATACATACAAAGCACACACATACTAATACTTACCTATCTTCTTCCCGTAGGTAGCCCTGGTCCTGATGTCCTGTGTCGGCGGTCTTCTGGATCCATGTCGACGTCCTTCTTCATGTCGACGTCGCTGTCGGCGATGGCGTCCCCGTCCAGATCCGACGAAATCCATGTGGAAGCTGTGGAAGGAAACCATACTCACCTGTCCCAGCGCGACGTAGTCCAGGTAAGTGTCTTGGCAAAAAAACAAACCGACACCCCGAAACCAGACCGGACAGAGAGCCGCACGGTACTCTGTGTACATCGTGCGGCTCCGCCTCCCGAATGCCGCTATTGGCCGCCTTGCGGCCTAGCGGCCAATCAGGAACCGCTAGGCCGCAAGGCGGCCAATAGCGGCATTCGGGAGGCGGAGCCGCACGATGTACACAGAGTACCATGCAGCTCTCTGTCCGGTCTGGTTTCGGGGTGTCGGTTTTTTTTTTGCCAAGACACTTACCTGGACTACGTCGCGCTGGGACAGGTGAGTATGGTTTCCTTCCACAATAGTTTAATCTTTTTTTTTACACCATAATCAGCCCGATGCCCACCGCCCAGGGGCATCGGGGACAGCACCAGGCTTCAGCCTGGTCAGGTAAGTCCTGGAGGGGGGGACCCCTTCATTGGGGGGTCCCCACTCCCCCAGGGCCCCTGGCCAGGCTGACTGGTCGGTAGGGTTAATGTTTTGGCCGCGGGACCTTATATTATAAGTGTCCCCCGGCTGTGGCATTACCCTGCTGGCTGGTTGTGCCTGGGGCTGGTTCTTGAAATACGGGGGACCCCTAGTCATTTTGTCCCCCGTATTTTGGGAACCAGCCCCGGACCTGGAGCCTGGGGCTGGTTGTTAAAAATCGGGGAACCCCTATTTGTCGGGTTCCCTGATTTTTAATTACCGGCCCCGGCTTCTTCAGCCTGGTGCTGGTTTCGGCTGTGGGGGGGACCCCACGCCGTTTTTTTTTAAATTTATTTAATTTTTCTATTTTTTTACACTGAAGCCTGCACGGATCTGACTGATCCGTGCAGGCTTAAAGCAAATAGAACAGGAAAATGGTGTTCTATTTTTCCCCACGCCGTTTTTTTTTTTTATTTATTTTTTTTTATATTTTTTTTTTTACACATTGCAGCCTGCACGGATCTGACTGATCCGTGCAGACTGCTAGAAAAATTCGTATTAGCGGCCGTATATATGGCCAGCTAATACGAATCATTACACCATCGGAGGGTTACAAAGCAGTCGTATCTGACTGCTTTGTAATTTCCCCTCCGGAACACGACTTTGCATACGACTTAAACAGTCGTATGCAGCCGTAGGGGAAATACCAATACGAAAAACTAGGTTTTTCATATTGGTAAATTTCCCCCATAATGTTTTTTTACACAACATTTTTTATTTGTATTTATATAACAAATGTGAGTGACGTTGGCATATTTAGTGGATATTTTGTATATCTCTCACAGAGATCTCGGCGATCAAAGGGTTAACACTGTTTATGTTATGAAGGAAATATTCTAAGACAGCATAGGAATTTGTAAAATTGTTATCATTTTAGGAAATATTTTTTAAAAACAATTAATTGTCCAAGGGATACAACTTTTTATAATAGAAGAATGTTGTAATTGTTGCAACTTAATATATAATCCAGTGTACTGTTCCTAATAGTTTCCTTTCTGCAGGAAACTCCCTGAAATACCAGGAATCTCCCTACCTCCCTGACTAGCCTAGCAATCTCCCTGATCTCACCAAACCAATATTATACAGCGATTACATTTTTTCGGGAAAAACGAAATCAGCGAGAAATACATTCAAATGGAATCATCAGTTGTATTTCCCTGCATTGAGTTATGAAGCACAATGATCCCTATGGTTACATGTATTTTAAATAAGTTTTCTCGTGGCCACTTATATGGAACCTCCTGTAAAGCACAATACATGAACAAGTCCTGATACTTATCTGTGTCCTTTTTTCAACAAGTACAGTTGACCTTACTAACTGTTTGGGGCTCACCTACATTTGGATGTAAGTCATTTTTTACGACACGCCTCTTAGATGGAGCAGTACATTTCTGCGCTTCTAGGTGTCACCTTCACAGTCTCCCTGAAATGCTAATCAAGTAGTGGGTAAGTATGCCATAAGGCTACATTTATTCTATCTGTGTGTTTTCCTCTGATTCTTCGCAATATCTTGTTTTAATTCAATTGTAATGTCTATAAAACTTTTAAACGACTCACTTGTTTTTGTATTCGTCAACCATCCTCTGGGCATCTTTATACTCTCTCTCGAGTTTGGACTGGTCAGAAGATAACTCACGGATTCTCTGCCGGTTCAGGTCAATCTGTTCTGCGAAAGCTTCTTCAAGGCCGGAAATCTCATCCATCCTTTGGAAGGTCTCCAGCTGCTTCCGAAAGATGGCATTTCTTTGCTCTAGAACCCTCGCTGAATTTATGTAATTGGCAAACCTTTCATTTAGCTCCTGTAAGTTTTCGAGGCCTTGTGCCTGCGATAAGCCAAGGTTTCTAATATCTACCAGACTTTGCTCATCATAGCCGTCAGACCTTTCATATTTTTCTTTGTGAACCTCTCGGAAGTAGCTTGTTTTGTACATGTTGCTGTCACCTCTCTGCAGCCTCCTCTCTCTCTCCAGGCCAAACTAATCTGAGCAAAATTGTAATAGGCAAGCCAGCTCTCCCCTGCACAGAATGCCATCTGCAATGACAAAATCAAATTCAGTTCAGTGCAACAGGCCACAAGGGTACTGTTCTCTTGCATTCCATTATTTGTCAGCATTTATTTTGTTCCAGACATAGCAATTGTTTTGAGTTTTTTTTGCTATACAGTAACCAGGCTTAGACCAGCAACTAAACAGACCAAACAATGGAATTGCATTTGTACATAACTGCTTCAATTACAATGATTAATCAAATGCCATCACTCGAATGGATTGATTCATTCTTTATATTTATATTTTCTGTATGTTTATTACATTACACAAGTTTATTCTATTATTACCCAATTTGAGGCTGATTCAGGATCACTCGCAGTGTTTTGAATTTGGTTCTTGTCCCGATGGTCGGAGTTTGCGCATTTTGTGTGCATGTGCAAACTTAGGCAGCGGGCAGCCGTGGCGAGTCACAGCTCAGTGCCAGGCCAATCGCAGCAGGGGGGAGGGGCTGAGGGCGGTGACAGCGCTGGACCTTGGGAATGCCCCATGAGAACGGCATGTTGACCTTTTTCATGTGTCAACTAAAGGCCTGTGGGCCTTCACTGGGCGACACAATGTACAGTATTTCGACCTTAATAGTGTCGAACTAACGGCCGCATACCTTCCTGTTATCTGTGCAAGCCTGTGTGCCAATGCCATTATCTATAATGGGTGCAGAGCTTGCAGTGCACAGGAACTCCTTGGAGTCAGACGTTGGCCTGACAATGCAGAGCTGCAGAAATCACAGGTGAAAATGTCATTATTTCCCATTGTTTGCTGATGGTGCAGTGTACTGTTCTACCAGAGACAAGGGGCATTGCACAGAGCCTTCACATGGGCCCTCTCCTCTCTTGCTGAGGGCAGTATTGGACTGAGCATATAGGGCCCCCGGGCAAATGTTGTGGTAGGGGCCCATGCTCAGAGGTTTGGCTAACCATTAGAGTGCATGGTCTGGCCCCCTTTATATGTATAGTAATACTGATAGTGCATGCATTATATACCAGATTAATAACTTCTATGCACATCTATGTAACTTATGTAAAATATGCCTAGTCTGGAACCTGAACCCTTCAGGAGGGGGTGGGGCCCCAGACAGTGGGACCACGAGGAGTTTCCCCTTGCCACTGTGGTCAGATCTATTCTGGCTGTCTGTGGTATCCTATAAGAAGTGCTAATATTTCATCCACAAAAAAAAGTACTAATATCACAGCATTTTTTAGCCTTCTTGCAATTATCGGGCTATCGAATTATAGCTTTTGTCTAAAAATGTTCTGTTTTCACACCAAAATACCTAAGATCCGTGTAATGCCATGGATCCCATATACAGTAGGTAGGCCAAAGAAATCCAAAATAAAGTTTCGACATCGAGGGATAATAATGAAAAAAAATCACGAGCAGAATCTTTTTCCCTCATGCACTTTTCCTGTTCTTAATTAAACTATTATCTACTCCCTTCGACAGCATTTGCTGAGTGACATCTGCCACTCTGATATTTATATCAGTATCCTCTGCTGACGCAGCTGTTTATATACCCGTTACTTGTCTTATACTGTATTGTAAGGTAATTCACTGTTTTCTTAATTTGCTTATTTGTTTGTGTAATCCATAGTTGCATGCTGCGGATCCTTTGTGGAGGCATGTAAATAAAAGATAACAAAAATTATATTCTGCTGTCGGGGAATAAATGTAGAAGCTATCTATTTAAACTAGGGATGAGTGGGACAGGTTCTCCGAGAACCGGACATACCTAATCCAGATGGGATCCAAGTCCGGCTGGGTTTTCCCACTTGACCCGGATCCCAAAACGAGACTGAAGTCATCTCCCTGCTGTCAGATTCTTGAGGTTTTTGAATTGCATAAAAGTCGTTCCTTGTGGTGATTTTCACCAGTACTCTGGGCTGTGCAGTGTCTGTAAAGGGGTTACTGGCTGTGACCATAAAGGGGCTGCTGGCTGAGTCCTTCCAAGGGTTGCTTACTGTGTCCATCAAAGGGGCTGCTGGCTGAGTCCATCCAGGGGCTGTGCAGAGTCCATCCAGGAGATGTGCTATGCTCCATCCATCTGCCTCAGTTCTGCTGCCTCACCTGATCGGTTTACATCTACCCCAGTGTAAAAAAAGGAATTAAAAAGTAAAAAAAAAATTTTAAAAAACGTTTGAAAGAAGTAAAATAGTCAAAAATATTTATTTTTATTGTGTACCTCACTGTATACATACAAGTACTGTGACACTGCTGGTCAGACCTCAGCGGTTTGTTAAAATGTGCATGTCCTGAATAATATATACAACATAAGGGTGGAACAAATCCATCTTGCACCTATTTTTTCTTTGCATTGCTGACCCCCCTTTTTTTTTTTTTTGCAGAATTGGCAAACATTTATATATTTTGTTAATCTTTCCACCTGTCAATCACTCTGTTTCCTAGGTGTGCCATGTAGGAAGTTGAACTGCCACATGTTTGTACCGCCCCCAGTGCTGTCACCTAGCTAAGTCATTGAGCTACCTCCATGCAGCCTTTTGGCCAAAACAGGATGAAAACAATATTGTGAGCTGTGACTGGAAATTAATGTTATAGAGGTTAATAATAATAATGTAGGAACAAAAATAGGCCCAAATTATGTGATTTTAGCTGTTATGATTTTTTGGAAAAATTACTGATCCAAAACCAAAAAATGCAAGGGTGGTTTTCGCAAAACCAAAACCAGATCCAAAACACAAAGGATATTCAAAACTAAAACAAAGGTAGATCATTGCTCACCCCTAGTTTGGACATCGTGTGACAACATTGATCCACAGTACAAAAAGATTTTCAAATGTCTACTGAATATTCCAAGGTACAGACCTTTAGAAAATGTACTCTTGGCATTATTGGATCATTTTTTTGTGTTTAGACGTGATGTTTGCTATTCATTTATAATGCCAAGCTAGTTATGTTTCTTTTCTGCCCTTTCTGAAACATTACAAATGAGTTTTTCGTCTGTGACACGATGCCCTTTGCTTTGTTTCTCTGTTGTGTTTCATTTTCTTTTTTCTTGTTTAGGTACTGTAATGGATCATTTTAAAAGACATACAAGATAAGACAAGAAATCAAGCAGAACTGTGGTTGCAATTTGGAACTGTACAGTATACTGTATACATTAATTGTGCAGTGCTTTATTCTGCAAATTACAGCGATTGGTGTGCCTACTTGTGCCTTCATGAAACATTAATGATTGCTTCTCCTGAATTCTTCGATATTTGTGACTCCCTTCTAGCTTTCGACACATTGGTCTTTCATCATGAAGATTTATTTATTATTTTGTTACTGGATGTTGCACATTTTTCTGTGCTCTGATAGATAATACAAATATTACCAATAATACAAAGACATGTCTGAAAATGTTAAAGGATCCCAGGAAAATGAAACTGGCACACATCTGATCCGATCCCAGGAATGGAGACAAGAGTCAAATGTTGATGGAAAATCCTGACATCCTCTTGATTGGGGTAGCTAGCTTTAGTCTCCAGGGGGTAGATGTATGAAGCAGTGAAAATAATTGAGAAGTAAGCCACTGGAGCTCATGGTACGGGAATGCAGTCATTAGGTCGACAGTGTCTATGCTGACAGTCAAAAGTTGATCACTATTGGTAGACAGTCAGAAGGTTGACACATGCAAAAGGTTGCAAATGGTAAGGATGCAGAAATGCTAATGGTCGGCATCCAGATCACTGAGTATGCTGTCCGGGGTAGGCCTAGGATGGGGATGGGGGGTTTAGGCATTAATGGGGGGGCTTAGGGTAAGGCTATGGGGAGGAGGTTCCCATAGCAACATCCCATGTGAACTAGAACTCTCATCTTAGTAAATGTTCCCCTTACAATCATTTCAACATCCTGAACCCAAAGAACAGTGGCAGGTGGAGAGTTTGACTGGCAGTAGCGCACGCAGGGGGGTTTCTGAGTACCCAGAACCCCCCCAACAAGAGACTAAGGGTCCTAGGCTGAAAGCTGCGGGTCCCCCCTTTCAATGGGTACAAGAATTAAAAAAATCGGCCCTAGGGAACCAGAGATATCTGACTTCAAAGCAGTGGTCCCCATCCAAGCCTGTTAATTGCTATTCCCAGTCAGATATTTCAGGTTCTGTCTGACTTTTTCTGATGGTATATTCCAAAAGCTGGGGCTCTCCCCCCTTTGACGGACACTAGTAGCTTGTCTCTACTCTTCCCGAAACCAGAGATATCAGCCTTCCAGCAGCTGATTGCTGCTCCAGCTCCACACACCTGGTATGTAGTTTTATATACTTGTTGGCAGATTGCTCTGCCTCCTGAACTCTGATCCCCAAGTCCCCATTCCATTTGGTAGGTGGGATTCTCTAGTTTTTAATTCCATTAAAATCTAAGAAATCTATTTCCGGAAACTGGAGATATTTGCAGTCAAGCATGAATAATAAGCCCACTCCACTATTCACCCCTCCTCTGCATATTAAACATCCTGTACAACCCTGGAAGTTATGTATCAGGGCCCATTCATTCAGCCCAATGTCACCTTTTCCCATCCCATCTGTGCAGTAAAGGGGTAATTAGTGGAAATTACTGATCCAGGCCCTACATGCTGAGCGGTTGATATAATACCCCCTACCACCCGCGGGACATCAAAGCTTTCCCCACCCCTACCGCTGGAGGATCGGTAGGGTCCCCAATACATTGCTATGCCCAGGGGTCTACACTGCTGTTGAGGCCCCTGTGTGTATATATGTGTACAGTATGTATGTATGTGTATATATATAAATATATATATATATATATATATTAATTATTATTATTATTATTTATATACATTTGGGCTATCTGTAATACTTTTACTGACCCGGCATATACTGGGTCACCTAATTGTCCATTTCTGTGCTTTGTTCTGCCCCTCTGGAAACCCCATTCTGAAAATCCTGCTTTTGCCCCTGACTGGGGCGCTACACCTGTCAAACCATAACGCAGGTGTCCTAGGGTGAGCTCAAGGCGGACAGAAACCTCCTGTGGAGCAGAAGGCCATTAGGCCCTGGTTTTTATTCCATGTGCAAGTGACAAATTCAGGTGAAAAAATTAGCCCTGTCCTGGTCTGAGATGATACACCAATACTGAGAATCCTTATCTCCAGGTCTATAGTACAGTGGTTCCCAACCATGGTCTTCAAGTACCTCTAACAGATCAGGTTTTCCAAGTCATCCAGCCGAAACACTGTGTATCACCAACTGTCACAGTTTAAAAATCCACAGGTGACCTGTAAAATGTGAACATTACATTACATTTTATGTAATAAAATGGGAGTGCTTGTGGATTTAAATCAATAAAACAAAAAAATTTAATGAAACAATAAGTGATGAATGTGCTTGCCTCTAAGGGAAAAGAGAGTTAAAGTGTTTTGTACATTGATAATGTTTACAGCCCTTTTCTGCATGGCTGTGTTGGTGGGATAGCAATGTAAGGGTGGCACTGGGGATCACACGCTGTAGACAGCAACCTACACTTTCCCTACAATACCTCCCATCCCAGAGTGGGGTCTGTGTAGTGCTGTCAGATGTTGTGGATTTGCATCTCCGTCTCCCAGCCATGGCGTCCTCCGCCCGGCTTGAAACCGGAAGTTCAGGTAGCGTGTTTCTGTGTATCAGATCGGCCCACCCGGCTTCTGCATCCAACCCCTTTCAAGTTGATACTCTTTGTTAAGGATGCCAGGCCTTTGCTGAGGTTCCCTTTTTATACTAAAAAAACTTTATTTAGAATTTGAAAAGACTGATTTTTTTTTCTTCAGGAAGTGATCATTGGGAAGGGGGAAGTTGTCATGGGAAAAGGCCTGCAAGCACATGTTTCATCACAATGTGGAGTAGTTTGAAAAAATATGAATGGGGATTATAAAAATGCATTTAATACTATGTCAATGTTTAGCCCTGCAGGAGTAAGGGTCTTTAATTCATATATCCACTTAGTTTCATTATTTTTTAGTTCTGTTATTAAATCACCTCCACGCCAATGTGGTCTGATTTTTTGGATGGATGTAAATTTCAATGTTGATGGGTCTTTGCTGTGAGATTTTGAAAAGTGGTCGGAAACACTGTGTTGCCAAACCTTTTTTGATAATATATATATATATATATATATATATATATATATATATATATATATATATATATATATATATATATATATATATATATATGGAAGAAAAGATAGGTGGACCTTCGGCGCAGGATAAGGCTATCAACCACACCAGCAATAAAGGGATAGTCAGCCAATAGATCAATAATTGTAGCTGGTCACTCTCGATCCATAAATAGGATGCAGCCTCCTCCAATACTCCCAGGACTCACGGGAGAAGCAAAGACAATCTGTTAAAATAAAGAACAGGAGGGGCGCTCCATAGTGTATCACACAGACGTTTTAATAGAACAGGCAGTAAAAACACATCCAGGTAAGGTTACAATGGACTCGTACCAGAAAGAAATCTGCTGTGGGCTGGGTACCACAAGATTCAAAACATGAAATGCCAGGCAACCTCCTACCGCTGATCCGGGGCTCTGCTGGAAACCACGACCTCCCGCTGAAACAAGCTGCGTGCCGGGACAACCACACAGGAACAGACGCGGTGGGGGAGCTGTACAAGGTGAGAGATGCCGTCACAAGACCCGCCCTAACGTGTTTCGTAATGCAACTTCGTCAGAGGGCGTGGCTTGTGACTGACGGCTCTCCATACTTAACACGCTGATCCACCAATCAGGGCGCAGAGGCGCTGCTATACACCTATTATGTGTGTAATCAGTACAGGTGTATAGACAAACCCGCAGCAATGATTCCAAATGGAACCTTTTGTGGATGATTGTACAAATATAAAAACCCTAAAAATAAGCATATATATATTTAAAAGGAACAACTGTCCTGCCGCATCAGATGAATCCATAATCTGTGCAAAAAGAGCAGATATAGTAAGCGCTAAAGATATCTAAATGCGCCTCCGTGCACCCGAAGCGTGCAACAGGTGATGTTAATAAGCATAGAACCATTTTTTGGTAAACAGTCAAAAATGAATAAACCATTATACTATGCGAATAATGCAGACATTATATAGCATTAAAGATTATACAGATTATACAGAGCACTTCTATGCACCCAACTGGTGCCGCAGGTATAACAATTATATACACAAACACGAAAAAATAAATACACCATAAAATAACATAATTTCATCAAAAACACATAAATACTAAATAAGGACATTTATCCCACAATTTTAGATAGAGACAAAAGAACATTAGTATAAAACAAGTACTAGTTACTAACGATTTATAAAAGGGGTTATTTCATACCCTTCGTTAAGGCCAAACGGGGTTAATGTATTTAATGTGAGGATCCAGAACGTTTCTCGTCTGAGTAGCGCCCGGTCCCTGTCCCCTCCTCGTTTATTGGGGGTAACAATCTCTATTCCCTTCCATTTTCAGCGGTGTAGCTAGGTGCCATGGTGCCCGGTCAAGGGCATATTTTGCGCCCCCCCCCCCCCCCTGGTAATGAATTGGGGGCATGGCTAATGGAATCTGCTGTGCTATATAAGACGCTGTAACGGAATCTGCTGCGCTATATAAGTCACTGTAACGGAATCTGCTGCGCTATATAAGACGCTGTAACGGAATCTGCTGCGCTATATAAGACGCTGTAACGGAATCTGCTGCGCTATATAAGACACTGTAACAGAATCTGCTGCTCTATATAAGACGCTGTAACGGAATCTGCTGCGCTATATAAGACACTGTAACAGAATCTGCTGCGCTATATAAGACGCTGTAACGGAATCTGCTGCGCTATATAAGACGCTGTAACGGAATCTGCTGCGCTATATAAGACGCTGTAACGGAATCTGCTGCGCTATATAAGACGCTGTAACGGAATCTGCTGCGCTATATAAGACGCTGTAACGGAATCTGCTGCGCTATATAAGACGCTGTAACGGAATCTGCTGCCCTATATAAGACGCTGTAACGGAATCTGCTGCGCTACATAAGACGCTGTAACGGAATCTGCTGCGGTATATAAGACGCTGTAACGGAATCTGCTGCGCTATATAAGATGCTGTAACGGAATCTGCTGCGCTATATAAGACGCTGTAACGGAATCTGCTGCGCTATATAAGACGCTGTAACGGAATCTGCTGCGCTATATAAGACGCTGTAACGGAATCTGCTGCCCTATATAAGACGCTGTAACGGAATCTGCTGCGCTATATAAGACGCTGTAACGGAATCTGCTGCGCTATATAAGACGCTGTAACGGAATCTGCTGCGCTATATAAGACGCTGTAACGGAATCTGCTGCGCTATATAAGACACTGTAACGGAATCTGCTGCGCTATATAAGACGCTGTAACGGAATCTGCTGCTCTATATAAGACGCTGTAACGGAATCTGCTGCGCTATATAAAACGCTGTAACGGAATCTGCTGCGCTATATAAAACGCTGTAACGGAATCTGCTGCGCTATATAAGACACTAACGGAATCTGCTGCTCTATATAAGACGCTGTAACGGAATCTGCTGCGCTATATAAGACACTGTAACGGAATCTGCTGCGCTATATAAGACACTGTAACGGAACCTGCTGCTCTATATAAGACGCTGTAACGGAATCTGCTTCGCTATATAAAACGCTGTAACGGAATCTGCTGCGCTATATAAGACACTGTAACGGAATCTGCTGCGCTATATAAGACACTGTAACGGAATCTGCTGCTCTATATAAGACGCTGTAACGGAATCTGCTGCGCTATATAAGACACTGTAACGGAACCTGCTGCTCTATATAAGACGCTGTAACGGAATCTGCTTCGCTATATAAGACACTGTAACGGAATCACACAGACAGACCCCTGACACCACTTATTAATCATAGAATATTTGAATACAGTGGACAGTGTTTACTTCAAAACTTACACTGGCTTGCTGGCTGGCTGCAATCATAAACTGGGGCACTGATGATGGTGGGCCAGGGCTGGATGCTGGAGAGGGAGGCAGTTTTGTTGCACCATTACAGAGTTGCTGCTTGCGTGGATCTGATGTAGTATCCCTCCTCCCCTACTCCCAGCACGCGCCGCGGCGGCTGGAGTGGGACAGTGAGTCAGGGAAGGGATGTCTTTGCTACGAGGCGAGCACTGCCGCCCGCGTCATCGTCCGCGTCACGTGGGGGCCCCCCGGGCGGAAGTTAATTAGTGTCTGACAGTGCCAGAGCTGCGGGGGGGGGGGGGGAGTGGCGGCCACGTCCAGGTCTCTAGGCAGGGCAGGGCAGCCGCCGGCGCAGGCTGCCCTGCGTGTGTGAAATTAATCATTGCAGGACAGCACACAGGACTCATTTGCGGAGGGGGGGACGGCGCCCTGCGCCTCCACTGCGCCCGGAGCGTGTGCTCCAGTGGCTCCGCCCTCCCTACGCCTCTGTCCATTTTAGGCCTGATATATCACTATTATGAAAATTCTTAAAATGTCTAGATACACTATGGTTTAAAATGCCGTGCTTAATATTGCGGGTATGTTTCAGGATCCGAGTTTTAAGATTTCTCTTAGTTTTTCCGATATACCGGAGCCCGCACGGACAAATTAAAAGGTACACCACATAATATATATATATATAGAAGGCAGGGGGGAGGAAAAAGCAGCACTCCAGGCGTCTTAGACAAATAACACTCTCAGGCCATCCTATATGGAAAACGTTTCATTGCTTTTTAATAAGCAATTTCTTCAGGTCATGGCATCATTAAATAGCAATGAAACGTTGTCCATATAGGATGGCCTGAGAGTGTTATTTGCCTAAGACGCCTGGAGTGCTGTTTTTGTCTCCCCCCTGCCTTCTGTATGATTATTGGAGCAGGCACCTGGCGCAGCCATACTGACTACAGGGAGAGCCGGATCACCCCACATAAAGTCTATATATATATATATATATATATATATATATATATATATATATATATATATAGTCCATATGGCTGGCACTAACATTTGGCTTTAAATTGTTTGCTGGGGTAATCATCCAAAGTAAAGGGTATATAGTAGACCCAGTGTTTTATACAAAAATGCAGGAGATGGAGTCACTCACCAGTCTTATAGCGTTGACCATGTACTTTAATAGGGCAGCATGGCTGAATGTACAGTCCATCGATATTTCGGTCAAGACAAAGGTCCCAGAGGCGGACCGAAACGTTGATGGACTGTACATTCAGACATGCTGCCTGATTTAAGTACATGGTCAACGCTATAAGACTGGTGAGTGACTCCATCTCCTGCATTTATATATATATTCATTCATTCTTAAGCGCCCATAAATAATTTTATCAATACAATTTGTAATATCTTTCCACTCAATGTAGAATTAACATCCACCAGGATTTCAAATAAAAAACATTTATTAAAAAATATAAAAGGTAATACACTTGGAAGACTTTTCTCGGAATAGCGATCAAACAAAGAACCCGACGCGTTTCGTCCCTTTATGGGACTTCATCAGGGGTTAGACATAAATCTTTTCAGCAATAAGGGATGTTTTTTAATTAGTACGGTGTTTTGGAGGATTTTTTCACGCTGGATCTTCTAAATAATAAATTACTACTGTAGTACTTGTCCCTTATTTAGAAGATGTTTTTTTAGATTTATATGATCCGTCTTTATTCAGATCACGTGGCTGGACCGTATATGTGTAACAAGTATGTTTAATGGATTTTTATAAGGGAGTAGCCCTCCAAATCGATGAATCTTAGTCTGGATCAGGGTGGCCAATTCCAGTAAAAATGGCCTATCTGGCCAACCTCCAACAAAGGACTACTTTATAGAATTTAGAGTTTAAGCCAATGCTGCAAGTAAGTATCAAGGTTTTAATTCCCACACCTCAAAATGAATGGTGCAGACACCTTCTAATTAAAATGGAGGTGGATTAAAAAGCCCCCTAAGTATCGCCTGTGCATGTGTGCTCTCCAACAACCAGGGTTGTTGGAGAGCACACATGCACAGGCGATACTTAGGGGGCTTTTTAATCCACCTCCATTTTAATTAGAAGGTGTCTGCACCATTCATTTTGAGGTGTGGGAATTAAAACCTTGATACTTACTTGCAGCATTGGCTTAAACTCTAAATTCTATAAAGTAATCCTTTGTTGGAGGTTGGCCAGATAGGCCATTTTTACTGGAATTGGCCACCCTGATCCAGACTAAGATTCATCGATTTGGAGGGCTACTCCCTTATAAAAATCCATTAAACATACTTGTTACACATATACGGTCCAGCCACGTGATCTGAATAAAGACGGATCATATAAATCTAAAAAAACATCTTCTAAATAAGGGACAAGTACTACAGTAGTAATTTATTATTTAGAAGATCCAGCGTGAAAAAATCTCCAAAACACCGTACTAATTAAAAAACATCCCTTATTGCTGAAAAGATTTATGTCTAACCCCTGATGAAGTCCCATAAAGGGACGAAACGCGTCGGGTTCTTTGTTTGATCGCTATTCCGAGAAAAGTCTTCCAAGTGTATTACCTTTTATATTTTTTAATAAATGTTTTTTATTTGAAATCCTGGTGGATGTTAATTCTACATTGAGTGGAAAGATATTACAAATTGTATTGATAAAATTATTTATGGGCGCTTAATAACACTATTGGGTTGTGTATTGGATTGTGTGGGTCCCTCTAGTAGGGGATCTAGTGTTAATAGCGACCACCCCTTATCTAGCGCAAGTATCTGGTGATATTGTATTGTTGATTCATTCATTCTTATTTAAATTTTTCTTTTTTTTTTTTGTCCCACATACTGATAGCCGCAGGGGCAATCAAGTGCGGTTATCAGGGCAGTAAACTTATGGAACTCTCTTCCATGTGAGATGATGTTGGCAGATTCAATATCTTCATTTAAATCAAGGCCAGATCATCATTTATTAGATAAAAACATCCAGGGATATAACCAGTAATGAAAGGTTGAACTTGATGGATTAAGTCTTTTTTCAACTTAAACTACTATGCAGAGGCAGAACTCTGGGAGGCAATGCAGTCATCTGCCGCCGGGCTCCTGCTCTCAAGGGGGCACCTCTCCACCACTGCCAGTTTAAAACCATTAATTGAAAGCCATCAAAATTGCTTCTGTGGCTGACTTCTGAAATATGTGTTCTCTCTCTCTCTCTCTCTCTCTGTATATATATACAGTATATAATATATATTTCATAACAGACTATGTGTGTGTGTGTTGGGGGGGGGGGGGGGCACCAATATTCATCTTGCATCCGGGGAACTGGGACAAACTTACGCCACTGCTACTATGTAACTATGTAACTGTTGGGGTACTTGAGGACCAGGGCTGGGAAGCACTGCTCTAGTACTGTACATCAGTTGACTGAGTGTTAGACCTTTCTCTTTTAAATGTTCTTGTGATACAACTGTCTGATAAACAATTTCTCTATTTGATCATACTGATATTATAGACATAGCTGTTTGTCTGTTCTGACATTGGTCTGTTTTCAGCATTTTGGGTCAGATGCACTAAGCTTTAAAAATTGACAAAATGGAGAGTGATAAACAGCTAACCAATCAGCTCCTATCTGTCATGCTACGGGCTGTGTATGAAAAATGGCAGGCAGGAGCTGACTGGCTGTTGTTTATCTCTCTCCATTTTATCACTTTTAGAAGCTTAGTGCATCTGGCCCATTGTACATGTCAGTGAAAGCAATAGTAGTTCCTACAGATAACACCCTTAGACATACCTCCCAACTGTCCCGCTAAACGCGGGAACGTCCCGATTTTTGGGGACGTTCCCGCGTCCCTCCCGCAGCCGGCAGTGTCGCGCTGCGGGGAGCAGTTGGGAGTGCCCCCTCCCCCCCCAATCTGAGAGAATAGACACTGTGCGCAGCGTCTATTCAAGGCCAAAAATGGGGCGCATCCTAATTTGCCTAAGCCGCGCGCTCATTTACATATGCCACGCCCCCTTTCCGGACGCTCGCGCATCTTCGCCGCGCGAGTGTCCCTATTCTAACATTCATAAAGTTGGGAGGTATGCCTTAGATGTATCAAGCTGCAAAAAGTGATGAAGTGGAGAGTGATAAACAACCAGTCAATCAGCTCATACCTGTCATTTTTCAAACCCAGTCTGTAACATGACAGGTAGGAGCTGATTGGCTGGCTGTTTGTCACTCTCCATTTTATCACTTTTTGAAGCTTGATACATCTGGCCCTTAAGGCGATAACTACTATTACTTTAATTAAATGCAGCAAAACAGTGACGCCCATTATTTTAATTAAATGCCTTAAAACATTGGTAGAATATCATGAATATATTAATGTATATTTAGATCAGGGGTGGGGAACCTCTGAGGTCTGAGTGGCCCGCCCACCCGCCTGGCGGCTTTGCCGGGAGTCAAGTACAGGGGAATTCTCGTGAGAGGTTGTTAGTTCTTGCGAGATTCCTCTTACTCAACAGCAGCCGGACACTGTCAGTCCTATTCAGCAGCAGCCACCAGGGCATGGGATGGCTGCAGCAGGACAATTCGTACGAGAAATGTTTACATACACAGTCAAAGGAATGGATAGGTCGACAAGAGCGCCAGGCAGCCTCTGGTGGGTGCACCCAACAGTGTTGACCCCACACCACGAACAAACAGTACTTGAAAACAAAACAGATGTGGGTGTTCCCTCCAGTGGAGCCTTAAAGGGATAAAGTGGCACAACCCTGATAGTGAAAGGGCGATCCTCTTCTCCGTACTTCAACAACTTTAAATGGAAAGTGTACAAATGAATACCGCACGTTCCTCACTCAGAGGTGGCGTCTCCTCTTCTCCGATGGACAATTAAGCATACAAGGTGGCCTTGGTTCACAGGAAACAATATCCAACAGGCTCCCCACAGATGTGGTTCAGATGTGTACCCCCGATGGTGGGGAACTGAGGTGAAACAGCTCTCATAAGCGCTAGAAATGGAGGTGGTACCCGGGATAAAACCTCCAAGTTAGGCAAAGCAGGTAACTGGTCCAGAATCCACAGTACGTACCATCCAAGAGTGTTTAAAAATAGCTCCAAACGCGTTTTCAACCGTCACTACGGTCTTTCTCAAGGAGAGTATACATACAGTATGGCCCCCGAAGGATTTTTTCCCCATACAAACGGCCCTTGGCACAAAAAAGGTTCCCCGCCCCTGATTTACTGTAGATCAATGTCTTCAATTTGCAGTTTTCTGCTAGATGTCACAAATAATTGTGGTATCTTTTCTGACCATTATTAAAGTGTATGACCTACAGTAACTGTACGTTTACAGTTGCATGATATTGTACCAATGTTCTAATGATTCATTGCATTTAATTCATTAATTGAATTTTAGGGTCTCCAGACTATCAAATGTTTGCTTTATCACCATGACCCATGGATTGCAGCAAGTACTGCAGCTGACATCTACTTGTAATATTGTAATTAGTATAATTCTATTACAATTAATCATTTAAGTAAAGTTAATTAATTGGAACATCAGGAACGCATGCAGATGCCCGCATACCACTGTACATAAGTTTAATTATGAAATTTACAAAAATGAATACTGAATAAATACTTCTAATAATTTCCCATCACCGTTACTGCCCAGCTATTGGCCAACTTCTGATGCAGCTGCCTGTGTATTCATGCAGTGCTTGTTTCTTAATGATCACCCTGTGTGCAGCTAATAAATGTAAATAGACTTAATATATGAAACACTCATGACCTTATTGTTTATCCATTTGATAAACTGTAACAGCAAGCATAATGAAGCACAAATATTGTCGAGTAGGACTGAAAAATTCACTGTAGGGCCTAGAACGCAATAAATCGAAAAATGAAAAAAAAAAAAACGGCACTCATGTCGTGTAGCAGTATTTATTAGTAAACAAAGTCATGTCATGGTTGTGATTGTTTCGACTATAAAAATTATTAAAATAGTACAAAATTATATTTTTAAATTATATCTTCTTTGTATTTCAGATGGAGCCGCTTTCATCTGAGTGGCTCCTGACGTGCCAATTGTTAGCCATTGCTGGCGACTTGTATAAAAAGTCTCCCCCGCCGGTGCCATTATCTTGCTGGCTGGTTGGGCCTGGTGCTTTTCCACAAAATACAGGGGGACCCCTACTTGTTATGTCCCCCGTATTTTGGGAACCAGGATCGGCTCTTGGTCCTGGTGCTGGTTTTAAAAATACGGGGAACCCCTATTTAAATTGTTCGCCGTTTTTTTAATCCAAGACCGGCTCTTTGAGCCTGGGGCTGGTTATGGGGGTGGGGGGGGACCCCACACTGTTTTTTTTAATTATTGATTTATGTTGTCTTTTTTTTTTTTTTTTTTACACTGAAGCCTGCATGGATCTGACTGATCCGTGCAGGCTTCTGACAAATACACCTGGAAAATGAAGTGTATTTTCCAGGTGTATTTTACCAGCAATTAGCGGCCATATTCCGCTAATTCCCGGCAATTAATTAGGAATCCCCATTCTTTTGACTGGTGATTCCTATTCGTATTCTGTAGATGGCGCTTACATTCCTATTCGTATATACCAATACAAATGTGCCATTAATACAAATTGCGGAATTTTTGGCATAGTAAATGCTGAAAATACGAATACGCTTATTTACGAATAGGCGTATTTTTTTATACCAATTCGCCTAATTTATGCGTATTTCTGTTAGTAAATGTCTCCCATAATGTTTGCGCTTAGATGCAAATTATATCTAACTAAGGTTATTCAAGATTTAAGTGCTATTATGAGGCGTATATTACATCTGAATGTTGTATTTTCTCTTAACTAGGCCTTACATTTGTAGTGAACCTGGCATTAGCTGAGGACATCACGGTACATGTTCCCTTGTAACAGTGTTTTCAAACACTAACTCAATCATTCCAGAGATGTGAAACAGCTTATCACACAATGGCGATTGAGCAGAATGGCTTTCAGTGCACTTTTTGTACTGATTCAGGTTTTTCAATGTTAAAATAATAAAAAAAAAACCATGGCAGACAAGGTTTCTCTACAAAAAGAAATACAGAGCATATAGTATGTCATCATATGGATGGTCCCAGCAGTTATTATTTGTGTAGAATCTTAAAATTTTTGTTTAATATACTTTGAAAAAAAAAATTACTGTATATCAGTGCATTTTGATAACTACTGTTAAAAATTCACTGGTACAATATAATTTAGTCTTACTGCACTAGGGGTGATCACTGGGCTAATTTTTGGGCATTGTGTTTTGGTTTTGGATCTGGATCTCCTTTGTCCTTTCGGTGGGCACTGATTTTGCCAAAAACTACCCTTGTGTGTTTTGATTTTGGATCTGTATCTCCTTCATGTTTTGGATCTGGATTGTTTTTGCCAAAAACCACCCTTGCAAGTTTTGGATCTGTATCTCCTTCATGTTTTGGATCTGGATTGGTTTTGCCAAAAACCACCCTTGCGGGTTTTGGATTGGATTTTAAAAAAATTGACCGCCCCTGTCGACCCTTGGATAATCTGGCCCTGTAGATGGATGACTAAGAAAAGTGACAGAAGTGGGCGGCACAAACACGTGACACAAAAAAAGAGGTGCAAGATGGAATTTTCCACCCACCCTTATGTTGTATAAACCGGACATACTGTACATACCTTAATGGGTGTGATATGACACACCGACAGTTGGGATTCCGACAGTCATTTCTCCGACGTCGGAATCCCGACTGCACAGTGGGGGGAGCACAATGAAGCCCCTTACTCTATGGCAGTGTTTTTCAACCACTGTGCCGTGGCACACTAGTGTGCCTTGAGCTGTTCTCAAGTGTGCCTCCAGATCTAGAGATGCCCAAACCAGTTTACAGCCACCACCAGTTCAAGTATTATTTACTGGTCTCTTCTTTTCATTTAAAGGCCCATTGTATTTTATTTGTGTTACCTGTGGGGACCAGTGTGATTGTTTTTTATATGGGGGCCAATAGGTTTGTTTTTTTCCTGTGGGGGCCAATGTGTTTTGCCCTGTGGGGATCTCATGGTGTGCCTTGGCAATTTTTAAATCGTATTTAGTGTGCCGCAAGGTAAAAAGGTTGAAAATCACTGCTCTATGGGTATCGTGGACCCCGACGAGGGAGCAGTCGAGATTCCAACGTCGGAGTAATGACTGTGGGAATCCCGACTGTCGGGGAGCCGTCCGTCACCCACCTTAACAAACCAATCATTTCAGTGACTGGGACTGCCACATTTGTGGTTTGTTTGGGCCCCCACAGAAAAAGGGAAATGGTAAATGTCAGACTTGATATATCAGTGAAAGATCAATATTAATTCGAGTTTTATCACAATGATGTAATTATATAGACTTCAGCTGATATTCATGTGCATTCTCCCGAATCAGTCCTGCCCAGAAGTCAGTATACATTACTACCACATGCTGTGATTTGCATGTTAATATGATTCTCTTGTGCAGATTTCTAGCCTTCAGCACATGCTGCTGACATAAGGTTTACTCACTAACATGATTACAATTATAATATAAAGTTCCCGTGTTTTCCATAATGAACACTTCAGTTGCATATTGCTACCTAAGCACAAACGCATAGAGGTGTATAAGTGGATCAGTCACCTTAGCACCCAAGCTAAACCTCCCTAAAAAAGTTATAGGGGCACACTGTCATTTCTACTTCTGACTGTAATTCCTTCTTACTGCATAGATGTTCCTTGCATACAGCAATCGCAGCTTTTTGTGCGCTGAACTAGTATTCACAGGGACTATGAATACACTAGAAGCTATGAACATTTACTTTTCTTTTTTGAAGTACCTCATGAATAAAAGTCAGGTAATACATGTGAATTTCTGTAATGCTGGGAATCACAGCACCTTGCCTGCCCTCAAACAGCCAATAAATGTCAATCATGCTGCAACTTTGGGTGCACTGCGTCTGTCATTGCAGTATAGAATCTGAAAACTTTGGATATGTACACAAACCATCTCACTGATCTGTGCATGGTTCTGGCAAACTCGTCGGCCAGAACCAGGTCTATTAATTGGGGGATTGTTGGATTTGAAAAATCGCACCCTATTACATTTGCAAGTTGTATAATGGGAAAGTATCTGGATGTGATTTTTAACCAGAACTAGAGTTAAAGTTTAGAGGGAGAATTCAATCCCGGACGATATTTCAGATCCTCGGATATATTGTCCATTTTCATGCAGACAAGATCAAAATCAAATTCGATCTATTCAATCTTCTTTTTTTTTTCTGACTTTCAGAATCAAAGTCGGACAAGACGGATTGTAAATATCGGCCATTTTTGCGCAATCGATCAAATTATCACTCAACCTATTATATCTTTTTTCCCCTGACTTTCAGAAACAATGCAACAGTCGCAAAAGATGTAGATCCGCGAATCCACTACTTTTTAGGTGGAAACGGCCGCTAATTCGCAAATTTACTGTCCGTTTCCATATAGATTTGGATTTTCAAAGAGCTGAATCTGCAGTGGCGAGACCCGAACGTTTCCAGGCGCTATTGAATAGTGAAGGGCTGATATTTCTGCTGGCAAAGATTGAAGACCTGGCTAGGTTGGAATCACGAATGTCATGTCCTCTATAAGGCAGGTCTCAGCTTTAGGGTCAGATGTATCAATCTTTAAAAAGTGATAAAGTGGAGAGTGATGAACAACCAGCCAGTCTGCTCCTACCTGTCATTTTTCAAACCCAGCCTGTGATGTGGCAGTTAGGAGCTGATTGGGTGGCTGTTTATCGCTCTCCATTTTATCACTTTTTGAAGATTGATACATCTGACCCTATGGAGGGTATTCAAACTGGGATTCCGACTGTCTGAACATTCGGACAGTTGGAATTCCAGGCCGATTGCCTCCCGCTCAACAGGACCTCGACGGTCGGAATTCAATGTTCCGACTGTCAAGTCTCGGAAAGTGGGCGTGTCAGCAAAAATGTCTAAAAACAGCAGAGAATTCGACAATCTGCAGCTATTACTCTGACTTGTTTTAAAGTTAGATCTGTTTTGTCGAAATCCGCCTTCCCCTGTCAACATTGAATACCCCCCTTTATGTAATAACTGAGCCACCCATCCTATTATTCTATACACACATATTATTCATACATTTTTTTTTCCACATACATCATTTTTTTATGTTATTGTCATGATTTTGTCCAAAAAGTTTATGTACTGTTTGGACAGTACATCAGCTGTTTATTAATACATAAGCGCAGAGATATTTTTCAAGCCCAAAGAAAAATGTATAAAAAGAAAATTTCTAGGAGTGTTTAAGGTATTGTTGTCAGGCAATGTCCTTGGCCCAGTCATAGCCACATATTTACAGATTATCCACCAACACAACATAAAGTCTGACATTCATTACTGTTGTTCCCTTGAATGTTTCTACAACAGCAGATCACATAACGATTTACAATTATTAACCTGGAGCAAGGTTTAAAAATGTAAACCAAATGTATTAGGCAAAACAAAAAGCCCATAAAACATCTAATACCATTTACTTTAAATGGTAATAAACAACAATGTGTTTATACTGAAAATCAAGCGCCCTGACTGCAAATATGTACTGAAATAATTCCAAGTATTGGCCTTATTTTGAGATTATAATAAATACCTGTATTAAATGAAAAGGAGAACCTTGGATTCAGTCAGAGACTCCTGGGTCACAGACATGGAAGTCCAGAGACCAGAGGTCATCTCATAGAGAGATCGGCCTTTTGGGTTGCTAAGTGCATGTTAATAGCATCGCCAAAATGGGTGGCGGGATGTGCCCGAGTGGTTAGTACATTCCGCCCTTAAAGTGAAAGCTCAAACTACAGTTGCACATGCTTTATTTTAAATAAGTTCCCCCCCCCCCCCCCCCCTCCTCCAAGAAAACCTTTTTCAGCAATTGCCTCCTGATCCTACACAGGGACCTGTGATGGTGGATTCCGGTGGGGTCGAGGAAGAGGATGTACACATTGAAGGGGGTGAGGAATCGGAGGAGGAGAAGGATATCTTGCCTTTGCAGAGCCAGTTTGTACAAGGAGAGTTTAATTGCTTCTTTTTTTGTGGGGGGGTCCAAACAAACCAATCATTTTAGCCACAATTGTGTGGAAGACCCTATCATTGGAATGATTGGTTTGTTAAAGTGTGCATGTCCTGTTTACTATAAAACATAAGGGTGGGTGGGGGGCCCAAGGACAATTCCATCTTGCATCTCTTTTTTTTTGTCTGCCCCATCAATCCAGAGGTGCTGCTGCCTGTCTGCTGTGCTGTGTACTAACTAGTTGGGTGGTTGAAGACAGACGAGTACAATTCACACTAGTGTGGGATAACCTTGGCAACCGCAGATGCAGTTAGCAGTCCTGGAGCAAGACTAAACGGACAGGAGTGCTGTCTTGTGTGCGCTGTAGAAATAATAATACAAAGTTGCTGTCCTGTGTGCTGTGTGCTGAGTGCTGTCCTGTGTGCTGCTGCTTAAATTGACCTATGCCCATGTTATAATCTAGTCAGACTTTTAAAAAAGCATCTTTTTAAATAATGTTTTTTTTTCAACAGCATCATTTTTAAGAATCGTCTTTTTAAAAAATCATCTTCCTCTTGCTGCTTTTCCTAAATGGGCCATGTGTTTGTGCTGCCCACTTGTGTCGCTTAGCATAGTCCTCCAGCTACCTCATGGCCTAAAAAACAATCTTGTGAGGTGTCCAGAATAGACTGGATATGAGTGGAAATGAATGTTATTGAGGTTAATCATACTGTAGGAACAAATAAAATGTATTTGACTTGAGCTGTTTTTATGTTTTGTTTTTCAAAAAATACAGATCCAAACCAAATCTTGAAAGGGTGATTTTGGCAAAACCAATCCAGAAGATCCAGATCCAAAACACGAAAAGTGTCCGGGGTACATCTTTACATTTTAATAAGAAGAAAAGAAGGTACTCAAAGGGAACTTTAAAATAAAACTTATTTTTGGAGGTGAACATTGGAGGTGCTCCTGGCGATTCTATTGCCATTCACCACCCGCCGCCAGCCGCCAGAAGGGGGCTCGTGTGCACCCCTCTCTGATAAATTGGAGAAGATAGTGGATAACAAGTTATCCACCGGTGTGGGGGGCGCAGGGGATATGGGTTGTTCTGCCAAGCTGCAGTGTGAGAAAAAGGGGATAGTTAGTCCCCAACTAGAAAGAAGAAAAAGCAAAGAACACTGCGCTAGGTACAATTGAATGACAGTAAAAAAATATAATAATATGATTATGTAACAATGGGCCTTATTCTGGTCGGTGCGGATATATCAGCGTGCGTTCGGCCCGCCGATGTTTTGTGTCTGCGCATGTGCAGAGGCGTCTCTGCGCATGTGCGAGCGGGGCGTACGGCCAAATCCCGCATGATATGTGAACACTCCGAACAGGGGGTGGAGAGGGCCGTGAAGGGCTATTTGGGCTCATTACCATATGCATACGCCCCGCGTTTCATGGGCGTTCCCATGCAAATGCTGGGCGTACGTATGGTAATGCGGCCGTGACGCACGTGTAGGGGGCGGACATATGACATCGCCGGATGTCAGTTGCCCACCCAGATCCCTGCTTTTGCACGGAGAAATGTCCGTGTGGTCTGAGGTTGCGGGAGCTGGTGGAGCACTCGGTCCTGCAGCCGATGGTCTGCGACCATCGAATGATGGGGGAGGTTCCCTTAGATGGAGGAGGCGTATTCCGTGTAAAATACACGTGCGGTCCGTTCGGCCAGCTTCTTGCCCCGTACGGACGGAGTTGGCGATCCGTATGGAAGGCGGGGTTTCGCACGCACGGTCCTGGCCGCATAATCGGATCCGGCCGCACCGACCAGAATAAGGCCCAATGTAAGATGCTAATAATTGCCAATAATGTGCCAATGTTAGGGTAAAAGTATCACTTTTAATGAAAATCTTAGGAAAATGAATGAAAAAAGATTTGTTAAAAAAAGTAATAATAATAAAAATGTGATTTAAAAAGTCCAGTTCATACGGTACTGTATTTTTATGACCATAGGTGTATGGGTCCGTTCCTATTTAATGTCTTCCATAGGATGTATATGGTAGGTCCAATGTGTCCAGATGGCAGGCACTTTGTGGAGAGGCAATCTCCTGGTGTATCACCTTATGTCCTGAATAGGGCAAGTGTAGGCCTCTAGATGAATGGCTTCAGATGGTTTTGCCCAAGGTGCCGATGGAGTTCCCTGATGTACGGGAAGGAGGAGGAAAAAAAGATGGAAGACTGGTCCGGATCCAAATAGTGGTCAATGGGGAGGTTTAGAGCTGGACAAGGGTATTCCTGGTAGTCCACCAACGCGTTTCGCCAGTTCCCTGGCTTTATCAAGGTGTCACCTTGATAAAGCCAGGGAACTGGCGAAAGTAGTGCATTACCTGAACTGACGACGGGGCCTCCGTGCTCCGAAACGTTTTCCCTGCACTAGGAATAAATATTCCTGTTTGTTTCACCACTTAAACAAGCCTCCGAGTGCCACTTATTTGTTGCTGTATATATATATATATATATATATATATATATATATATATATACTTTCCAAAATAGAGGCGTCACTCCGGGACTTGTGAAAGCAAAAGTGATTTATTAGTGATTTATTAGCTTCTAACGTTGTTGCACGTTTGACTGTCTTCTGGTCCTGACGAAGGGTTAACTCCCGAAACGCCGTTGACCACCTAGAAGCTAATAAATCACTTTTGCTTTCACAAGTCCCGGAGTGACGCCTCTATTTTGGAAAGTGTACTGGTGGCTGCAACGCCACATAGGAAGGCACCCGGGCAAGCGAAATCATCGATAAGCGAGGAGTGCCGGACATTCACCTACCTATATATATATATGATGTTTTGGATTTTATTAACTTTTTTATTTCTGTAATTTTTTGAAAATGGAATAAAGATATTTTGGATAAAAAAACTATTTACTTAAATGATATTACCAGAAATATGTTTATTCAAAAGGAAACATGAAACATGAATTATAATTAAATATATAATTGATTGCTCAATGCGTCTGTTGAACTAGCCAGCCCATTTACTCTAATGAAAAACGAATTAATCTCGCAGGTCGTTCTTCAGTTTTAATCTTCATTTTATCTGAGCATCACGATCACAGTCTATTGTTGTCCTGTACCAAACTGGCAATTTCAAAGGTACTGTACAGTAGCTTATCCTATGTTATCATATGTGCACAAGTATAGGTGAGGATGGGTGGATTCCCATAAGGTACATGAGTGCCTACTGGCACCATTTGCTGTAAATCGCACAGCTGGACCTTCTACACCAGAGCCCTATCACAGTCTGTCCAAGATCACCCTCTCTGAACAAACACAAGAGAAGTATGTTTTTCAGCAAAATATAGGGCCCTAATGTTATATATTGTATGTACACCTTTTTTTAAAAAAATGCATATTTTCAGGTTAAAACACACAGTATGCAAGGGATTTAAACACCAGACCTCATGTGCCATAGTCAAACACTTAACACATGAGCTATTTTGGAGGGGGTGGGCAATAATGTTGTGCTTATGATAGCATGATGATGATAAGAGACATTACCCAGCCAATCAGCAAACAGGGAACAGCTGTCACTGTTTAAAAAACGTGCACGTTGACTATGGTGCTCTGTTGCATGCCTAGAAATACGCATAATACCTGTCTTAGATCGTACCTACAGTATGATTTCATAGGCAACTATGATGAGAGTAGAGGCACTCTTGGGATCTCTGGAAGCCAAATTGCATTCAGCTCTACTTTGGTCCATATACAGTTCCACATGGGTCTCAACTTGCCTTCAGTTCCACACTGGTCCCTAGTTTTAGGACTCTGGAGGGTACTGCCAAACCTGACCCCTAACTCTGTTGCCTCTCCTCGTGGTTGATGGACACATGCGGTGCTAGTCTTCACCTATAACAACCGTGTTCGAAGGAGCTGGTTATGCCAGCTTCAACCCCGATGTTGCCAGGCCTTACATGAGACAATATGTCCGCCAAGACGAGGAGAGTGCAAGAGGAAAGCTGATTAAAGAGACACACAGGATGGGGTCTACAAAAATGCGGGTGCAACAATGCACTAAGGTGGTAAATAACAAAACACACCCAGATAACTACACAAGGAAAAAATGACCCCTAGAGGACAAACCAGACCCCCAGTGCGAGCTGCTGCAACAATACAGAGATGGAACCAGTGAATGTAATAATAACAGAAGCAGCTGCAGGGAGAGCCCCTGACTTATCTGGAGTGATGGTACACAGCAGACAGAACTCAGGAGGCTGCAGCGCAGGCAGGCAGGAATGCTGACCGGGACCAAGAACACGAAACCGTAGCACAAACCAGGCTTGGGGCTCAGGATGTTCGACAGGAGTACTTGCTGGGGTACACAGGGCAGTATCCTGGCTCTGACAGAACTAGAAAAGGCCACGGAGAACTCCACTGGAACTCTCTGCAAGCTAACAGGCAGCTAGGACAGAACTCTGACTAGACTTAAACAGAACTATAACTGGCAGGCCAGAATGCCTTATAAAGGACTCAAGAAATCTAGACACCTGTGCACAATCCAGCCCAACTCCCAGCAGGGATAACAAGGTCATTACCTCTCAGGCTTGTGAATAATTAAATTCACAGAGGAATAAGCTGCAAAGGCACAGACCCACCACTGGAGGCCACCAGAGAGTCAAATACCAAATAAAGACTGGAAACAACACAGAACAGACAAGAAAGAAATTAGCAAATTATAATGGCTCTTAACACCTAGTATGTGTGGGCCTAAATTCTTGGCCTATATCTGTTAGTTCTAAATCAGGCATGTCCAACCTGCGGCCCTCCAGATGTTGTGAAACTACACATCCCAGCATGCCTTGCAATAGTATTGCTATTAGGCAATGCTAGAACTATTGCAAGGCATGCTGGGATGTGTAGTTTCACAACAGCTGGAGGGCCGCAGGTTGGACATGCCTGGTCTAAATGAATAGTACAGATGGAGCCAGTCTCATCTAGCCATCTTTGGATAGCCATGCTAAACCAAGGCCTATTGTTCTCAGTTGCAATACAATACATAGAACAATACAGTAGGGGATTATCAGATTAATCCCATTATTTACTTAATCCTATTAAAGGGCTTGATGAGGATGGCTCCATCCTTTAGTGAAACTTGAAACTACTTTTATTGTATTATATTAGTTTCAAATATTTATCAAATGTAGACTAGCATATTTGCTATTAGTTCCTCAATGGCGATTATCATACCATTTAACAATATATAATCAAAAAGTTATTTTAAGTTTATTAAGATCAAAATACATTTATAAAGGACATTCTGAACTAAAGTCTAATCCAATAAAGAAAAAAAATTGGAAATGAAAATGAGAAGTAAATAAATACAGAGCTAGAAAATATATAGAATATTTTAAGATGTATTATCATGATATAGGGGATTTTAAAAACAAACAGCTGGTCGACTGTTAGTATTGCTGGCGGGATGTTTCCGTAATAGTCTCTTGACCAGATTTATTTTTCCGTCACCCATTATGCTCACAGCTGGGCTGTTTTATTGTCTTCAGTTCAATATATCTTCTCCTAAATGTCATATAGAAATGTTATATCATCTGCTCTATGTACACTTCCATACAACCAAATGATTGCTGGCAATTCCAGCTATTTGTGGATTGGGGATATGGAGCAGCATGCTGTATATGTCTCACGTTTATTTCAGATGATACATAAAATAGTATTTTCACTTTTTATTAAGATATACTTGTAAAGGTCATCAATTCTGGAGTAAGGGACATTGCTCCATAATACCCTCCAGCATAAATTCCAGTGGACTTTGGTTATTATTTCCAGCACGGGCCGACCATGTGGACATTAAAGGGACACTTACTTCCTGCCGAGAATACCTAGAAGCGGTAGCTATTCCATCTTTAAATTATTTCTCCTCACCAGGGTATTACTAGGAACGGACTCCTACAGTATTTTTCCATCATTGGAAGTGTGGGTGGACATTTTGCTTTTTATTTACTTTCGTTTAGGCTTTTTATTGTTTTCTTAATTGTGTATTATTTTATCATGAAAATTTGTGAAGACCATCCGACTGTTCACTATAAGAAGTATTTATCACCTCTTATTTTTCTTCTCGTTTGCTCACATTTGTAAAAATATATATGTCCAAAACTAAATGCCACGGTTTGACTGACAGGAAGCCAGGAGGTGGTCAGGAAAAACCAAGGCGTGCCAAGGTCTTTTCAGTGAGGGTGTGTGTGACGTCAGCTCCGGCCTTGATCAGCCTGTTTCTATTGCACAGGAAGAGTAGGTTCTGGGTATGCACAAATTTTATTGGGTGCATTGCGGATGGATTTGCAGCTCTCTGCCAATTGGCATGATTTTCACAAGCCATTTGCAAACTTGCAGAGTACAGAGCAGTGATCATGGTTTAATCAGGCCCATTGTTAGGAAACCAGCCCTGAATTTTACACAAAATGAGCTGTGAAATAGCTCAAAAGGGGCTTATTTCATATTCTTTACGGGCCTGTTACACATGTGGGAATAATAGTTTTCATATATATTAAGTAATGACCATACAGTATTCATTTCTAGGGGTCCAATATGGCACCCCTCCACTCTTCTTATTCTACAAACCTGCTTGAGAGAACTGATTTTAGATTCCTATTGGAAAAAGTTTCAAGAGTACAAAGAGGATTTGCCACCAATGGCTGTTCGTGTGCGCGGCATCTATGCATGCTTGCCCACTTACATTGCTGGCAGTGCACTGCAAACTTTTATCCCAAGTAATAAGTAGTGACAGTTGCAGAGTAAGGGATCATCAGACAGTTGCTTTTTTGAACAGCCATCCCCAACTAGAGCAGTACCCATTCTGGCACTTACAGTAAGTATACACCACTGCAACTTGTGGCAAGCTTTTAATCAGGCACTTCACTCAAGAGAAGAGAAGAGAAGAGGTCAAGAGGAGAAGAGATGATGCGGTTGGGAAGAAAGAAGACATCCTGGAGAAGATGCTGGAGAATTCCCCACTGGCTAAAAGTGGCCAGAAATTCATGTTCAACCAGAAGAAGATTATTTCAATGAAGGACACAGTGGGATTTGTAAAATAACCAGGACTATTCCCTGCTGTTTCCTATCCTATGCATGTAGCAGATAATCTCTTTTTGGATATCATCAGATGGAACCAGAGTAAATGGCCCATTAGATAATCAAGGTGTGCCCTATAGTCCAGACCTTCAGAAGTCCAGTAAGAAGCACCTAGGATTAGTATCCTCTAGCCTACCACTGTACACTAGGATATGGCCCGCATAGACACAGGGTGGTATGCTAACACTTGCACCACCAAGCCCGTGCCTGCAGGCCCATTAGTAAATGCAGGCACAATATACAGGGCTACACATTAGGCTTGGTTAAGTCCCCAATATTTTCCTGCCAAAATTTGACAGCATCTTTGATTTTCCCACCAAAATGCATAAATAAGGGATATTACTCCTGGTAACCACAAATAGTGGCAGAAAAAAAGTATCCCTCTGTAGCACTGTATGTAGGTTCCCCATCAGTCACACTCCTATTAATAGTAATCTTTTGTTGTGTTCCAGTTGTTGACTGAGAAATGAGAACTCTTTTATGGTAGGTTCCCTTTTTGTTATACTGTCATTCACATTTTCCAAATTTGGTTATGTTGTATTGTAATGAGCCATAGCTTAATGCACTTAGGGTCAGACCCAATGGAGTCAATTTACTTAAGGTTCTAAAAATTAGGTGATGTTGCCCATGGCAACTAGAGATGTGCAGGCTCTGATTTACTCTGATTTCAAAGCAGGATCTTATTGGCTATCCCAAATCACATGACAGTTGTTGATAGTTGATAGCCAATAATATCCTGCTCTGAAATCAGAGTAAATCAGAGCCTGCACATCTCTATTGGCAACCAATCAAATTCTGTTTATTATTTCTCTATTGCATCCAAGAAATTGGTAGGCTGAATCTGGTTAGTTGCTATGGGCATTTCATTTTAGAACCTTTAGAAATTTACCACAATTTGTGTTTACTGCACTGGGAAAGATTAAGGTTAACACCAAGAGCTACAGTATTTCATTTTTATGCATATTACCCGCTGGGTAACCCATGGGTAATTCATGATAGCCAATAGATCCTGCTTTCAGTGCCGGAATCTATGCCATGATAATCCACATACGGTGCATTTACTATGGATTATAGTATATTCCTTGCAACTCCTAAAGATGCAGAGAAAAATTCATGTTAGGTGCCACATCTGGGGATTAATGTTCAGGGATGCGGTTTCTTATTGAATTGCTCAAGGAAGGGCAATAAGCCATATTTAAACTCTGGATAATTGAATATGTCTTCTGTGGTTTGTTGTTTACACAGTCTTCTTGACACTTACAGTTGTTGTTTTTCAGGTCTGCACAGGGGTTGAAGTGGGGGGACGATGACGTGGTTCAACTGAGTTTCAACTCCTGTAATGGTGAGGTGGAACAGCTGTAGTTTAACCTCCACTATCGCCCTGCACAGGAGCATTATAGTTTGCTGGGGGGGGGTGCAAAAACCTTACCACTGTCCCTGGCTCTGTCTTATGGGGAGAGGGGAGGAGGGAATTAGGTGGCAGAGGGAAATTAGTTCCTCTACCTCTTCAGGACCACTTTAAGTCAGTTTTTGAGTATGTATATTAGACATGGACATTGTGGCATTTTAGTGGAGGAGCAGCAGCAGAAATTGAGCCAGTATAGCAGAAGAGCTGAGAAATCCTCAGCAAATTCTTTATTAATAAATAGCCTCTAAAATAATTTTCATAGCTGCAATGAATGGCAATAGAAAATAGTTATTTTGGGGCTATGTAATCAATAGATCACTCAATACTGCACCATACAAAACAATGTTCATTAGTAGATGAATTCCATAAACTTGTATAAATAAAACCATTCACGTTCACCATACATGAGAATGAAGAAAGGAAACACGGTACTTGTTTCCTAGCACAGCGCCCATCTCGTTGATTGTATGCCTTAACAATATGGCCCATTTCACATTGAATATGGAATATTGAAAACTCCACGCCCTACTATCCACATCGGCGTGGAGTTGATTTTATATAGTGTGGTCAGCGCAGCGAGCCACCGAGCCCGAAGTGTGGCGAGCCCCGTGAGGGGACGCGGATACCTGTGAAGCCCGCGAGGGGACGCGGATACCTGTGAAGGTATCCGCGTGCGCTCGCCACGCTTCGGGCTCGGTGGCTCGCTGCGCTCGCCACACTATATATAATCAACTCCACGCCGACGTGGATAGTAGGGGTATGAAAAGGTCGGAGGACGCGTACCGGGTTGGCGTCAATAGTGGAGTAGCGTTAACAATGGGGGGGAGGGCATTTGAAACATGAGGGGGGTTTGGTATTAAAATGGGGGTTTTTGGGGCTTTTTACATTGAAATCAATGTAAAATCGGGTCTCAGGGACCATTTTACATTGATTCCAATGTAAAAATTGGGTCGATCGCATCGCAATGCGATTTGGTTGGCATGCGATGCGATCGACCCGATTTTTCCGACCCGATGGATACAATCAAAATCGGTGGCGCCGTGCTAGGAAACAAGTACCAGAAACACATTTAAATCAGCTTTCAAACAAGACAAAACAGTATCAACATATATATATAAATATTAGGGGCAGGTAATGTGACAGTAGGAATATGACTTTAATTTTACAGTTCACATTAATTAATTTATTAATGTGTCACTGTACTTGGAGGACAGCAAATATGTAAGTTCTAAGTAAACAGGAAAGTTTAATAACTGATGCTTAAAAATACATTTTCAACCTATTATTATTGTTGCCAAGTTATGTTTGTGGAATGTTTCACAGGAACGTTGCTCTGTGTTAGATTATATGTCTGCAGGTCCCAAAATGACAACGTGCCTATTTCACCAGCGGACTATTTCCCAACTCCCTTTTTTAACAGTAATATCAGATGAAATATCATCAAATCTATTAATTTCCCTCTATAATTCACTGAATTACATGTCTGGAATTTAGCTATCAGTACTGGCAGATTCCTAGAAGTAGGTAGTTATGTAGCAGATGTGAGCAAGGAGGTTAGCCCACACAGTGGGCCTCATTCAGGTTCAATCGCTCGCACTCTTACAAAAAAAACACCACACGCACGCATCGGGCGAAGCCACGCCTATAGTGCTTGCGAAATCATTCGCACGCAACCATACTAAAAAGGGGAGTGGACTATCATTGCGCGTACGTGTAACTGGTCGCTTGCACCCACACATTTTCGTACGCACACTCACCACAGTCTGCTAACGAACATGCTCTACTCCCCAAATGTTAGCAAACCAAATACTAGTATGCACGCAGCAAACATCCTCTCACACATCAATTAAATCTCATCACCCTCCTCAATTAATTCCATGTGCTGGATACAATAATCAACTTTGAAAGCAAATTACATTGACACAATAGAGCTTAATCTAATCATGTTTCCTCATTATCTAAATGTTTGGTTTTAGCGCATTGGTTTGTTCAAAATCACTTTACCAACATAAGAAGTTTGTATCTGGTAACACTTGATTGTTGTTGGTATGCAATCAGAAGTTGTGCTGAGTTAATTGTCTCCAGATATCAACCATGTATTGGTGTCAATAGTGTGCAGGTGCCATTGATTTACCCATTGATTTAGCCATTTCGTGCGTCTGTTTGCTCCGTACGAATGAGCACATTACAAGGAGCAAGGTGTGCAAAACTAAAAACCTGCTTTGAGCTTGCGAAAAGTTTTGAGTTTGTGGGGAACAATCCCTCTTGCACTCATGCGAAAGCACACCCACCACTCATAGTGAACGCCCATGTGTACGCCCATGTGTACGCCCAGTTTTGCTCATTTTAAAGGTCGCGCCCATGCTAACGCCCACTGCACGCCTACTACCAATGCACTCGTTCGGACGGGGAAATCTACTCGAAAGATTGCTTGCAAGTACTGTTTTATTAGCTTGCACATGCGCAGTGCGTTAGCTGCACATGCGCAATGGGGGTGCCAGGGTGAAACGTGCGAATTCGCATGCATACGCGCCAATGTGAATAAGGGCCAGTGTCTCTAAACCAGAGTAGGTTTTATTGAAGATAACAGTATACAAGTGATAGAAGATAATAATCAGTCAATATGATAAGGTATCAATCTTTCCTGGGCTAAATGTTATACAACCCAACAGCACTGTGGCACTCCAATAGCACAGTGACATACTTGACACCTTTTATAGAGCCAAGTACTGTACATGCACTTTCAATCTAAGTGATGCAATTGTGGTTGATGATTCATGCACCAAAAAAAAAAAACAAAAAAAAAACATTTTATTACTAAAGAATAGTCTTGGCTTAACACTGGGGATTGGTGACGATGAGCTCCCAGGAAGGAAGGGAATTTTAGACTGCTTGTCTTTGTCTGGATGGGATTAATCATGTAATGTGATTAGCTGGACTGGGTATTTAAAGACTGTGTATACTTATCCATAGGCACCCTTTGGTTTGCACATTTAAAGGGAAGCATTCTGATTGGATCTACCTTCCAGAAAATATTTCAGTTTGCAGGGCTCTTGTGAAATATGCACTTTTATGCACTTCAAGAGATGAATTTCACTGTAACTATGGAATTTTAATATAGTATAATATATGATTTATATGTACCAACTACAGTACATTATAAGAAAGTACAAGACTGAGAAGTAGCACATGTCCAAACATAACTACAATGATACTGAGAGAGATGTATCAAGCCTTGGAGAGAGATAAAGTGGTAAAGTAGCCGAAAGCAACCAATCAGCTTTTGTCATTAAAAAGATTGTACTAGATAAATGACAGAAGCTGATTGGTTTGCTTGGGCAACTTCTCCATATTATTACTACTCACATGTACAAACTTTGATAAACAGATAGATATTTAGTTCAACACATATAATGATCACAAAGATGAATTCTGATAATGACAGATACACAATGGATCCAATAGCTATACATTTCAAATCAAATCATTTTTATTGTCACTACAAAATTTAAAAAATGCATAAGTGAAATTCCAAATAAGAAAAGGAATACTCACAGTTAAAACACTACAAATTCAAACTTAAAATAACAGATGGGAAAAAAACTATTCCGCAGCAGACTAGTACGGCAACCTAAACACCTATAACGTTTCCCAGAGGGCAACAGGGAGAAAAGAGAATAACAAGGATGGCTTGGATCTAAAATAATTTTATTAGCGCTAACTTTACCCCTTTTTGAAAAAATATCTGCCATCCTAGGCAAGGTTTGACCATCTATTTTTTTCTGTGGCCTTAACTACCCTATCTAGGGAGGGGTGCCGGACGGCTCCCCGACAGTCGGGATTCCGGCAGTCATTCCTCCGACGTCGGAATCCCGACTGCTCCCTCGTGGGGGTCCACGACCCCCATAGAGGGAGAATAAAATAGGTGGCAGCGTGGCGAGCGCAGCGAGCCCGCAAGGGGCTTCATTGAGCTCCCCACGCTGTGCAGTCGGGATTCCGATGTCTGACTAATGATTGTCGGAATCCCAACTGTCGGGCAAATATACCACACCCCTAGGAAGCCACGATCGGAGCACTTAGAATTCCCATACCATACTGTAATAGCATAAGTCAATAGACTCAATTACACAGCAATATAAATTCATAAGTACTGGCCTAGATAACACTGCTGCCCGGAGTCTCCGCAGAAAAAAATGCATTGCTGAGCCTTTCCAACTGCTATAGTGGTATGTGAGGACCAGGTCAGTAAATGTAATCCCCAAGAATTTGATATCACTAACCCTCTGCACCTCCTCATCATTTAGAAACAACGGTCAAATGGTGGATCTTCTGGATCTTCTAAAATCTATAAGCACCTTATTTGTCTTTTTACCATTTAGGAGTAGGTTATTAACAGGGGCAAATTTAGGGGTCAGGCCGCCCCTAGGCACAACATTTTGGGCCGCCCCTTAGACACACCGCACCAGCTAGAGCCCCTTAGACACACTGTACCATTACACATTGTGCCACACACCATAATTAGAGATGTGCAGGCTCTGATTTACTCTGATTTCAAAGCAGGATCTTATTGGCTATCAACTGTCAACAACTGTCATGTGATTTGGGATAGCCAATAAGATCCTGCTTTAAAATCAGAGTAAATCAGAGCCTGCACATCTCTAACCACAATGCCCATTACACATTGTGCCACACACCATAATGCCCATTGCATATTGTACCACAAGGGGGACCTGTCACTGGTGGGGGGGGTGCTAGGTTTAGGGGGGTCAGGCAGAGAGAGAGATGACTGTCAGGCAGAGAGAGAGGGGTTAGAGGGGTGTCAGGCAGAGAGGGGGTCAGGCAGAGAGGGATAGGGGTCAGGTAGGTAAAATGCATGCCAAAGTTTACTGCTGGGAGAGGGTACTGCTGCAAGAGCCCCGCCAGCAGCCCTCACCTTAGTGGGACTGCTGGAGCCACGGTGCCGGAAGCCGCAGGACCTGCAGTGAGCAGAAAACTCCCTGTCCTCCTGGACCAGGAAGGTAAACCCCTCCTCCCCCTAGCAACGCAGCCGGACATCCTTCCGACTGCAGGGGGAAGAGGAGGCGCCCAGGGAGGTAACAGAGACCCCCTGCACACCACATTAGAAGTATCACGGGGGGCCTCCATCACCGCAGTGCGATGATAGCCACATATGTTAATACATTTTCACTAGCATCGCGGCAGCCGCAGGCAGTGAGGGGCGGCGATGTATATTAATACATCCCGCCAAGAGAGAGAGTGTCAGTGAATGAGACGGGATGTCGCAGCGACAGGGAGAGAGTTAGGGAGACCTCCAGGTACAGGAAGAATAAGGAAGAGATTGTCAGAGAGAGAGAGGGAGACTGTCGGTGAGAAAGAGTGTCAGACAGAGAGAGTGTCAGTGAGAGGGAGCATGAGAGAGAGAAGACAGTGTGGATATGGAAACAGCCAGACGAACAGGCAAACAACACAATATGAGGGCATAGACTGACTGACAGACGGATGGATGAATGTGAGTCGGGGGGCAAAGATGGACCAATGGACCAACAGAACACCATATAGGGGCATAGGTGAAGGAGGGGGGATGGGCATAGAGGGACAAACAGATGGATTCGGACAGAGTACTGTATGTGGGCATAGACTAAAAGATTGACAGGGAGCATAGATGGACAGACATATGGGGGCACAGACTGACACACCGATGGGAAAGGTGGCAGCATAGATTGACAGAAGAGTGGAGGACTTAGACAGATGGACAGAGTACCATATAGGGGGGCAGACTGACAAACAGATAAGGGAGGAAGGCAGAATAGATTGACAGATGGGTGAGGGACAGATCACCATATAGGGGACAGTCTGACAAATAGATTGGGGGGGGGGGTTTCTCACCATCACCAGGTCTCCAACAGCAGTCTATATCACAGGTATCGCGGGGTGCCTCTGTCACCGCATTGCACTGCTAGTCCCAAATGCTAATACATATGTGCTAGCATCGCTGCGACGGAGCGGCGAGGGGCGGCAACATATTTTAATACATCTCGCCCATAGTCCCTCTGAGGTGACATCAATGCTTTTCGCTGCTCAAGCCGGGCAGCTGGTCTGCCATTTTGCTGGCACATACGTGGTAGAGTCTGTCCGGTGCACAAATTAGTGACAAAGGTGGGGGAATACCACATGAAGGCAAACATGTGCCCTATCCTCTCTTAAACCACCTCTGACAGTATGATACAGACTATTATTTTAATGTATTATTCTTTACATTATGTGTTGCGTAACCATGCTTAATAATAACCAACTACATAGAGTAGAGCCCTAGTATCATCATGATTTACTATCACTAGCTGGCTGCACTCAACATATATTTATGGAGACTGAACATCTCACTACTTTTTCCAATCTGCAGATGTATCTTTTCTCATCCTTTTATGCTATCATTACATTAACTGCAAGACTTGTATTTCAGGGGTTTAATAAATAGCATCGCTACAATACTTTACGGGAATGTTTCATAACGCTCTACTTAATTTCTTTTCTTACCATGATACAAAATGATTTACACAGTTCTGTGAAATTAGAGCCTCCAGGAGCGGAACACTTCTTGCTGCACAGTGATTATCTCCGTTAAAAAATAATAATAAAATATCCCTAGGCTGTATATACTGCAGAGTAGCTTAAAGAAATAGAAATATTACGCCTCTGTATTGATTTCTGAAACCTTTGTTTTTATGGCTTTGCGGCCAGTGAATTACTGCCAAGCGTTTGCGAATTTAATCCATGCTGCAGTTTGGAAAAAGAACAGCAGGTGGCAGCAGTACATTCAGATAAACAGCAGGCTGCATGGACAGCCCTTTATAAACCTTAATAAAGGAGGTCCTTGGAGTTTACTCAACACACAGAAGCACAATTTGGAAGCACATATCATATCAGTGACAAGGGACGAAAGCATAACAAGAGGAAAATAAAACAGTACTCCTTTACTAGAAAAATAAGGATTTTTCCATTGAGAGAAATGAAGAATATTTCACTGCTATTAAAAACGACAGGTAAGAATCTAAAGTACATCTACACTTCCCATTATTTATACATCTGTTTTAGAGATTATGCTTAGTCTGGGTCTACAGTACTACTCCGTTCTAGCTGCAACTATAAAAATCTCCTTTCAAACTATTTACTTGCAATTTATAGATGTGCACTATGTATGAAACAAATTGCACAATTGTATTTGAAATTACTTTTATTTCATACATTTTGTAAACAAAAACAAATCTGGCTTCCAATAAATTAGAGATACTGTATTTAGCATCATTTGTTAATTTTGCTGTATCATTAATTACAACTACTGTATAATATGTATATATATATATATATATATATATATATATATATATATTTATTTATTTATTTATTTTATTATTGGAATAATTGATATACACAAGAACTATAACCATGCAATAGCACCACTACAGTATCTTTGTATCTGAAAATTAACAATAATAACAATATTGCTATTAACTAAGGTCTTAAATTTATGTACCACTGTAGAACAATCTTAATGGCTTGTATTATACAAATAGTGTGATTCTTACTGGGCAATCCAAGTATAGAAGTTGTGTAATATGCATTGCCATGGCACATATCTGTGTTTAGGTAACAATGTTACATTGACTTCAACATGTGCCATAATTCCGAGTGCGCCATTCAAGGTGTAATACAGTACCTGCAAGACGAGTACAAATGTTATTATGTTGCCTAGAACATTACATTAAATGCTGGGCTTAACATTTGCTGAATGCAAGGAGAAGCCTTGTTATAATTATATTTCTTGTTCCATACCAGTACATAGTGGCCTTTGTGCAAATTCATTACATTGGGAATTATACAGGTGCCTGTAGGGTATGTAGCAGATCTAATTCACTTTCAACAATTTGGCTTTTCGAAGAATCTGTTCTGACAGTTACCTAGCAAAGCAAGTCTACATGTCCTCTTACATTAATAGAGTATAGGGCAAATAGAGGTGTAAACAATACTGGTTTACATCTGGTTTGTATATAGTGAATAATAATAATCCTAAATAAAAAATATTATGGGTTCTAAAATAAATTTCTAGTTTATGATGTTAAAATGGGCTACAAACTAAGTTTATTTTAAGATCATTTTTTCATTAATTGAATTCATTTTAATTTGTGTAGCATTTTGAAGTATAGTAGTTATACCACAATCAAATTTAGATGTACTGCTTACAGTAGGGTATTACAGAACGAATGGCTCTTTAAGGTAAAGCATTTTAACTTTAAAGTGTTAAATAAATATTTAACTTGGAAAATGTTTTATGTACACCATATTTCTATATAATAGTCATTATTATTGATGATGATGATGACTATTATTATTATTAGTGTTTTATCTTTAAACAATGAAACAGATTTTGAATCTCGTAAATTTGTAATCTAACTGCTACCAATTTATGTTTAGATTTAACGCGACAGTAGCAATGATGTTTATTGCATTGCTCTACGGGAATTCTAATCAAGACAATAGTCTTCCCTGGAACCTTCCTCACAAAACTATTGATTTCTGCCAAAAGCAACATCATTCCTCCTTTTCTTCAACGCACAAATTGTTTTTCTGCCGTTATTCTTCCATATTGCAGATATTTATTTTGCGCAGTTCATATTGATTTATTTCTACATTTCAACATTTTATATTATGGAAATTCATATTTTTCACAGTTCTAACATTCTTATGTAAATTATTATGTAAATACTGTAGATCTAAAATGTATGTAGGGTCTTGTAGATCTAAAATGTATGTAGGGTCTTTGCACATTATACTGTCAGATAAATTGAAAATAAGATTAAGACTTTTGAAGAATTATATTACGTAAATAAACATCTCTCTCAGTTTAGGATCAATTCATTTTGATCAATGAGACAGCTTGAAACTTCTACATTACATGTTTTCCTGGTCGTAGTGAAATATAGATTTCAATGAAAAGTTTCCTGAATGGGAAGACGTCATAGTTGACAATTTTTCGACTTATTTTTTGAAAATATAATGCATTGTAAATTGTACATCTCCATGTAATTCCTTAACAGTATACAGATCTTGATTTGTATCTTTTATACAGTAGTTAATAAATTGCAGCTATAATTGTAAACATACTGTACCTAAATATTTATGTGTTTTCATTTGTTTCAGAGCTACAATGGATCAGAACATATGTGTTCTAACGCACGTCGCATTATCCCGAGAGATGATATCTCAAGACTCCCTCTCTCCAGTTTGTGACTTTAATCAGAAGTGACCCATTGTGTGCTCTTTGCAGTTGGTTCTTTTTACATTTCCTACTCTTCTGAAGATGTCTCCGACCATTGACTATGACAAAGTGGCTGCCCTTTACAACCAGAATGAGGAATTGTACCTTAGAAACTTTACCTTTCCATTAAATTACACTTACAACGATTATGAATTTGATAATGACGATGATGTGACCAAGACAAGAACATTTTATGCCGCAAAAATAGTCATTGGAGTGGCGCTTGTTTGTATTATGCTGGTATGTGGCATTGGGAACTTTATATTCATTGCAGCGCTTGCAAGATACAAGAAGCTAAGAAATTTAACCAACCTGCTAATAGCCAACCTGGCCATTTCTGATTTCATTGTAGCCATAGTCTGCTGTCCCTTTGAAATGGACTATTACGTTGTGAAGCAGCTGTCTTGGGAACATGGTCACATCCTGTGTGCATCTGTCAACTATCTCAGAACTGTTTCCCTGTATGTCTCCACTAATGCTCTGCTTGCAATAGCTGTTGACAGGTAGGTCATGCTTATGTAGATTTCATATATGAACGTGTTAAAACAAAGAAATTTGTGAGCAATTAAAATTAATCTACCGGAAAATATTCGGCTGTCTATTAGCTTTCTGCTGTTCAATCAATCTGAGCAGAGATGTAATACAGATTCCAAAGAATGGGGAAGTGGAGAATTGCCCATAGCAACCAATCAACATCTGCCTATCAATGCATTCAATAAATGCTAACCAGATGATTTGTTGATTTGAAGAAAATCTCCATATCTTGTCCACTTCTCCACAATTTAGAAGGTTTAATAAATTTCCCCTGGGGGCGACAACATATCTTCTGACCATGCAAACTCTAATTGTCTGCAAATCGGGGCTCGTTCTTCTGGTCGATAGGGTGGTAATCTCTTGTTCAGTTTAGCTGTATGAGATGTTAGTCATTACACTGTGAGTCATATTCCTTCCAATACAGTCACACCCACTCATTGGCATAGTCACTCTCATCAGTAATACGAAAACCTCCTAGGGCTAATATGGACATAAGTCACTTGCACATAAATATTCATTATTTGACTTAATCATTGTAATTGTTTTGCAACAATTCACTAAATCAGAGTTAAGCTCTCAAAATTCTACATAATCCAAATACAGTTAAAACAAATGTTTTTAAAAAAAGTTTTACAAAAGAACATTTCACCTGGAATGCCTGTTTTTAACAACCATATATTTGCTTACTGTAAATGGTCTTATACTATGCACTGTCTTACAGCATTTCAGCTTAAAACATTGACAAATGCACAGTACAGACCAATATCTTATTTTGGGAACATTATGGGGTGTATTCAGTTTCAATATTGAGGTAGCTGGAAGCCAGGAACCTTATGTGAAATGCAAACGTGTTCCACATATATTGTGGATGATACAATAGTAGCAATAGTGGAAGGCAAATGCATATTGCATCCTCCTGGTGTGCAAGCAGAAATGCAACAAAAGTATAGTGGCGATGCTGTTTTAAGCCCAAGCACAGCACAAACAGCATCACCAAGGGGAAAGTTGGAATATACTGTATTAGCTGATGATATTTTACCAATATAAAAACCTTATTCAAATGTGGTTGGATAGCACCATATGGCAATTCAGCAGGAGGTAATTATTACAAGCCGATGCCTCCTGCTGCAATATTGATACAATCTGAGGATCAGATCACACTCACATAGTTGCCTACACTCCTGCATTCTGCAGGAGACTGCCTGAAATAGCAGCAATCTCCCTCTCTCCCCGATTAGTCTAGCAATCTCCCTCATTTTAGAAGATTCCTCTCAGATGTAGCAGTAAACATCCACCCTTCTAGGTACCACGTTTATAATCTCTATTCACAATCTCTCCATATATGGAACTAGACATGAACTTTGGGTGGAGCATGACACGCCCCCTCAATAGGCCAAAGGTCAGGTAATCTCCATCCATCGATGGAGATCCCTGTCCTCTTTCACCACCAAAACGGTGGTGACACACCTCGTCTCCGTCCCAGAGATGTCAGCAGACTGTCAATCACTGACAGTCTGCTGCCATCCTGCTTCCAATATCGCAGGACTTGGTCACCCCCATGCAGAGCGGGTCCTGCGCATGAAAAAAGTACTGATAATTGATACTTTGCTTATCCAGTATCAATTGGAATTAGCCCCAATTTGCATATACAACAGATTACCCAGACACAAAGAGGGTGATTCAGGTTGGTTTACAAATTACATTTGGTTTGCTAATGGAAAAAACCATGTACACTGCAGGTGGGGCAAAAGGAGTTAGATTTGGGTGGGGTGCGTACTGTACTTCAAACTGATATATATATATATATATATATATATATATATATATATTGCAGTGTAAAAATAAAACTGCCAGTATTTACCCTGCACAGAAACAAAATAACTCACTCAAATCTAACTCTCTCTGTACTTACATCCACCCCACCTACAGTACACATGGTTTTGTCCATTAGCAAACCAAATGGGCTTTGCAAACCAAACTGAATCACCCCCAAAATATCCAGATTGGTTTTCAGACAATCACGGTTAATTCCATTTGGATTCAGTTCAAAATCCCAAATACTTTATTATGTACTAAACGTTTTGAAAAATGACCTCCTCTCAGGAAAAGATTATGTATTTTTAGGATTGTGGATGTTAATTCTCAGTTGGATTGTAGCTTAAATATAGTGAATTGCCAAGAGATAGTATGTTTCTATTTTTGCCTTGTATGGAAAGAAATATAAAACAAAACATAGTTAAATCGGGTATATTTTTCTTTGGGTTAAGAATATATTATTGTAGTGGTATTATATAACATCCCCTGTCAGTGGTGGATTGTAAACTTAAAAAGATTGGATTGGGCCCTGGAAAAAATTCTGACCATGATGTCACCTTCACGAGGCAGAATAAACTGTTAGATGAACACACAAGCAGGCATGATTTGCACACCGCTATCCCTAGCCACATCAGTTGTAGATGAGTTCATTGTAACGTGCAATGGTTGGCAGAGTCACAAAAACAGCAGATGTATGAGGCTGGGGCTTACATTCCAGAGGCAATTGAGTCAACTGCTTCTGGGCTCCAAGCACTGAAGGGGGCACCTGCATGTACAGCAGCACCTGTGTGGTTTACAGCTCACTTGTGACTGCTGCTCTTACAACAACGCGCTGTTGCGCACCCACTTGCTGCTGGTTAAATAATTGGCTCTATCTCATGAGCCCTGCTAACACCTGCAACAGGGGACAGAATGGCTCTCATCTGGTACAGCTCAGCCTGCGCTGCAGCAGGTGACTGCTGGACTGTGAGTTTGGACCTGCCAGTGAGTGAGGATTCTGATTGCTGCAGATATGTCATTACTCTAACCTAAAGGCCGGTGTCACACAGCATATACATACACACACATACTTTTTCTTAAGAGGAGGGGGGCACCAAACATCAACTTGCCACGGGGCAACTGGGATGAACTGAGAATGCCTCTGATACAGTATGTGGCATCTTAATAACAGAAGACTTATAGGGACCAATATACAAGCACTGCGTACTGTAGAAGCTTCCAAAGACCAATACACCACCGACCTTATTCTGGTCCATACACAACGCTGCAAATTTTGCAGCATTGCATGTGGATTAAAACACGGATCGCACAGCCGCCACCCCCCCCCCCCCCCCTTGCTTGCCATGTTCCCCGCAGGGCTGAGAATGGATGTTTTGCATAAACATCCATTCGCAGCCTTGGGTGCGGTGGCCAAATCATTAATTCGCTGACCATCTAATAATTTGGAAGGAGCATGCAAAACTAAGACACTCTCTGGTGTTTTAGATTTACCTGTTCGCTTTACAGGAACAGGGCAGGCAGCTTACATCCGGTAACGTCAGCTGCCCACCTCCGGCAGCCGCGTCACTGTCTAATTTTCATGGGAACGTCCAGCGTTTTCATGGGTACACCCATAAAATGCTGGGTGTTTCCATGGGCGCGTCCTCTCGCCTCTTTCTTAATTATAAACCAGTCTATTTCAGTCTACCCTCTGCCTTTCTTTCTGCCATGGTTGTCTTAAGCAATGGATATACAGTTCAAACTCAGATAACGGCCCTCTGAGACGGATGTGCTCTTAATCACTCTACGCACCAATCTGTTAATGTTCCAGGGAGCCTTGTTTAGCCATTGGCCCAGCAGGGAAACAATTAAGCACGGCCTTTCTGCTCATACTCATAGTATACAGATACTATGAGCATCTTTAGGTTGATGAATTTGATCTACAGAATAGGTTGATGAATTTGATCAAAACCTTGCAGGCTACACTAGTCTCATAACATTGGAAAGAGATCCTGCAAGTCTGGATACAATTTCTTACATTGACGCTGATAGCATCATAACTTCCCAAAAGAGAATTACTTGTCCAGTGCCCCGAACATAGTGCATTTGACCATTACATTCAATACACATTATGCCATGTAGCCAGGGGGAACTCTAGATATCCATGGGCATGACCATGATACTGTGAAACATAGAATACACCAAATTCGCTGGTGCTGATACAGGGCCCAAGGAGCATATAGTTTGTATTAATGGTAAAATATTACCCATAACAAAAATAAAAACAGTAATCATCCAATGGTCCAATGGTTCTTACTCAATAATGAATTATACAGTACAAATGAAAAAAAATGTTTTTTCATTTGATAAAATATTGCACATAAGTATTTAAATTCAGGAAACATTTTAGTTCAAAGTGCAGTGCTAGAATAGCAAATTGGCATTCGTAAAAATTGAAAGAGAAATTTCCCAGGGATGTGTCGAGTGTTGATGCACTTCCTTCCTCCACCTAATTAGATTGGTATTAAGAAACACTCCAAACACTGATTGAGTGCGTTCTATGGCACTTACTAAATCTATCACTTATTTATACTTTTTTACAGGTCACTTGGATTTGCGTGCACACTCAAGAGGAAGTGGGTGGGCAGCTGCCCACCTCGGCACCCATATCACGGGTTGATATCCATGGGAACACCCAGCATTAGCATGGAAACACCCATGAAACACTGAGCGTTCCCATGGGCGCGACTACCCTCCGTTGCCCCATACCCCAGTCTGCAGTGTTGGGTGTGTGCGCCCAGCGAACATATGTAGACACACAACATCTGTCCCCTGTGCGAATCAACAAGAATAACCCCCTATGGGTGGTATTCAATGGTGGCCAGATTTTTTCCTAAAAATTCATACCTATTTAATGCGGACCTTTTTGATCAGTCTTTGCGTCAATGCAGGTTTAACTTTGTTTAAAGATAAATCTGCATCTGTGGAGTCATTTGCTGATCCATGTATTTTACAACCATGACGATCTTTCCAGAAGTGGAAAAATCGCCATTGAACTGAATAGGTCGAATGTAAAATTTAAATGAAAATTGTCAAAAAGTGCTGATTTTTTTGACTGTCGGAAAAATCGGCATAAATTGAATACATCCCTGGGGCATTATACAATAACATCTTTTGAAACAAAAACTGTAGTTTATTAATTTTATTTTCATTTTTTTTTTTTTTGACAGATACTTGGCCATTGTACATCCATTGAAGCCTCGGATGAATTACCAAACTGCTTCATTCCTGATTGCCTTGGTTTGGATAATCTCTTTACTCATCGCTATACCTTCGGCTTATTTTGCTACAGAGTCAGTACTCGTTATTGTAAAAAGTCATGAAAAAATATTCTGTGGTCAAATTTGGCCAGTTGACCAACAAATCTATTATAAATCTTATTTTCTTTTCATTTTTGGGATTGAGTTTGTTGGCCCAGTTTTAACGATGACTTTGTGTTATGCCAGAATCTCCAGAGAACTTTGGTTTAAAACTGTTCCTGGCTTCCAAACTGAGCAAATACGTAAACGCCTGCGATGTCGAAGAAAGACGGTTTTGGTGTTGATGTGCATCCTCACAGCTTACGTTCTCTGCTGGGCCCCATTTTACGGATTTACCATTGTTCGTGATTTTTTCCCAACGATTTTTGTAAAGGAAAAGCATTATCTATCTGCTTTCTACATTGTAGAGTGCATTGCCATGAGCAACAGCATGATTAACACAATGTGCTTTGTGACTGTCAAAAACAATACTATGAAATATTTCAAAAAGATCATGCTTCTGAAATGGAGGTCCACGTATAATGGAAGTAAATCTAGTGCTGAGTTAGACATTAAGACAAGTGCCATGCCTGTTACAGAAGAGGTTGATTGCATTAAACTCAAGTAATTTTTGTACAGTATGCTACAGTAGACACGTATGTCATCTATAACTCCATCCAAAATTTCAAAAAAATTCCTAAGGTTTGATAAGTACAGTCCTGCTCACCAGAGTTATAGCCATTTTTGACTATAGCAAGTCTTGTACAAAAGCACCAATGGTCCATACTGCAGATTCTATTCTCTACTAATGTGTGCCTCTTTGAAAGTGGCTATGCAGGTGTTGTTTGGTATTGTCAACCTCACTTGAGTACATTCTTTCTTTTTAAAGTGTGAGTTGTACAACTTGTGTGCATTTCGTAATTGTACTAAATGTTGTATAGAGCACATTAAAATTGTTCCCACTCTCAATAGACACTGAATGTAAATAAGCAAATGCAATGTTCACCAGGTATTTAAAGTGCCATGTTTTTCTACAGAATGAAAGTAGTTATGCTTTTCACAATTAATGCTTCAGTAAATCCTTGAATTATATGTGTGTGTGTTTTGTTTGTTTTATCAGCAATTGTTTATTTTCACTAAAAACTTTCTGTGCTACTTGACAAATAGTGCAAAAAGTGTACAACATTTGGAAGAACCTTACAGTAAACTAGGAAATTATAATAATACTAGTTTCCAGCTTGTCAAAATGGCGCAACAACATAACAGTAATGTTAGCGCTGGCGCCTGTGTGTGGTTAAACAAAGCACCACTTCAATTGCGCCATCTAGTGACTGGCGCACAAAACACTTTACTTTCCCCCATGAAGGGGAAGAGTATCATTAGCCTTTGACTATATAGGATGTTTTTGCAATCCATTTGCAATCTATTTGCTATCACACCTACAGTATCATAAAGAAATGTTAACCCTGCAACATTAAACTTTTTTATTTACTTACAAAAATATGTAACTTTATTGTCTATTATTATTCGTATTTATTTGCAGAACAACAACATGTTACACAACAGTTATAAGAGTCTTTTGAATCATTCATGCCAATTCCATTCAGATTGATCACAAGTCAGTTCACCTTACAGTACTGTGTGTTTTTGGCACATTGGTGGAAACCAAGCCAAACCTCAGCACTCTGAGACTACAATGCTAACCACTGCACTAGCATACAGTAAATTCCATCTATATTAGTAATTCCCAAACTCAAGGACCCCCATCAGTTCATGTTTTCCAGATCACCTGGAAGATGCACAGGTGTGCTCACTACTCACTGACACATTGTAAAAATCCAAAGGTTTAGCTAATTATTTCAGTTGTGATTCTGTAATGAGACCGGCAAACAGTATCAACTGGGGCATGAAGGCCCCACTGGGAGAATTCAGTTGTAGTGGCTTAGGGGTGTGGCCAACCTCCAGAGGGGGTGAGGCCAGCTAACACAAAGGGGTTGGCTAACTATTAAAGGTATCAATGCCTAAAGGAGTCTTCCGTAGGACACTACATAGATTACCTATTTGTCTTATGGTCATCTACGGAAGACTCCTTTTGGTCATTGATTGACTCTCACAATTTGTCATCTAGCCCAATCAAGTTTACCTATACAGTAAGCACTGAACTTATTAATTTTCTTGATGTCACTGTTTCCATTTCTGACAACAATATCTCCACCGCTATTGGCCACTGGTTCAAGTGAACAGCCGGTTGCCCGACATTTTTCTGCAGCAAAATCACCCTCTTAATTCCATTCACTATCATGCCATTGACATGGTGCCAATACTTAAGGGACTTCTGGAAATGCTTGAGTAAACAGGAACGTTTGAGTCTGTTTGGAAGGATTTCAGAGTGGGAGCCTCTCAAACTGTGCAGGGAAGTAACTATAATAATATTAATAATAATTGTATTTATAAAGCACTCTTTCTCCAATAGGACTCAAGGCACATAACAAATAGCATAAATGTAATACAGTACAGGAACAATGAAGTGAGTTCCATAGAGTGGGAGCTGTATGTCTAAAAGCTCCACCCCCAGAGGAATTACAGGAGATTCTAGGTACTGCTAAAAGTCTGTCTACAGTTCTCAGTATTTGGGTAGGACAGCGTGGAATCAGAAGCTGCGTCAGGTACCTTGGGCCTTGGTCATGTAGTGCTTTGAAATCAGTAAGTTAATCTTGAAGATGATTCACCATTTTATGGGCAGCCAGTGAAGGGAGTAGGGAATGGGAGTTATGTGGCTAGATTGGGGCTAGTTGGTTCAACAGCCTGGCAGCTGTGTTTTGTACCAGCCATAATCAGTGCAATTCTTTTGCTGAGAGACCAAGGTAGATCACATTGTAGTAATCTAATTAAGATGATACAAATGCATGTATGACTTTTGGCAGATCTTCAGAGGGGATTCTGGCTATGACCCTCAGATGAAAGAATGAGGATTTGATTGTGGCCGATATCTGAGATTTAAGTGTCAGGCCACCATCCAGCACCATACCAAGATTCCACACTTGAAGAGAGTATTCTAAGCCAACAATGCTTTCTTCCAAGCGTGGGGGTAAGGCAGTTACAGATGGTGAGCCATAGATCTAGAACAGCTTTCACTCAATAGGGCAAAAGATTTTCACAGTGATGGGACACAGGTGATGTAATTGAGGTTATGTTGGATTTCTGTAGTTTTTGAAATCAGAATGGATTATATGAAATCGAAAAGTCGTCAATAATACACATTTTATTTTTTATTTTGTCTGCATTTATGGACTGAACCATGTTGTCTGTGTCCTTCTGTAAGAGAACAAGGGAAGGTTTTGCTATAAGCCAGGCATGTCCAAACTGTGGCCCTCCAACTGTTGTGAAACTACACATCCCAGCATGCCTTGCCATAGCTTAAGCATTCCCTAATAACAAAACTGTGGCAAGGCATAATGGGACTTGTAGTTTCACAACAGCTGGAGGGCCATAGTTTGGACATGCCTGCTATAAGCAATCATTTATCTAGTACATTCTATAAAATGATAGGTGGAATCTTACTAGTTACTATCGGAAAGAACTACTCTTATTTCCTTAAAAAGATTTGATCCCCCCCCCCCCCACACACACACACACACACATGATGTAGTGACAACTAAGAAGCAACAATTTGCACTTTGCCGTTGTTATTAGAATGCACATAATTACTAACCTCATCACTATCAGCCAGTAAAACAATGCTGGATATACAACTAGCATGTATTTTCCTCTTTTTGGAATGTAATCTAATTTGCCAGGAGTTACGCGTTTTGCTCTAATGAGATTAGGATGCTTCCTAAAGTTGGATCAGAGCCGACATTCCAAGTTTTGTTTCTTAGTGACCTTAACTGAGTCTATGTGAACATGCGTCACACTGGATGGATGTCATGTTATCCATGTAAAAATTTTCAAGACAACAAAATTCAGGTTTCTATATCAGCTGATATTGTACAGAACGTGTGACTTTTATTTCCTGAATTGGTTACTTTCTTGGTTCTTGTAAGTTTATTGGTAAAGGAGAATCTAGAACCACAACATTGTCTTATTGCTTATCTTCAATTGGCCCGCCAGTTGGTGTAAATTACACATTGAATTACAATATACATTTTGGGGAATCGGTAAAATAGGTGTAATTGTGCTTCTTAAGACAATCTTAAATATTGCATCTTGTTATGTGGCTATTTCTTCTTCATAACCACTACTTAATACAATTGTAGGTTTTAAAAATACAGTAGGAGTCTAATGTAATTTCATTTTGTGATGTTATGTCACCAGTATCTACATATACTAATTGCCTTGCATAATGCACAGCTGGCTAACGTTTACCACATATTGCAAGTCAAATGAGCATATGAATATCAGTACTTCTGTTCTTTTCTTTGGTTCCACTTACATTAGCATTGCTTCTTTTCTTGTACTCTACAATGTATTCGGCAATATTGAATTGCCCGATTACATTTACTATTTTTGTTTATTATTGCTTTGATTCATTGAATATTTTCTTCCATATCTGAACCACTTTGAGCATAAGAGTAAATTTGTTTCCTACGGGGATGACTTTCACATTGCAGTACTATTGCCAAATCATATAATTCTCAAATTGCTGCCATTAGTCACTAGAGTTGTGATTTCAGATATAGGGCCTGATTCACGTCCGATTGCTCCCCAAGGTATTCACTCCAGGGACCAATGTTTTAGCTCTGCACATGCGTATATGCCACGCCACCAGTGGTGTAACTACTGTAAGGCAGCCCCAGCAGCCGCTTGGGGGAGCAAGCAGCAGTGGGGTCTGTGTGGGTGCCGGCTCGACGCACTGACATGCTGCTACTTGCCGCTACCCACTGACAGCACTGGAGGTGAGTCAGCCACAGCACGGGTGCGGCCATGATTCAATTGACTGTACACAGAGCCAGCTATTGGCTACTGTGTACAGGATGGGCATGCTAGGGGGGCCTGGGATGTGTCGGAGCCGAGGGAATCAGCAGTGTATGCTGGTCTCTCTTCCTCTCTCCTGCTTCAGCTTCTCCGTTATGCATGTGACGTCATCACATCACACGCTGGGGATACACGCTGGAGAGGAGCCTGGGGGGGGGGGGGGCGCCACAAGCTTTTTGGCAGGGGGGAGCAAAATTTATAGTTACGCCACTGCACTCCACTGTTTAGAAGAGATAACCGCAGTAGCAGTGCGGCTTCCCATTCAACAGTACCTGTGTATAGCGGAACTTGGAATCGGTTATACTGTCTCCAAAAGGTCCGGTGAGCGACCTAAATGTATATATTGCCTCCCTGCATTTGAGGATTTTTTAATTCAAAATAATTTTTTATAAAATGTCTTTTTTGGTTTTGCTGTTTTATTTTTGTATTTTTAATAGAGACTGTAAATTTTAAAGATATTTGTTGACATATTTGTTCCAGGTGCAGCAGCTGCAGGACAAGAGCGCTTGAGGTTGCTGGATTTACCAAAATTTCTCTAGCTTTCCATGTGAATCAGGCCCAGTTTGTATTTCCTCACTGCGGTACTTGTGTACTTTCACGGCTCCCATCGCATGCCATCGCATGCCATATGTAGTGGCATGCGATGGCATGTGATGGGATGCGATTTTTGCCGTTTTAAGCATTTTTTTGAAAAAATTCACAGCGAGCCCGTGAGGGGCCGCGGTACGCGTCCTACGACCTTTTCATACCCCCACTATCCACGTCGGCGTGGAGTTGAGAATAGAAAGTGCCCAAAGCATGGCGAGCGCAGCGAGCCCGGCGAGGGGACGCGGACACCTGTGAAGCCCGCGAGGGGACGCGGACACCTGTGAAGCCCGCGAGGGGACGCGGATACCTGTGAAGGTATCCGCGTCCCCTCGCGGGGCTCGCTGCGTTCGCCACGCTTCGGGCTCGGTGGCTCGCTGCGCTCGCCACACTTTCTATTCTCAACTCCATGCCGACGTGGATAGTGGGGGTATGAAAAGGTCGTAAGACGCGTACCGACGCCCCTCACAGGATGGCTACGCTCGCCACGCTTCGGGTTCGCGTTGATAGTGGGGGTGGTACAGCCTGAAAAATGACATTTGGGGGCCATTGAACATGTTTGATACTAATTTCAATGCATTTGGATGCATTTCTGTTAAAAAAAAATTTCTATGCGATGGACATCATGGGAGCCGTGATTGTACACAAGTACCCTCACTGCTTCTTATTTGGCTGATTTACTTCATGCAATGTGATTGGATTAAGTTATTCAGCACATCCCAGGGAAAACCTGTATCAGTGTGTGAATTGATTTATGAATCATTGAAATTGTCTTATTTTTGTTTTCTGAACCTTAGGGGTTTATGTAATAAAATGGGAGATCTTTTTCAGATGGGATGTTGCTATGGGCAACCAATCAGATCCTATCTATTATCTATAAGAAGCAGATTCTGATTGCTTGACCACAGCATAATTATAAAATATTGTGAGGCATAGCTGGGGCATTTGCATAGTATATTATGAAGTAGAGCAGGGGTGCGTTATTACCGGCCCTCCAGCAGTTGGCATGCTGGGATATGTAGCTAGAGGGCCCCTTATTGCCCAACCCAGAATTAGAGGAAGCATGGGCAGTGGATTAAGGAGGTCATTCTTCTTTGGGAGCGTGCCCATGTCGATGGTGAAGCCCTGTGAATGCGTATATTCGCTTATGCGCATGTGCAGGGCTCCTGTGCGGGCGCCCTCGGAGACTTTCACAGTCTCTGTGCTGCTCGCACCGGGGGGGACATGAAGGAGGTGTGAATGCACCAAAATGCTGAGTGCACCCAGGAAAATGCTGGGAGTCCCCATGCGAACGCAGACAGGCACCTGGCTTCCGGGGGCGGGTGGCAGACATAACCAGGCATCCATTCATTGTGCTCTGGGTATCTTCACTGGGCTGCGAGGAGTGGGTGCGCAAACCAGAATGACCACCTAAATGTGTCCAGAAACCTTGCACGGGCCCTGTATAAGTATTCACCTCTTTTGCTAATAAACATCTCTATAAGCCTTGATGCAATCCGCTGTCTTCACAGGTCACATTATTAATTTGCTTCCACCTGTGCCCATAATCTCAAACACTTAAATAGACAGCAGGGATGTTTCAATCTTATCTCCAGTCTGGGATGATTTGATAATTACTGCTCTCCGATGTCCTGACTTTGGATGAAAACAGTGCAAGCAGTTCTGTAAGTAGAAAGAATTGCAATGTCCAGCAAAGGTGTAAAGCCCCCCATACATTAGGCCAACTTGTCCTAAGGGCAAGTAGGATCCAATTCTCCTCAGAGCCACCCAGAAGCTCCCTGGGAGGCTCACATACAATTAGGCACTTGATGTGCCATTTTTTACATGTGAGAAATCACATGTGATTAATCACATGTAACACTGGAGAGCTGAAAGGCATTGAGGAGCAGCGGGTGCAGCGGTGGTGAGGAGCAGGGGGCGGGAGCAGTGGCGGCGGGTGCAGTGGCGGTGATCAGTGCAGCGGGCAGGCAGCGGCGGCTATTAGAATTTTAAAATAATGTGACAAATAACTGGCCAGCCTCTGATTGGCTGAGAGACAGTACTCTCAGCCAATCAGTGGCCTCCCTTAAGGGTGGCCACTGATTGGCTGAGAGCTCTCAGCCAATCAGAGGCCGGACAGTAATTTAACACATTATTTTAAAGTTCTAATAGCGGCCGCTGCCCATCCGCTACCAGAAGTCGGATGTAATCCTACATGCTGCACGTCCGACCTCCTGATCTGGTCCGATGCACACGGGACCACGCATTGGATAGGATCAAATGTCACACATGCGATTTTGTGCCCGATTTCATCCGATTTATCAGCCCAAAGTGCCGAAAATGGGTGAAATCGGCCCAAAATCGCATTGGCCCTTATTCTAGTTCATTCTTTCTGACAAATTCCTTCTTAGATAGACAAAACTATGTGCACTGTGGGTGGGGCAGATATAACATGTGCAGAGAGAATTAGATTTGGGTGAGTTATTTTGTTTCTGTGCAGGGAAAATACTGGCTGCATTATTTTCCACTGCAATATAGATCTCACTTTGAAGTAAAACCCCACCCAAATCGAATTCTCTCTGCACAAGTAACATCTGCCCCACCTGCAGTGCACATGGTTTTGTCCATCTAAGAAAGAATTTATCAGAAAGAATGAACTAGAATAACCCCCATAGTTTATGTAATAAGATGGGAATTCTTTTTCAGATGGGATGTTGCTATGGGCAACCAATCAGATCCTCTCTATTATCTATAAGAAGCAGATTCTGATTGCTTGACCACAGCATAATTATAAAATATTGTGTGGCATAACTGGGGCATTTGCATAGTATATTATGAAGTAGAGCAGGGGTGCGTTATTAACGGCCCTCCAGCAGTTGGCATGCTGGGATATGTAGCTAGAGGGCCCCTTATTGCCCAACCCAGAATTAGAGGAAGCATGGGCAGTGGATTAAGGAGGTCATTCTTCTTTGGGAGCGTGCCCATGTCGATGGTGAAGCCCTGTGAATGCGTATATTCGCTTATGCGCATGTGCAGGGCTCCTGTGCGGGCGCCCTCGGAGACTTTCACAGTCTCTGTGGTGCTCGCACCGGGGGGGACATGAAGGAGGTGTGAATGCACCAAAATGCTGAGTGCACCCAGGAAAATGCTGGGAGTCCCCATGCGAACGCAGACAGGCACCTGGCTTCCGGGGGCGGGTGGCAGACATAACCAGGCATCCATTCATTGTGCTCTGGGTATCTTCACTGGGCTGCGAGGAGTGGGTGCGCAAACCAGAATGACCTCGTAAATGTGTCCAGAAACCTTGCACGGGCCCTGTATAAGTATTCACCTCTTTTGCTAATAAACATCTCTATAAGCCTTGATGCAATCCGCTGTCTTCACAGGTCACATTATTAATTTGCTTCCACCTGTGCCCATAATCTCAAACACTTAAATAGACAGCAGGGATGTTTCAATCTTATCTCCAGTCTGGGATGATTTGATAATTACTGCTCTCCGATGTCCTGACTTGATGAACTGGATGAAAACAGTGCAAGCAGTTCTGTAAGTAGAAAGAATTGCAATGTCCAGCAAAGGTGTAAAGCTCCCCATACATTAGGCCAACTTGTCCTAAGGGCAAGTCGGATCCAATTCTCCTCAGAGCCACCCAGAAGCTCCCTGGGAGGCTCACATACAATTAGGCACTTGATGTGCCATTTTTTACATGTGAGAAATCACATGTGATTAATCACATGTAAAACTGGGGAGCTGAAAGGCATTGAGGAGCAGCGGGTGCAGCGGTGGTGAGGAGCAGGGGGCGGGTGCAGTGGCGGCGGGTGCAGTGGCGGTGATCAGTGCAGCGGGCAGGCAGCGGCGGCTATTAGAATTTTAAAATAATGTGACAAATAACTGGCCAGCCTCTGATTGGCTGAGAGACAGTACTCTCAGCCAATCAGTGGCCTCCCTTCCGGGTAGCCACTGATTGGCTGAGAGCTCTCAGCCAATCAGAGGCCAGACAGTAATTTGACACATTATTTTAAAGTTCTAATAGCGGCCGCTGCCCATCCGCTACCAGAAGTCGGATGTAATCCTACATGCTGCACGTCCGACCTCCTGATCTGGTCCGATGCACACGGGACCACGCATCGGATAGGATCACGTCACACATGCGATTTTGGCCCGATTTCATCCGATTTATCAGCCCAAAGTGCCGAAAATGGGTGAAATCGGCCCAAAATCGCATTGGCCCTTATTCTAGTTCATTCTTTCTGACAAATTCCTTCTTAGATAGACAAAACTATGTGCACTGTGGGTGGGGCAGATATAACATGTGCAGAGAAAATTAGATTTGGGTGAGTTATTTTGTTTATGTGCAGGGAAAATACTGGCTGTATTATTTTACACTGCAATATAGATCTCACTTTGAAGTAAAACCCCACCCAAATCAAATTCTCTCTGCACAAGTAACATCTGCCCCACCTGCAGTGCACATGGTTGTCCATCTAAGAAAGAATTTATCAGAAAGAATGAACTAGAATAACCCCCATAGTTTATGGGCACCTTTAGGAATTACCCACACAGACAAACCACTGTCATTGCTGCAAACAGAGCATCTACTAAGCTAATGGTATGTAATGACAGGCACTCCTGCCGCTGTGGAACTACACATCACAGCATGCCATGCCACAGTTTTAGCAGTTTATAATTAGATATTCTAGGTTTCGTATTTGTAATATTAAAGTAGTGGTAACAGTTTCTTTAAAAATCAATTTACATACCATGATGTGAATAGCATTTATAGCCTCCACGGCTTGATTGGTGTCGGCAGGAAGTCCCAGGCTGAGCAGATTTACTGCATGCACTGGAGCAAGTCATGATCGGACAGGTAAGAGATAGCAATGTGTAAAAACAGATATAGGATATGACCTTTCCTTGGCGCAATGCTGCCTTTAGTTCGTACTAATCCCCAGTTATCACCAAATAACCACCAACAATAGCCAAAAGTCCATTCTTGTATTTTCTTGCTATTGTTTTAGGTAAGAGGGTACTTGTGACTTATCTGGGCGCCCGATGTTGAAATTGTATGCCAGTACCCTAAGCATGCGATTTGATGCGATTTGACGAGATTTCCCTTGAAATTCCCTTGAAGAGAAAATCTCGTTGCATTGTATGCTATTGTATTGCATGCGATGCGATTTGATGCGATTTGATGCGATTTTAATATGTACAGGCACCCAGATGCCTGTTTCATATGTGAAATGGCCCCCCAGACCCCATTTTTAATTGTATACCCACCCTGATGGCTAAATGACCCCCATTGTTAAAGCCACCCCACTATCAACGCCAACCCGAAGCGTGGCGAGCGCAGCGAGCCCGCGAGGGGCGGCGGTACGCGTCCTCCGACCTTTTCATACCCCCACTATCCACGTCAGCGTGGAGTTGATTTTATATAGTGTGGCAAGCGCAGCGAGCCACCGAGCCCGAAGCGTGGCAAGCGCAGCGAGCCCCACGAGGGGACGTGGATACCTTCACAGCTATACGCGTCCACTCGCGGGCTTCACAGGTATCCGCTGCGCTCGCCACGCTTCGGGCTCGGTGGCTCGCTGCGCTCGCCACACTATATAAAATCAACTCCATGCCGACGTGGATAGTGGGGGTATGAAAAGGTCAGAGGACGCGTATCGCCGCCCCTCGTGGGCTCGCTGCGCTCGCCATGCTTCGGGTTGGCATTGATAGTGGGGTGGCGTTAACAATGGGGGGCATTTAGCTATCAGGGTGGGTATACAATTAAAAATGGGATCTGGGGGGCCATTTCACATATGAAACAGGCATCTGGGTGCCTGTGCATATTAAAATCGCAGCAAATCGCGGCAAATCGCGGCAAATCGCATCGCATGCAATCTGATGCGATGCGATTTGACGCGATTTTTAGGTGCGATGAAGAAAATCGGGCGCCCAGATAAGTCACAAGTACCGGTAAGAGATAGCAGCCTGCAGAGCACATGATTAAGACTCTTTAATATATTCCTCCCAGCTTCAGCAGGGCTAGACCTGGCATGCATAAAGCAGAGACCGCCTAGAAAAACTATTTCATTTTAAGTAAATCAGTAAAACCTCCCACTAATTCTAGGGCGAAAGGAAGTCTATTTATGTATCTTGCCTAGAGTTTTAGTTTAAAGTAAGCAGGTAGAATTATTTCACTGTATGCCACTATATTAGTAACTAATCCTAATTTGGACAGGTGAAATTCTCTATTTCAAATGCTTTTTTGCCTGTGTTTTTTGCATACCTTGTGCTCAGAGGTGTTAAGTTCATCCAAGTTGCTTGGAGGCAAACTGAAGGTTGGTGCACCCCACACCCTGATAAAAAGGGAAAACTATTTATATAGATTTAGGTAGAATGATAGAGATAATAAACTCTGCAGCAGCAGGTGCGTTGCAGAGTTGTGTTAGAAAGGCAGCGGCCACACTTGGATCCCACTGTGAACCACACAGGTGCTGCTGCACATGTAGGTGCCCCTTTAGTGCTTGGAGCCCGGGAGACAGGTGACACCATTGTCTCTGGGAGTTACACCCCTGCTTGCACTGTAGCTGAAACACATCCTTACTCAGTATGAGTTGACATTTTTAGGGATAACCTATTTTAGGGATAACATATTATTTATCCCCGATTATCCCCATCCTGATATCTCCATAACGGTCTACAACTCGACAATCTACCCTAGCCCACAAGCTTGTTGCCTAGGGGTCATCCAGGACTTTTTTATTCCTCACATTCAATCTGTCTCCAAATCATGTTACATGCATCTAAAAAGCATATCATCCAAAATACAACCCTATCTTATACAAGACACTGCTAAATCTTTAATCCATGCACTGATTGTATCAAGATTTGATTATTGCAATAGTCTCCTAACTGGTCTTCCCAAGAACAGACTCTCACCACTGCAATCTACTTTGAATGCTGCTGCTAGACTGATCTTCCTTGCAAGATGCTCATCGCCTGCTGATCCGCTCTGCCAGTCCCTACATTGGTTCCCTGTATTTTACTGTATTCATTATAAAATACTTCTATTCACATATAAAGCTATTAACCAGACTGCACCATCGTGTATCTCTTTCCTTATCTCAAAATATATCCAAACTCGGCTACTACGCTCTGTGCAAGATCTGCGTCTTTCTTCTGCACGGATCACCAGCTCCCATTCACTATTACAGGACTTTCATCGGGCTGCTACCACCCTATGGAAGCCCTTCCACGCACAATAAGACTCTCCACTAGCCTCCAAACTTTCAAGCGTTCCCTGAAAACTCACCTCTTCAGGCAAGCCTATCATATTTAAGTTCTACACACATAACCCTCTGAGGCACTTATGTATTATATAGCTTCCCTTCTGGACTTGTAACTTGGTGGTACTGCTATGCTATTACTGATGCCTGTCCTTCCCTATAGATTGTAAGCTTGCAGCAGGGCCCTCCTACCTCCATGTCTGTCTGTTGTTACCCAGTTTGTTCTATCACTGACTACTATTGTAAGGCCCAACGGAATCTGCTGCGCTATATAAGAAACTGTAAATAAATAATAAATGAACAGGTGATTCACGATCTTTGCACTTACTGCCAGCAGCCTGTCGGGTGTGTGTTTCCCTGGGAATTGTGCCAGGTGCCATCCTAGGAACTCTGCAAGACAAATGCTGCTGCTGTGGTACAGCGGGCGATGCAGTTCATCGGGTCCTCCATCTACAGGACATCTACAGCAATACTCGTTGTTATGGACCTGAGCTAGCATATTGGTGTCATTTGATTTTCAAAAGATCTGAAAGTCAGACACAATGCTGTATAATCTAATGTCAATTCAAATCTCAAATCGGCTTTCACGCTCCATTTCATTTCTGGTTGTTGCCCACATTAGTGCTTCATCAATACATGTTGAATATCTCTTATCCAAAATGCTCGGAACCAGAAGAATTTGGGATAACGGATTATTCCCTATTTCAGAATATTTTTATATTTCAGTGAAGTATCTTGTATTTATGTTGTACAAACATCAAACACTTGAAATACACACACATATATTTTATTTGTGCATAAAACAAGGTTTCAGAACATGAAACAAAGTTTGTGTCCTATCTCAGACCCTGAATGTGAATGCTAAGCAATAATTTTCTTGCACATATTTAGTGCCAGTTACATATCATGTCCCCAGTAGTGCCAGTTACATATCATGTCCCCAGTAGTGCCAGTTATATATCATGCCCCCAGTAGTGCCAGTTACATATCATGTCCTCAGTAGTGCCCGTTACATATCATGTCCCCAGTAGTGTCAGTTACATATCATATCCCCAGTAGTGCCAGTTACATATCATGTCCCCAGTAGTGCCAGTTACATATCATGTCCCCAGTAGTGTCAGTTACATATCATGTCCTCAGTAGTGCGAGTTACATATCATGTCCCCAGTAGTGCCAGTTACATATCATGTCGTCAGTAGTGCGAGTTACATATCATGTCCCCAGTAGTGCGAGTTACATATCATGTCCCCAGTAGTGCCAGTTACATATCATGTCCTCAGTAGTGCCAGTTACATATCATGTCCCCAGTAGTGACAGTTACATATCATGTCCTCGGTAGTGCCAGTTACATATCATGTCCCCAGTAGTGTCAGTTACATATCATGTCCCCAGTAGTGCCAGTTACATATCATGTCCCCAGTAGTGTCAGTTACATATCATGTCCTCAGTAGTGCCAATTACATATCATGTCCCCAGTAGTGCCAGTTACATATCATGTCCTCAGTAGTGCCAGTTACATATCATGTCCCCAGTAGTGTGCCAGTAACATATCATCTCCTCATTAGTGATGTTACAGATGTCCCCAGTATTGCCAGTTACATATCATCTCCTCAGTAGTGATGTTACAGATGTCCCCAGTAGTGCTGTTACAGATGTCCCCAGTAGTGCCAGTTACATATCATCTCCTCAGTAGTGATGTTACAGATGTCCCCAGTAGTGCTGTTACAGATGTCCCCAGTAGTGCCAGTTACATATCATCTCCTCAGTAGTAATGCTAGAGATGTCCCCAGTAGTGCTGTTAGAGATGTCCCCAGTAGTGCCAGTTACATATCATCTCCTCAGTAGTAATGCTACATATGTCCCCAGTAGTGCCAGTTACATATCATCTTCTCAGTAGCGCTGTTACAGATGTAACCAATTGTGCTTTTAGCAACAACAACAAAAACAAAACATTTTTTTTTCACTTTCTGGAATGTACAGTATTGTTTTAGTAATAACTTGGATAATGGATTTGGATAAGGGATACTCAACCTGTACATCATTTTTTGTTAAAGATATACTGTAGCTTTATATTAGGCATTAAAAATGTTACTTGTCATGTAATTCCTTTACTAAAATCATTAAACTACAGTACATCCCTGCAAGGTACTAAACTCTACAGTGCCCAAATGCAGTTACAGTTAGTGATACAAGTATGTAGCAAGTAGAAACACATTGCATATAAAGTACCCTATAAGTGCAATATAAGAAAGCTCTGCCATTGTAAAGGACAGGGCTGCCATCATAAAATGTGGGGGCTTACTGTGCGGGTTCCCAGCATTCCTGCTGCCCACTGCACTGCCTGTTAATGCCCCCCTGGCAGCGGGCAGAAGGAGGATATGGCCGGGCCTGGTGAATGTGTATGTGCTGCGGGCTGCGGATTGTGTAGTGGAGGATGGTGACCAGTTGACCCACTGGCATGGGCGGCTGTACTGCAGGGGGGTGCTGGCGAGCTGCTGCCCAGGCCCTACTCACTGTCAGCGTAGCCCAGCCCAAGACAGTTGTCCCCAGAGCACCCCCCTGATGGTGGCCCTGGTAAAGGATAGGATAGATAAAATGTGAATCAGCAAGCATAATGGCTATGTTGTAAATCAGAATTAGCAATCATATTTGCAATGAAGTAAAATGCACACCTATCTCGTGGCTCAGAGAAGCGGGTTATCCCTCTGATGTGGCAGGATTGTCTGATCAGATGGTTTGCCCACCCACGGCTGCAAGGACATTAGTATACATATATACACACACACACATACACACACACACACATACAGTGGGTAAAATAAGTATTGAACACCCCCTGATGTCAGCTGCCCGCCCCCTGCACCCGCATCACCAACAAATTTTTTATGTCCTAACATTTTCATGGGCATTCCCTCACGCTGCCCCACACCCCCAGCCTGCAATGTTATGTGTGAATGGGCAGGCAAATAAGCAATTTGCCACGCCTACTCACACAAAGCGGCTGCACATGAAAAACTTTATGTGCATGAGCAGTTGCTGACCATCGCTCCCCTGTGCAAATGCGCAGGGCAAGGAAGGCATCAGAATAACCCACAATATACAGTATTGTAAAAACAAATCTACAAGAGCTGTGTATAATACTAATTTGAAAAGCCAAATGCACCCAGGGACTTATATACAGTAGTTTAAGCTGAGAGATTGTCATCTGTACCTCCACAAGAGAAATAGCCTGAACATGTGTCTCGCTTGTGAGGGGGATAAAAGTCAGTGGTGCAAGTAGAAAAAATGTCTTAGTGGTACTGTGCCGCGTGGTCAGCCGCAACCCGCTGAAGACTGCCGGGCACGGCAGTTCACCGCTCTGCACTCTCTGCTCAGAAGACAGCCGGGCAGCACAGGCAGTTTGCCACTCGCTGACAGCTGTCATTTGGCTGTCACCTCTCTGCCATTCTCTCGGTGGGTGGGTGGGTGGCCGGCCGGCCGCGGCGGAGCTTAAATAAATAAATAAATGACAGCAGGGGGCACAATGCTCCCTGATCTACAGCCCAGCCTGTCATCTCCCCACCTTTCCCTATCGCCGGGTGACAGCAGCTACACAGTCTCCTGTGTGCTGCAGAGAATGGCTGTGGAATCTCCATATCTGCTGCCGAGAGGGGAGAAAAAAGTACCGTTGTATACCGGCCCACTTCGAACACTGCTGAAAACTTAACTGATGCAAAGCAGAATGCACAGCTTAGTTCCTCCTCGCCTATTTTTCTATTACTAAGAAACCGAAGAGAATATGTATTTTTTTACCTTATAATGAATTTAAGCCTATTTTTTTTTTTAAGAATATAAAATTGTTATCCGTGAGAATAATACCAACTGTCCTGGTTTTAGGGGCCGTTCCTGTGGCCGGCTTGGGGCTGGCAGTGTCCCGCTGCAGGGGGGGGGGTGCAGTTGGGAGTCCCCTCTGTCACTTGCTGAGCAGTACAAAATAGCTGAGGGGCTGGGGGCATGGCTAGAAGCTCACAGAGCCTCTGGGCTATGCCCCCAAACCGTCAAAATGGGGCATGGCCTCGCGGAATGATGCAAATGAAAGCCCCCTTTCTGCCAGGCCACGCTCCCCAAATTTAAATAGAAAAATAATATGTACAGTATACTGTATGTTGTTGATATTCAAGGTTTGCACATGCGCAATTATGCGCATGTGCAAACCTCGGTAGCAAACGGCTTTGGTGAGTTTCACATATGCCGAGCCGTTGCTCCACGAAGGAAGGGGCAGGAGCTGTCAGGGGGGCGGCAGCAGGGGAACGGCCAGTGCTTTATGGGCTTCATAGGCATTCCCCTACGAATGCAGGCTTTGCAATACCTGCTCGGGGCGGGTGACGTCACATGATATCATCACTCGCCTCAAATTCAGCGGACAGCGTCTGGAATAAAAGTCAGTCTAGACAGACTTTTATGACCGAACACATCCCCTCGCATGTTAGAGAGGGGATTCGCATGGCGGGGGAGGGCAGGCATTTTATAGTTTTTATGTATCAATTTATGATAAGATGATTAAAATATTTCTATTTGGAAATAAAGAATAGACTCATATGACGTATATGAGAAAAAGAGGGGTCAACACTAAGAGAGAGACCTAATCATCATGGAAAAAGTGTCTAAATTTGAACAGAATCTGATTGAAAACAAATGTAAAAAGTTCCAGAGAGACATAGATGATTATCAGTCAGGGAACATCAGAACCTATAATACTAAAAACAGAAATAATAGACATCAAAATCATGCACCATATGTTAAACAATATGAAAAAATTAGAGATATGAAGGTTTATGATAGCCCGAAAGAGTACTCTGACCGAAAAGGATACAACAGGAACCAATATATGAGGAAATATACACCTAGAAATCAAAAACACAGAGATAGGGATAGAGATGAATATCAGAAAGACAGAATTGAACATCCACACAGAAGAGATCTGGGTGCGAGATCCAAAATCACAGACACAGATAGAGTTAAAACGGATTACAATAGAAGGGATACTGGACCATCATCAGCTCCTTTTTTAGAGATGAATGGAAGGAGGAATCCCCCCCTAGACAGAGAACAGGGGTGCACAACCCCAAAAAGACGCCGATATTCAAGCGTAGAGGAAGAAGGGCAGGGAAGAAGGTTCAATTAAAACTTTCCAGACTTAAAAGCAACACCGATTTAGAAAAATCAATTTTTAATCTATCCTCGAAGAAACTTAATTTAGAAGAAACCAAATTGTTAACTAAGGGTTTGAAGTTCGCCCCTACTGCTCCACCTAACATATTCAACTTGTTTGTTGAACTGAATAGGTTCGTCCGCACACTGTGCAGACAGAAATATTTCGCTAACAAAAATAACAAAGATAAGGGAGAAGAGGAGATCCAGATCTTTCTGGACTCTGATGATGATTTAGCCCTGACCACACTTAATGATTTACTGAATGAAAACTCCCCCACAGCCACCCCCAAAAAAGTTTTTTGTATCAATAAATCATCCATTAAAACGAAATCCGAGTTTTTTCCCATCAAGAATAAGGGGACCCACATATAAAGTTTCTATAGAACAACTCTAGAAGATTTTAAGGCCCTTTGTAGTAAACCCACTAAACATAAGAACAACCTCACTAAAAAAGAAAAAGAGGCATTGGATACCCTTATGAAAGACCACTCAATAGTCTGTCGCCAGGCTGATAAGGGCGGTGGCCTAGTTTTGCAAGATAGAAGTGAATATGTAAAAGAAGCGGACAGACAATTAGAAAATCTAAATGTTTATAAACCCCTACTGTCTGATCCTACGCCCACTTACATCAAATCACTTAAACAATTACTTCTCGCTGCCCATGACAATAAAATTATTTCCAAAGACGAATTACGTTTTTTGTTTGTAGAACATCCGATCACTCCTGTATATTATCACCTCCCCAAGATCCACAAAACACTCACTGCACCTCCTGGACGTCCTATTATTTCTTGTGTGGGTTCACTTTCTTCTAATTTATCCCATTATGTTGACACATATTTACAACCACGGGTGACCTCACTGAGATCACACATTAAAGATACGACACAATTTCTAAATTTGATAAGTAACATCCAATGGAAAGACTCTTATGCTTTCCTAACCATGGATGTGGAAAGTCTTTATTCAAACATCCCGCACGATCTGGGCATAAAAACAATAGAAAACAGATTAAGAAATGATGGTGATCTCAGTGAGATTCACATTCAATTTATTTTGGATTCTATCACTTTTATTTTAAAGCATAATTATTTCACATTTTCTGATCGTTACTATTTACAGGTGATGGGGACGGCCATGGGGACCAGATTCGCGCCCAGTTACGCCAATCTTTACATGGGGGAGGTCGAAGACCACCTCGTGTGGGGAGGCGACTGGGGCGCGAGTCTGGTCTTCTATGGCCGTTATATAGATGATTTGTTTATAATTTGGGATGGGGATGTCACTTCAGCACTTTCATTTGTCACATATTTAAATTCAAATCAATATAATTTAAAATTCACGCATGTATACAACCAGGAAAGAGTGGATTTTCTAGACATCAGCCTTAAAGTGGTGGAAGGTGTCATCACTACCACTAACTTCTGTAAAGAAGTAAACATCAATGCATATTTGCATTTTAAAAGCGCCCATCACCCGTCATGGATTAAAAACATACCCAAAGGGCAGATGATGAGACTACGGCGCAATTGCTCCACGTTACAAACCTTCGAAGAACAAGCCAAGACTTTAGGCGAATCTTTTATTGCCAGAGGGTACCCAGAGGGTTTGGTTAAGGGGTCAATAGAGGAAGTGGGTAAATTGAAAAGAGAAAGCCTATTTAAAGAGAAAGTAAGAACAATCCCCTTAGAGGAGAGGGCAAATAACTTCCCCTTTATATCAACATTTAATAATCAATACAGGGATATTAAGAAAATTGTTCAGAAGAATTTTTCAATTTTACACAATGACAACACATTGAGGAGTTTATTACCTAAACAACCGTCATTCATCTTTAGGAAAAATAAATCATTAAAAACTATACTGGCCCCCAGTGTATTGAGAGACCCAAAGATACAGACGAACACATCCCTGGGGAATTGGCTTCCTAATGTACCCAATGGCTGTTATAAGTGTGGCAGGAATGCCTGTATTACCTGCAATTATATACAAAATAGAACAACCACAATAAAAATAGAAGGTGAAACAAAACCAGTTGAAATAAGGGGTTTCATCAACTGTAATACTGAGTATGTCATATACCTGTTGACCTGCGGATGCGGTCTCAGGTATATTGGCAGAACCACCAGAGCACTAAGAACTCGTTTCTTGGAGCACAGAAGGAACATCCTGAATAATAACTTGCTCCATAGTGTGTCCAGACATTACAGTGAAAAGCATAGAAGCAATCCTGATTGCCTGAGACTCACTGGTCTGGAATATGTAAAAACATCTAAAAGAGGAGGAAACAGATATAAGATCTTATGCAACCAAGAGATCTATTGGATGTTTCGGTTTGGTTCACTATTTCCTAATGGACTAAACGAAGCCTTGGAGCTTAATGTAGTACTATAATCTATAGCAATTTACACAGATTTTTCTTTGGGTTATTCCACAGACATATTGAGTGAATTGGGTGGAAATATAATCCACTCCTCCCGAATATATAACTATTTTCTGTTACCTTTATATTAAAAAATTGCATGTTTCTTCTAAAAGGGAACTTCAAAGAGAATAATTTGTATTATTATTATTATTATTTTTTATCATGATTATTTTTTTTTTTTTATTTAATTGATTCCAATATAGGATAATCTATTAATTCTAAGGAATAAATATAAATATAGTTATCGCTAATATGAGCGAATAACATCAGGGGGTTAATATCATATATTAACTTACCAATTAACTTATTTACTGGATGTACATTATTTAAATTATATATCATGTTGTTGTTTATATGTAAAATATGGAAATATATCAGTGGAAAGTTATGATTGAATTGTAAAAATCATCTGTAGAGATGGTATTATATATAAAAAATCCAGCACTTCAGAAATGCGATATATTGATGTGATTATGGAAACAATGTAACACAAAGAGAATGGTTATTGTTATAATCTGAGGATAGTACGTTCTTTTAGGGGGTGGGGCTATCCCAATGAAGTACTGTGGGTAATGTAGTTCACTCGGCCATCTATATGACCATCTATTTTCTATAATAATATACATGGAAAAACACCATTAAATGTATATAAATATAGGAACTCCACAACCGTGGTGATAAACAACTGAGAGAAATAACGTATCAACTCATTATTAAGTTCTGTATAAGTTGAGGACAATTGCGTAACGTCATTTCCGGTAGCAAAGCACCATGGGACATGTAGTTTTTCTTGTACGTGTTTAAGCTAAAGTATGCTTTCACCGTTACTGTGTAAATAATCATTAGTAGACAGAGTAATACAAGTGACACTAGCATAAGTGATATTGAGAACCGCTAAAGAGTTAGTGGTCAAAACCCACAAAGACCTATCTATCTGTAAGAATGTTTACTGCAATATAGCGATACGTCACTTCCGGTGACGCTTAATGTTGCCGAGGCAACGGAGTAACAAGGACACTGTTAGAAACTTCCGGCTAGGTCTCCACGAAGCGGTGAGAGACGCCGGATAATGAGAATAACCACTGAGACGAATTGGACAATGTGGCGTCCTACTGCATATATGTAGACCTATAGTAATAAGGTAACATGCTGATGGTTCTATTCTATACTTCTACCTAACTCTATGGTTGATATCCACTGTGATTGGCCAAACATCAACATGTGATATATGACATGTGATTAATAAATTTACATATGATGATGTAATGGTTTAATACCCGGAAGTGAATCCGGGGGTCATCTCTGTTAAAACATGTAAATACACTGTTATACGGTTTTTTATTGTATTATATATAAAGTACTGGAAGAATAGGGTCTGTCTCCCTCTAGTCCACTGTGTCTTTTAGTGTTATTTTTACTTTTTCTATGAGTGAATCAATTAATTATGTTAATTGTTCCCAGAGGACACTGGGTATAAATATGAGTCTGAGGCTCATGACAGCATGCCTTGATAAAGCTGGTGTAAGGCCAGCGAAACGCGTAGGTGCTGTGCTATTGCTTGGTTCCAGATCTAAGGACTAACATTGGAGGATCTACCTGCTCAATCTACTGCCCACGTTATCCCCTTTATTGGATGTCACCGGCTTAATTTTCAGAAGAGTGAATACTTCAGCCACGAGGTTGTAGGTGAGCTTCTAACAACTGGCTCCTCCCTCGGTTGGCTCACTCGGATTACAAATCGCCGCTCTTGGGACTCCAGCTCGAATTGGGACCAATTGGAAGGACAGTGCAGGTTCAATCCAACCAACTTTTGCCTTGGGACTGCCCAGTATATGTGAGATCTGGCTATCATATGTTTTTAAATCTACATTTTTTATACATATATTTTTTGTTTATTTTTATAATGTGTTTAAAATGCCATACTTCAATTGGTATTAATAAATAAGTGTATTTTACCCTTTAAATTTGATTCACTCATTTAAATTTGAGCGCTGCTATTACTTTGTTTTTTCATATGACGTATATAAATCTTGTGCTGCCTTCATTGTTTACTCATTCTGTTCTTTTTAGTATAAAATAGTCTACTTCTAGAATATTTCGATTTCAATAACATGAACTCATTTTAGACTTTAGTTCTTCAATAGTTGTATCTAGGAGGAGATCCTTTTGGTCTAGAATCTTAAGTTGGGTACAATGGAGCCATATCGGACCACTTGCCATTTCAGGATGACAAATCAGCTACATCGCTCAAACCAAGCGTAATCACTAATGACCTTGTTTATGCTAATTGAGGATGGAACATGACCGTTCCATCCGTAATTTAGCTCATTCCAGTGTGTGCACTCAATTTGGCTCAATTAGCATGAAATATGAAGGTCTTTATATGAATGCAATTGCCCCTCACTGCATTAGCTAATCCATTGGTATTAAGGACCTTATTCTGGTTGACTTGCAAAGCTTCAAAGTTCGCAGCTTTGCGAGTCCACCAAACACCACCCACATGGCTGCCCGGCCCCTTCCCCCCCTCATAAGCCGTGATCCCCCGCAGGCATGCAAATACATGTTTTGTATAAACCTTGCATGCAGGAACAAAATCATTTGATGGTCACCGACCATCGAATTATTTTGCAAGCGCTCGCAGATCTAAGACACCTCTGTGATGTCTTAGATCTGCAGGCGCCTTGTGTGGGAAGTGGGCGGGCAGCTGACATCCGCTGAAGTCAGCTGCCCGCATCCTGCATGTGTGTCAAGGGCGCATTAGCAAGGGAAATGCCCAGCATTCTCATGGGAACACCCATGAAATGCTGGGCATTCCCATGGCCGCAGCCCGTCGCCACCACCCCACGCCCCCTAGCCGCATGGTTAGGTGCGAACGGGAAAGACACCAAACATCACTCCACCCTGCAAAATGCACGGGGGAGCAAAGGACTAGAATAACCCCATAAGTTTCCATGGAAGATAAAAAGAACTACTGAAATCTAGATATTAACTTAAACTTATCTCTACATTAATTTGTATAAATAGAGTTGACAATAGCTTGTACCAAATTCCTATTATATGTGAACATGTAAGATAAATGAAAAGTGTTGGTATTAAGAGAACGAATGTTTGTACGTCCTCATCGAAAATAATAAAAAGACTGTGGATATATAAAAGCCAGAGATTACCAGAGATGCGTCAAACTCTCTCCCGACACATACCAGAACTCAAATTCATTATGAATAGGTTTCCATAGTTCTGTGAAAATCTGGTCCACAGAGTCATTCCCATAATTAAACTGAATTCCTGAAAATTACAAAAGTCTGTAGCGCTCTACCACAGTCACAGCCAGCAATAAATATTGTGATGAATAGTACTCCGCACATAAAGATAAAAACATATTTTAAATTTTTTTAAAGAAATATAAAGTGTCAAAATTATAGAGACACTGAAGGTCATTCAAACCTATATATAATCTGGACCAAAATTATGTATAACATTGCAAACAACATATGTTGACTTATTCAAACATATTGACTTATGGCCTTTGGCCAACCTGGTGTATTTTCTTTTCTTAAAATGATCACTTTGTCACTGCTAATCTGTACATGTCAGTCTTGCTTTATAGGCTATAGTAAATTAAGTGAACAATTGTCTTTCTAAAATCATTACATTTCTGGGATTTGGCTGGACAACTTGTTGTGGTATGTTGTTGTGGTGTGTGGTACAGTATCCCTCTGTCTGTATGTCTGGTAGCTTGTTGTATAACCTAATGTTCCTGAAAGACTCCAACTGACTTTCTCAAACCATTCCATTTTTCAAATTTGTCTAACTGCTCATTGCTGCATTTTTTTTCTCTCCAAAGAGCACTCTAATGCTGCTAGTAAAGTGATAATGCACTGTGAGCTTGATTTGGAGTATGATGCAACTCTGTGGCCCAAGCAAATGTGTTTAATGTAAGTGAATCGTTCTTATATATCCGAATCTATTTCTCAAGGCATAGTCTGCTGTAACAGTCATTTTGTGGGAAGAAAGGCACATTATGTATATGCATAAGGTACATATGATACATATAATTGAAAGTGCTCTAGATAACCACAGGAAGGATTGTTGGTATATTGATTCAGACACATCAGGGCATGTCAGCTGCAATGAGGGATGGGTCACTAAGTGAGTGTGACCCTAAAAGATTTGCATCAAAAAACGTTGACAGCCACAAAAGTTGGAACAACTAAAGCCCGCTAGAGAATTACTTTAAGAACAAATGTCAAATGTTTTATGTGCCACAAATGGAACCAAGTCTTATTGCCACCAGTGTCTGAGAGCGAAGAGGCCAAACAGATATATTTGGGAGAATTATCATTTCAGGCACTTTTAATGTAACAGATAATCTAATCCAATCTTTGTGGTTTCAAAGCACAAAAGGTATTTATTTGCATATATAAAGTATAAATACTGCCAATAGCATACACATGCTTACCTTTAGAGCCAGAGTTGTACAGTTTTATGCATTCACAATGAAAAAAGTGACATCACAACTGTCAACGAACTACACGTTAACGGTCACAATCATAGGATGAAGGGTCAGTATATCCAAAAATACCGACATCCCATTGGTTGCATCCTCAGTTCATTTGTCCCTGGAAGTGTACAGTATGTCTTAAAACTCCCTCTTATAGACATGTACAATCTGGTTACATAATGCATACATTAACTACAGTTTTTAATATAAGAACATACATATTTATTAGTTGCATGGTACAATCATCTCCTCTGGGTGACTGGAAACTTTCTTTTGAAGTAAGGAACAAAACAAGTCCAAACAGTTTGCATGTATTATCACTCAATTTAGAGATTTCTTCACACCCATTAGATCATAAACCTTGGACAGAACTAGAGAACATTTGGACTAAACTTTTTGGCACCTTATCTGTAACACTAGATACCCCAAATTGGATATTCCAAATTTTGTGTCCTTAACATGAGACTCTTTGAAAATATGGGACAGGTTGACAGGAGCACCAACAGGTCGGTTGGGCCCCTGTAAAGAAGGGGTATGGCCTCTGTGAAAAAAAAATGTTTTGCAGGCGGGCTCCAGTGTGGGTGCAGGTGGGAACACAAACCACCTGCTCAGGGAGAGAGGACAAGCTGCAGATGCCTCTCTCCCCAGCTTAGTAGAGTGTGCTGGGCTGGAGAGAAAGGCTGTGCTGTAGCGGCAGCCTGTCCTCTCTATTTCACTGCCGGCTCTCTGCAATGCGGAAGTGGGGAAGTGGGACCGGGGACCCTCCCTTAGACATGGCCCCAGGTAAAAAGTACCCGTGATATCATTTTATAAACAGGTTATACAGTATTGCCTACTCACATTATGTCAATAGAAGTCATAGCAAAGCTAATTCACAATATAAAATGACCCCTTGGTATTAAAGGGAAATACATTATTTAAATAACATATTTTCTAGTAACTCCCTCCAGCACTGAATGACAAGCTACAGTATGTTTAATTTGCCTAATCCAGAATTATGTACATACTACCAATAATATGTTGGGTCATCAGCTTTGTAAAAAAAAAAAAAAGACATGGATCCATCTGTTTTCCATTGCATCACATTTTTAAAAAAAAACAGACGCAAATAGCGTCAGGAAAGGTGGAGTTGCCTTTTTGGGGCCAGCAGTTAATTCCATTTTTGCTGCACCATTCTACAATATATTCATTTAGTTACTGGGTTTACCCCACAGCTAATTGGTCACACTGCTGATTCAAATATGCTGAGAAAGTCCACCTACTAATCCCTGACATTTTCTTTGCAGCCTTCGGAGCACTCAGACAAAATATGCGTTAAATGCACCTATCTTCATTTAACCCCTTCCCTGGCATACCCAAGAATTTTCCTCGCTATGCTTCAGTTCCCAGCTGAGCTGATCGCTGAACTCAGCTTCAGCGCTGCCCGGCTCCGGCTGCTAGGGTTTTTAGCACCCTCCCGCAAACTAGAATGCTTTTCTATGAGAATTACTGTTCAGGACCGATGTGGAGGTTAAATTGTTCCACCTCACCATTAGAGGTGGTGGAACTCTGTTGTACATTGTAATCTGCAAAATGTTGCAGTCCTATGTGGACCTAGGAGATTACTTTGTATAACCCTACAAAGCACCAAAGGGAGCTCTGCATTGAATTGTGCTTATATAATTTATCCATCATTGATTATAATTCTACAACTTCAATCGTCGTTTGTTTGTCTTTATTTAAATCCATGTTTAAATGAAATGCCACCTACCTTACACTTAATGGTCTGTGTAGCTTACAGCAAGACCTAACCAAGCATTTAATATATATTATTCAAAACAAATCGAATTTCCTTTCAATGTTAAACATAATTAGTTACGTTGTTGACACACAGCAAATTCTATGGATATTGACACCATAATCACAATTTGGAAATCTTCCCAGAATTCAGAAATTACAGCAGAAAGTTAACCTTCTGACAGTTCCAGAATAAATTATCTTTAACTAAGATACTACGTGCTTTTGAAAATATTCACAGCATTACAAGTCATTTATTGACTCGGATTGTGGTCTGCAAAAGGCTGCTATTCATGAGAACTCATTCCAGGTTCCACAAAGTCACTGACATGTTAATACAAAGAATGTGCTATTCTATTGTCTCGCTCCAATTGTCTCTCATGTAACCTATGACATCCTAATTTATAGCTTTCATCCAAGTTCTCCATGATTTGTCCTTATAATTCGTTAAGGCCTATTCTACCTGCAGACGACCAGAACACAGCCGCATCCTGATCTGTAGAACCAATTCCTGAGACACAGCTGGATGATGGCGAATGGAATTTTAGTTTGAACAAGAATGGTTTGAATAAATATTTGAAAAGTAAAAATTGCATTGGTTATTGGCAGAAAAGAGAATGTTAGTAGGATGGTAAGCAGGGATTCGAGGGGAAATGAAAAGAAAATGTACTTTAAACTGTATTGTATTGTAATTCTTTATAATAAAGAGTTGCACACAATTCCAGCTCAACCATGTTTGGTGAGAACATATGCTATAAGTAACAATAAATCGCTACCATGTAACCTTTCTTAATGTTGGACCATATAATGTTGGACTAGTGTGAGGAATCGCATGCGACACCCCGCCAACACACCCGGCACTGCCCTGGGGGGCTGGACCACATATGGTACATCGTATGCGGTCCTTTTGCATATACTATATCGTATGTGATCCCAGTCATGGCTGTGGGATCCAATAAATATTCATGGTAGCCTTGATTATCTGCCACTCCGATCAGCTGAGCATGGGAACGCGCCTCGGATCGGAGTCAGAGGAAAATTACTTGTTTCAAAAGCTCAGAATCGGATAAAAATGTTGCCATATCGTACTAGCGCAGGCGTGGAGAAACTGTGACCCTCCAGCTGTTGTGAAACTACACATCCCAGCATGCCTTGCCAAAGTTTTAGCATTCTCTAATAGCAAAACTTTGGCAAGGCATAATGGGACTTGTAGTTTCACAACAGCTGAAGGGGCCATAGTTTAGCCATCCCTGGACTAGTGCATGTGGCCTAAAGACATGCACCCAACATCTTTATCCCACTCTGTGATTGGCTGGGTCTAGATCACAGAACGGCCCTGGCATGCACTTGTGCAGAGTTGTAATCATTGCTTGCACCTCTTGTAATCTGTTTGTCTCCCCTTCCTAATAGATTGTAAGCTTCTCCGAGCAGGGCCCTCTTCCCTCCTGTTGTCAAGCCCTCTTCTCTTCACATTTCACTCACAGCTCTCCTATACTCCAACACTCAGTGACCATCTTTGTCCGCATACTCATCTCCATCATTGGCCTCAAGCCTCTAGTTGTATGTTGATTGAGTCCTCACTACTTATATTTAAGCCGTAATGTGTATTGATCTGTGGCGCTCTTTATTTGTACTCTATTTTTGTTATTTATTCAATGTTATGCCAAGCTTTGTCTCCCTGTACTGTTCCTTTGTACGGCGCTGCGAAACACTTGTGGCGCCTTATAAATAAAATAATAATAATAATAAGGTTGACTACAATTTTCTCCTTTCTGAAAAGGGCAACTGGAAAAGAACAGTGTTGATGGCACTTGACTCCGTGCTCATAAAGATGGTATCAGGTGGTATTCAGGTGTTTGATGTGATGTTCATAGAAAACAATAATAAACATGGTGTAAGAATTTTGAAAACTAAATAAATATGTGAAGTAAAAAAAGGGGAGTGGCTTTGTACCAAACTCACAAAATAAAACGTGAGATCCCGTGTATGAAGGTATCTTTTAAAGGTGCACCTCCAGTGTCATTTAAGAAGAGTGGAAAAATGGCAGTGTACCGTACTCACAACTATATAGGTAACTTTACTCCTGTAACTGTTTCTTTATTTACAGGTGTCCAATTTCTACTTCACATCCGTGATTTGGGGATTTCCTTTCAGCCATCACTAGAGTTCTCAGGTGACCTGCACTAGTAGAGCTGCTCACATGTGGGGCATCTAATAGATGCGGCACACTGTGCCCAATAACACTATTTAATGGCCTGGAACATATACACCTACTGTAAGCATGAATTGGAAGAATAAAGGAAAAAGTTACTTTAAAGCCCTGTTTAATAACATTATAGACTTAATGCAGTAAAAGTTAAATACTGCCCTTTACTGCTTCACTGTTGTTTTGTAACATACTTAAGGGGTCATTGGGGCTGCTGAATTCCATCTGTTACATATAAAAGCACTTTCCTATATAATACGTGCCCAGACAGTGTAACAGTAATCGAAATGAAAGCAATGGCCTGCAGCTAATCATTGCCACCTCAAAGAACGTGCAAAAAGCTAAATGTTCTACATGTCCAAAAAAGATCAGGAGTCTGGAAGCCCCCCCCCCCCCTCACATCACAGTTCACAAAAATATTTTGTTTTGACAAACAACATTCATTAAATCAGGCACGAGAGACAAGCCCATCTTTAGCAATGAACAGCAATAACCCCCCTATGTCTGTCCATAAGATTGAACAATAGTTTGTTACCAATCACCGTCTTCTTGGCATGCTGACCCAAGTGTGTACCATTAAATAATTGGCTTAGACATTCAACAGTAGGTACCTGACATAAGAAAAAAATGGAAGAGCATTAACCTTTTTGAGTGTCATCGTTGCTGTGAGCGATCGTCAAAATATCCGCTAAAAATACCTGCATCACAGCGACTGTTTGGTGTAAAAAAAAAACAGCCATTAAAGTCTTCACCATTTTTTTATTCAACTGTTATTTGATTTAAATTAATGTATTGTTTTAAAATAGTATTTGGACACCGACGCCGACATAGTTGGAATGTCCTGTTGGAATAGATTTTCCATACAACAAAACAAACACATGCTCTTCTAGAATCAGAATGAACTGTTCCTTTACTCTCGGCCTAATTCAGGCTTGATCACAAATCACATTTTTCCTCCAATGGATAAATCCATGTGTGCTGCAGGTGGGGCAGATGTAACATGTGCAGAGAGCTAAGGGTTTATTTACTAAGATGGGAGTTCTTTTGCAGATGGGATGTTGCTATGGACAACCAACCAGATTCTGGGCCAGATGCACTAAGCATCAAAAGTGATAAAATGGAGAGTGATAAACAGCCAGCCAATCAGCTTGTCACTGCCATGTCACAGACTGTGTTTGAAAAATGTCAGGCAGGAGCTGATTGGCTGGTTGTTTATCACTCTCCATTTTATCACTTTTGAAGCTTAGTGCATCTGGCCCTCTATATATTATCTCCTAGAAGAGGCTAAATAAATAAGAAGTAGAATTTGATTGGTTGCTATGTGCAACAACATCCCATCTTTAGTAGAACTCCCATCGTAGTAAATAAACCCCTTAGATTTGGGTGAGGTGCGTTCAAACTGAAATCTATATTGCAGTGTAAAAATAAAGCAGCCAGTATTTACTCTGCACAGAAACAAAATAACTCCCCCAAATCTAACTCTCTCTGCACATGTTACATCTGCCCCACCTGCAGTGCAGTATGGTATTTGAGAAAAAATGTCCTTTGCAATCTGGTCTGAATAAGGCCCTTATTTTCAATATTTGCTTTGGTTCACGCGAACACTAAAGCATACACTGAAGATTCAGTATGCGCTTATTACTTTAACCTTCATTGGATTTATATAAATTGTTTCCTGTCAAGAACGGAATGGAGTACATCTAGAATTGTTGGCATGCACAGTCTGTGATGGAGAAGCTAACCTCTGCTCCCGCCTGTTTCCCTGGTTACCAATGAACCTCCGAGCAGGGGACTTGTGTTAAGGAATGGCGCCAACATCCCCCAAAAAAGGTATCAGGATGGCTGATGGGAAATGTCTAGGTTGACGGATAATAGTTCGACACCATGGGGGGTATTGAAATGTTTAGTTTTGGGTGTCATTTTTCCCCCCACCTTTCAAATACACGCATCTGACGTCTTTTGAAGTGATGGTCGGATTTGCTATTCAAATGTTTTTACTTTAGATGTCTAATCTGTTGTAGTTGGTCTTATTATCATGCCCCATTTATTACCCCTTTTTAATCTCACGCCCATTTTATCCCTTTTTTTAATATCACAGATAGCATATATTGAGGGGGGGGGGGGGGGGTATTTGAATGTTCATTTTTGGGTATCAGTTTTCTGAAACCTAACAGATACGCGCACCTGACATCTTTTGAAGCTATTCATTCATTTGTTTGGTTTTTTTTCTTTGCTCATGTAATGTGGTATTGGCGGGCTAAAACATCCAACCCATAATATCCCTGCTATTCATATCACAGAGAACATTTTGGCGCCAGTATTTGGCAAAGCGGGACGCAGACTCTTATGGGTAGCAGGCTGCTGACTCCTATGGGTGGCAGGCTGCACTGCCAGTCTGCTGTGGACTATCAATGCAGCCTGCCACCCTAGGATAGACAACCACCTGCCATGCTGTGCAGGGAGCCGCCGCTGGCACAGCATGATGAGCAATGCTGCAAGTAATGGAGTACGTCGTACCTGTAAGAAATAAGTTAAAAACAAGCTGCCACATATTGTATTTCACACCTCGGCCCGCCCACCTGGGTGCACCCTCCTTTATTATTGGCTCCTGCACACACGTGCAAGTGCTGAATGGCAGCAGGACACAAATCAACTGCACTCTGCGTGGACATGCTTTGCCATCCACGTGGACTCTGTTTGGGAACTGTAAAGTATGCCGAGCGCAGCGGATCAAGGCACCTGGTCCAAAGCTTTGCTCGCCCTGGGAAGTGGACACGGTTCACGAACTGGGGGTTATCATGTACACCCCTCAAAAAATGCGAAAAAGTTTGACCATTTACTTGTGTTGACTTTTTTCCTGTGTGAACCTTATGCATGGTTCCCTTTTGTGGTCGACCTGTAAACAGTTGACCTAGACATTGTTTGTGAGCTATACCACAACCAAGAAATAGAACCCATTCATCTTAGACAAGCTGGCCCTAAAGAACCCTACACCCAATTTTGGATTACCATGGGTATCGGGAGCACGCATACTAACGATATTCCAAAATTGGGTGCAAGGTCTCCAATTTTTAAATCATTCACCTCTCCGGAGGTGGACCTACTGTAACAGCAAAGTACAGTGCCTGGTCTACAACTGCATCTTTAGTAAAAAGTGAGTAACCCTGGCGTTACTCAGAATATCAGGCCATATCACCCTGCCAGTGACGTGGCTTCAGCAGCCCAGGAAACTGGTCCAATGCCCTTATCGCATGGATAAGGAAAGTTTTTGCAGGGTTTAAGTATCTTTGCCAATTAACAAAGGATGAACACAGATTCATCTGGAAGACCGCACTAGTTTCTCATGAGGCCAAATGCTGAACACCCATGGGCGGCCCACTTCTTGAGTACATGGGCGTTCCATGCAGGCAATGATGCGATAAATGCTGGCCCTGCCCCTGCTTCACAATGCCAGCGCTCACAGTATTGTATAGCGGGATTGGGGCTATCATGTCACCATCACATTGTCATGCCCCAGGCCAGGCCAGGCCACTTGGCAATGCCACGCCCTCCACATCACTGGCCAGCCATAAAGTGATCATCTATTAATTACAAAGAGGGACATTATAAACACACAGGGGGGAATTTACTAAGATGGGAATAAGATTTCACAGATGGCAGAAGTGTATGGCCACATTGCAGTAGTGTTTGCTCTCCATGCTTCAGGCCTGGTGCCTCATTGGTAAGTCACGCGGATGGTAAAGTATGAAAAAGTCCTAACGATGGGAAAAAATCGTGAAAACATTTGCCATGTCGAACTTTTACTTGTGCAGACCTTTTGACAATGCCAACTTATTGCCTGTCGATCTATTGCATATTGACCTTTTGATATCGACCTACAGATGATGAAGCGCCTCTCAGCCAGTGCTGGGGCTCGCCAGAACGCCCCCACTGTCCAGCCGGCGCGCCATCTGACTGGAACGCACAAGCATCCCACATGCACACGCGTCCCAGTTTCCTGGCGGCGGCGGACGCGAACCCTGCCCGTCTCTGCTTCAGGGAGAAGGGCAGGGTTAGGGGGGGAGCGGGGAGGTGGGATCCGGTGGCGTGGACCGGCGGCGAAGCGGTGGGGACCTACGGGGAGCTCCGTAGTAAGGGGACGCACACGCGTCCGCTTCTGGCGGCTAGCGAGTCCACCGCCAGCCCCTGCAAGAATGCTTGACTGTCTACCTAGACACTGTAGACCTTTCGACCACCTCCGGCGTGCTTGGCATGAAACTAGTCTAGATTTTCCTTTCTGTCTACTTTATGGAACAAAAGCACAAGATATTTTTATATTCATATTCATGTAGAATTTAATATCTCAGCTGCAATGTAAATGTAAATCAGGTATTGTTTTAGCAACTCAGGTCGAGATATTTATATTTAATATTCCATTTATACTATTATGTTCATAAACAATAACCATTTGAAAGCTATGCACATTCATTTTTTGAAATGGTCTTTTTATTGAATGTATAAATAAAAATATAGATGTTAAAAGCACATTACATCGCTTTCCTATTGTGGGGAGATTTCATTGTTACTCAGCTACACGAAAATGCACCTTTCAGAACAAGATGTTCAGTTATTATCCCAGGAAACAACATTATCTTTGGAAAACAGGTGAAGCGTGTCTGAAACACTGTGACTGACCCGATCCAATATCCGCCAAGATTGCAAGAAATTAAGCTTTGGGTCATAAAGAGAAAATAGCACATTGAACAGTTCAATGTTAATGTCTGAAAAAGTGGAAACAGAGTATTACACAAAATGTTATTGCTGGAAGGATGAAAAAACAAAAGTCTGATTAAAACCACTATGTTTGGTAACACTACTTATAGGACATCTGCCTGAAATGAGCATTAAAAACTGACAAACACACTGATGCTGCCATTTGACAGTAATATCTTAGAAACATCTGTAACCATGGCAACAATTAGATCAGTCCAAAGCATATTTCCATGGTTGGCTACAGTTGCTATGTAAGTTTAGATATTTGTAAAATATCTATTCAGCTTCAACAACAGTGTGTTTATCTGTTTTAAAGGGGGATTTCATTCATATGGCTTAAAATATAAGGAGTCATTGCAGTACTAGGGGCCCTATTCTGGTTGGTGCGTACATTTCCGTATACTTTCGGATGACGTTTTTTAGCCGTCTGCGCATGCGTGGGGAACGCTATGCGCATGTGCCACGCATGGTCTACGTACTTGTACTCACTAATGCCGCACAGAAATGTGCACCGCAATCACTCAGGAAATATGGGCGTATTATGGGCGTCATTCGGAACTACACAGGGGCGTACTTTCAAAGTGGGCTAAACTGGGCGGAAACATGGGCGGACACGGAGGAGTGCACTTATTTTGGTAGGCGTGCATTCGGACAGCACACCGAATGCACGCGAACAAAAAGGCTAGAAATATGCGGTGTCCATAAGCAAGTATTGCTTTGCGGACACCACTCGGTCATGCGCTAGGCAATCGGAACGCCTAATCAGGACGGACGCACCTCAACCAATGTCAGCTGAACACAATACAATCACCTACTTTACTCATTCCTTGTTAATTACACGCTTGTCACTGCTTCAATTGGAACCATTGCAGCTTAAATGGAACATTACTAAACACACACATATATGCTGCACTTTTCACACACTTTTACACTGCAAATAATGAACACAACTTAATAGTAATAATACAAATACACATGTCACTTCTACATGTATCAATTAAACCACACATTTGGGGGAAACAAAAAAACATTTATTAAATGAACTTATAAAATAATTTAGAAATCGCCACAATAGCAGAAATCCACATAGCAGGAAGAAAATTAAATAATATATAATAAATACATGTATTATAGACATACATAGCCACAGCAGAATCATTAGGAACACATCAGGTGGCTTTCCAACAAAAGTATAGCACCAATACTTCAAGTACAGCACACAGTAATGCTAGCCGAAACAGGGCAACAGGGGGGCAAATGGGGGCAAACATGACATTCGAAGCGAGTGCAAATGTGGGTACCCTCTGCACGGAATTGGACACAGGAAGCTGACACACACAGCTCAATGAAATATTTGGGAAGACATAAGGGTGGAGATTAATGCGGACACAAGTTCATTTGCGGGCACGTTTGCCCCTGCCAGGCTCCTTGCCACGTGCAGCAGCGCTTCGGCCACGGCCACGGTCAGATGGTGGCCCAGGTGGAGCAGATGTCATGGGGAGGGGGTGGATCGTCTTCCCCCTCTGGCAGCAGGGAGTGCTGATGGTGGTAATGCACCAGAAACGGATGACAATAGGACCCTATTGCTGGCAACTAGCTCCACCATAAGCTCATTATGGTGGAGGAGGAGGTCATTTTGCCGCAGGGCTTGATCAGCCAGCACCTGCAGGCTTGCAGCTATTGTCTGCTGGCTGGCAGCCATGGCCTGCTGGGCCTCACCCATAGCCTGCAGGCTTGCAGCTATTGTGTGCTGGGTGCTGACCAAACCCTGCAACACCTCCTCGGTCCTACGCACCCGCTCTGATGCCGACTCTCCCTGCTGGTGAATATTGCCAAGCACCTGCCCCCACGTGGCCAATTCAGCCGCGGTCAGTGGCTGCTGCTGCAGGGGCCTGGTACTGGTGGCAGGTGGCACAGACTCCTCAACCTCCTCAAGAGATTCTTGACCAAGCGGTGGGGATGCTGGTGAAAGAGAACATTAGAATTACCACACATTCCATGGGAAATTAGAACCAGCTACTTATGGCATGGCAAATAATTACCTTCAAGCAAAGATGCCATGACTTCCGCTGGGGCCTCGCTGTCCATGGTGCTCACCCCCCGGACCTCCTCCACTGCAATGCAGCACTCGGCCATCTCTTCCAGGGGGGTGAGCTGCAGCTTTGATGGCATGGGGCCAGCCCCAGAGGTGTGGCTGTGTTCCCACCGCTGGGTCAATTTCTTCTTGAGGTTCGTTTTGAAGTCGTGCCACCTGCAATCAAAGTTTACATATTAATACATGTCACTCCTCATGTTTGCTGTAGCACCCATTGCAATCTGCAACATAATACAACATGTGCCTCATGACACCAAACGTAGATTATATTAAATTTGAAAACCAACCCTTAGAAGATACACTCACACTCACCCTCCAATAACTATCAATTAAATGACATGGCAAACATGTCTGTGCCTCCAAGCAACGTGACCGCCCATTGACCAACTCCATCTAATATCTAATGTAAACATTACTGGTCTTGTACTGCTCAAATGTAACACACATGAACTTGCCTCTTCTTAACGTGCTCCGTCTCATGAACTTGTGGAGCCACCGCATTAATCTCCGCCGTTATGTCCTCCCAGATCTTCCATCTCCTTGTGTGTGTCAACCGGTCCTGTGGACACTCGATCCAATCCTGTGCGCGGGGCACCAGGATGGCAAGCTCCTGCGCTTCGAATGCCATGTTTCTGGTGGCTGGTTCCTCTGTTGCCCTATTTCGGCCACGGCCACTGGCACGGCCACGGCCACCTGTCGCTGTACTCGAAGTGCTGGCCAGGCTACTCTGTTGGGAAGCCACCTGCTGTGTTCCCAATGATTCTGCTGAGGCTGAAGATGGGCCAGCTGCAGCTTGGGCAGATGTGGATGGGCCAGCAGGCTGCTCTTCTGCCCCTGGCTGGTCTGTGCTGAGAGGGACATAGCTGGTGCTGGACTCCATGCGGGCAAATAGGTCCTGCCACTCCTGCTCTTCCTCAGATAGAGATGCAGACATGTGTGCAACAACATTGCATTTGTCTAATACACCTTTATATACTATTTCTGTAATTGGCGTACATCAGCGACACCCTGCGTTCCATACGGCAGCGTCAACCGTGCGGCGCATAGGCCACGCCCCTAGCTGCGGATTTTTTTTTTTTAAAAAACCTGGCAAACTTAGTACGTCTGATTTAGTAGGTAAAGGCAGATTTGTATACCAATGGCCAAATAAAACTGAGGTCAGACATGAAATGTATATGTGAATGTACATCTGTACTGAGCACTTGTTTGGTATGTAGTACAAATGACAATACCCATTCCATATGTCAATCCAGTCCACCACTTAGGCAATAGTAATCAGTGCTAGCATCCAAATCACATGTGAAATGTCTCCAAATTCAGCCTTCATGCTAGCTACTTTTCATTCCACATCTCTAGTGTGGCCCAGTAGAAGGTAAGTGTACACATGGCAGCATGGCCTAATATTGGGTCTGCCACTATTTGCTATGTTTCTGCTGCATAGCTTTCACTATAAAAAAGCTGTTTAGTACCTTGTTGAGTTAGGTGTAAGTGGCTAGTGATGCAGACTATTTCACCTGTTGCTTATACCCATGTTTGGTGAATGTAATAGATTATATATAATGGGTTCCCATCTTCTTTTACACTGTTTGTTTAGGAGATAGTAAGTAATGGCATGGTCTGCTCAACTATGCAAAGGTACAGCAAGTGTGGGTTTGCGATGCAATGGGTTAGCCGTCTGTTGTGGCGCATCCACGCTGTTAATGTCAAAATGAACAATAAAGTTAATACCAAATATCACTCTGATCAACCAATGACAGGACATGATTGTTTGAATTGTGCCATTGCTAAGATGGCGGCCTATGGTAGAGCAGCACCCTTCTCTGCCGCGGAGCTGAGGGCACTGGTCTCCGTTATGGAGACCAGGCTGGGGCGTGCGGGGCCCTTCATAACAAATCGGCAGAAGCGCCAGGCGTATGCCGCTGCCGCAGGCACATATTCGCAGCTGGAGCGGCGATGGTCTGATCTGAGGCGCCGGGAGCCCGAAAAGCTCCAGCAAATAAGGGCCAGCATTGCACGATGTAAGTGTTTACACATTAAATGGCCAATTGTACATTAATGCTTACATGACCTTTTTTGTCCCAATAAGGTAACCTGGTTCATCATGAGTTAACCATGACATACTCTATCTGTGTGGTACCTCATGTTAGACATGCTGTAATGTGTGTGTAATATGTCATTTTTTGGGATGCAGGATGAATGAACAATTCATGTGACTTATTTAACACTCTGCATTTTGATTTCCCTTACAGCACGTGACCGTGCAAGACGGGCCCGTGAAGAGGGCCAGGAGGAGGAGGCCCCCCTGAAGAAGTGGCCGAGGAGGAGGCCACAGAAGTGGCAGAGGAGGAGGCCACAGAAGTGGCCGAGGAGGAGGCCACAGAAGTGGCAGAGGAGGAGGCCGTGCACGAAAGTGGCCGAGGAGGAGGTGGCCTCTGAGTTTATGGGCCACGAGGAGGTGGCCGAGGAGGTTGTGGAAGAGGAGGAGGCATGCGAGGTGGTGGAGGAAGAAGGAATTGGTAGGTAAACATAAGGCATCATTAATAATTGGTGGTAGTACTATTTGTTAGGTACCACTGGTGAATCTAGTGTGTTTTACTCTATTATTAATAAATAAACTGAAGTGGGTTACAACAGACACACTTAGGGGTTATAGGCCCAAGCTGCAAACGTGGAATCTAGAGCCTCAGGTAGGTGATGCGTTTTTGTTTATGGAGGGCCTTTCTATTTGTTTGGTGTAAGGAAGCGGCTTAGTGCAGCAGCTTCACCTATCTGGCAATGTGACTATGAATCCGGAAGTAAGGGGTAGAGGGACTAGGCTAGCCTTTAAATGTGGTATCCATCCATCCATATATCCATCCATCCATCCATGTTTCTATCTATCATGCAGTTTAGCTAATAAGCAGTGACATGCAGGTATATATGTATGGCAAAATGTGGCATGTTGTATTGGATGTAGCTTTCTAGTAGATTGGTGAGTGTTAAGGCAGGAGATTTTTATCAGTCACATATTCATTAGTGTAAGCCAGTGTGTGTGTGTGTGTGTGTGTGGGCCCATTTTTATTTTTACCATTACAAACAGTATTGGCTATGTAATTGTTTGTATGTATGAATTCTCATGCTGTAGGTACTTAAGATTGACTGTACAAGGTCAACCTGAATAGCATAATTAATGTTGTTCCCCCTTTAACATGCCCACAGATCCACAGAGGCAAGGCGACAGCTTAAGAGGGGCCCTACTCAGGCTGCGGCAGCACCTTCTTCTGATGGCCGCAGAGGTGGAGGCTGTCTGTGACCTGCTGGTCTAATTTTTTATTTTATTTAAATATTTTGTTAATTTGTAATAAATATTTGTGTTGACAGTTCGAAGTGGTCTGTGTGTTATTCTTTTATTTTACAGTATAAATATAAGTATAAGTATAAGTATATAACTTTAAATAATGGTGTTTAGTTATGTAAGGTGCAAAAGGTATATACATATTCATAGATAACACATGGGCGTAAAGGGGCAAGAAAAAACGTTGTGCACTTAGCATGATGAAAGGGTTAATGTAAAGTGGTAGTAAAGTGTTTAATGATCAACTAGAGAAATAATAGATGACCATTAAAAACAATCCCTTTTGAATGAGGTTGCCTAATTGCATGAGCGGGTAACTGCACAGATTTGGGTCTTATGAGAATAGTGTTGATTTGTGCGTAAATACTCCGCATCGGTGCGTACGGCCAGCTTCCCGTCCATTCTGACGCGGTAAGACCGTGCTTACGCTGTAAGACCGTGCAGAATCTGTACGTGTCCTCCGCACACGCAGGGTTTATATGTCGTCCGTAAACACGCCCTGTTCTTAAAGAGTAAGTCCGTCTGAATGCGGGGGCTCAATGGGCGTTTCTACGGACGATGTCCGCATAGCGTTGCGTGCGGCCCGCTCCGTAAGAATTCGGAAAGTACGCACCGATCAGAATAAGGGCCTAGGTGAGGAGTCAGGTTTTAATCAGGCTGCATGATTTTTGTATTTTGATTTGTGTATGTATGTATATATATATATATATATATATATATATATATCAGGGTTACCCTCCCGGAATTGCTGTGAGGCTCCTGAAAATCGGGGCCCCCTCCTTGCCCCCTGGAAAGGTGGGCAACCCTCCTAGATACTAGACACCCCCGAATCTCCCTGAGCACAGAGGTAAATTACCTCAATTGTGGCTTTCCAGGGGAGGGGGCTGGGCTTAAGATGCAAATCACATCATTTAGCCACGCCCCCACCCAAAGACCTGCAAATTGTGGGATTTGCCAACTAGGGGGCGGGGCTGGATGACGTCTGCATCAGGCCCCACCCCCCGCTGCTGACAGTCCCCTCCGGAGAGGAGACTTTAAAAGTAGGTAACCCTGATATATATTATACTGTAGTTTTATTGGACAACTCCAGTTTCATAGGTGTTACAGGAGTAGAATGCAGAAACTTAAAAGAACAATTTTATTTTTCATTGAATTAACACCTGGTATACGGTCAAGAGGTTGACTAAAAGAAGTTCTACAAGGCTTAAGTCGAAACCTGACATGGTCAGAAGGTCAACACAAATATTAGATCGACAGTGGGAAGGTCGACAATAAAAAGGTTGACGTGAGTTTTTCACTTTATTTTTTGAGCTGACATGTGCCGACAGGTGGTGTTTTATACCCTACCACATACTTGGCTACCTGGCCCTCTCCATAAGGGAGAAAATGCTCTGCTCCGGGACTTCCCTGGCAATGTATGATTGCCATCACCTGTGGTGAAACACCTTTCCTATCAAATAACTAGCTAGATTAAAATACCTCCTTGATACACCTCTTGGTATAAGAGCCAAATTACTTCCTTGCCCTGGTTGAGGAAAATCTTAGTTTCAGCCCTAACTTAATGTTTCCCAAACAAGCTGTTGATTTTCATTGTTTTTGCTGCTGATCGGCGCACTGTGCTTAATGAGGATACATCCAAAATATTCTTATCTGTACTGTACTTTGTTTATATGAATTCCTAGTATAAGTTGGACAAGCATTCATGACTCAATGGACAGGCCAACATTTGTAAGAAAAAAAAATACAATCATAGATTAGCAAATACTGTATTCTGTATTACAGGGTTTCCCCAATTCTGTCCTCAGGGAACCCTTACACACCAGGTTATCCTTTGACCTGTGGATTCCATGTAAAAAGGGTATCAGCCACTTGTGCTAAAACATGAATAGCCTTTATACTTGGACTGTTAGGCTGGTTTCACACACTCCGGCTCCTGCCGGACGGTGAAATCCCGTACGACCAGGGAGCCGTGCCGCACACACTAGTTTATCATGGAAGGGATGGCCACAGCCCGGCAGCCGTCCCTTCCAGTGGCGGGATCCGGCTGCAACCGTGCGGCCGGGTCGTGGCCGTCCCGTGTGAATGGACACAATAGTGTCCATTCACAACTAATGTGTGCGGCACGGCTCCCTGGCCGTGCGGGATTTCACCGTCCGGCAGGAGCCGGAGTGTGTGAAACCGGCCTGAGGGTGCCTTCAGGACGGGTATGGGTTGTTGGATCAACCACTGAAGGTCGACATGCCCAATATAGAGTCGACCTAATGACTCTTCAGAACTGAATTTGGTTATCACTGAATAATCTAGCATACTATAATCATATACTGCATTTAACTGTTTGGGATACGGTCATATTGTCTACAGCATTACGTCTACAAGCATTAGATCTACACCACTAGGTCGACCTGCATTTAGGTCAACCTGCATTTAGGTCGACATGACTGAAGGTCGACATGACTTAGGGTGACAGGGTCATTATGTCGACTTTTATAAGGTCGACATGGTCATTAGGTCGACATGGGGAAGGTCGTCCGCCAAAAGGTCGACATGGGGTAATTTGACTGTTTTATGAGTCTACATGTGCCGACAGGCGGTATTTCATGCCCTACCATCCACTAGGGCATGGTGGGAGAATAAAATAGTGTGCCAAGCGTAGCGAGGCACCGTGCCTGAAGCATGCGAGGGGACTCGGTGCTATGTTGACTCTGTCGACGCTTGAAAAAATGGAAAAAAAAAGACATTTTTTGGAAGAAAAAAAAACATGTCGACTTTTTCACTGTCGACCTAATGACCCTTTCGACCTAACACCTGTCGACCTAACACATGCCGACCTAATGACCCTGTCGACCTAATGACCCTGTTGACCTAACCCATGTCGACCTTCAGTCAGGTCGACCTAAATGCCAATCGACCTAGTGGTGTAGACCTAATGCTTGTAGACCTAAATGCAGTCTGACGAATGATCCCATTCCAACTGTTTGGGAATACCCATTTGTATTCATTTATATATTTCTGGTATGTCAGCAAATGATATTATAGTATATTTTGGGGCAATGGACCTGCCTCTTCTAGGACAATAAACACCATGGATATGTCAATTGGGGTTATTCAGACCTGATCGCACAGCTGCAAATTCACAGGCCGGGTGATTATCGAGAGACTTTGCTGGTCCTGCTAGTTTTTAATCAGCTCTAGGCAGGAGACCAGAAGGCAGAGGCGGGCTGGGCCGGGGGGCAGGGTGTTACCTAGTGTTCGCTCTTAGAAGGGAAAAGGGGAAGTGGAAATGGCGACCGGTGCACAGGTTAGAATTTTACAGTAAGGTTTTATATCTAGGTATATACCTTGACCTTAAGGTAGATAAATGTTCCACAATAGAGGATATGTCGTTGGAAACAAATTTTCCTTTTGGTTTAAGGACGTGGAGGTGCACCCAAGAGAGTGGTTATGGTTAGTCAAAAGAAAAGGAAAAAGACTCTCTGTTTTTTGGGGCACTCTTTAGTTATTGATAACGCAGGACAATCCCTGCATATCCAGAGTGGTCAAAGAAAATAAAGATGTATAGGATAAGAGAGGGTTACACTTCATTTAACCTGTTGGATACATACATGGAGAAGCAATGTCTCTGGTGGTCGGATAACCGTGGGTAATTGAACTAGTTTACACAATGTACAGGAGGCTGGGGCACTTCATGAGGAGTTCCCCACGTTCTCCTAGTAAAAATGGGTTTCTTAAAATATAACTTTTAATGATGTATTACTAAAAAGGATTACTAGACAGACATGTAACTTGAACTAGACACACATACATAAATAACATAAAAAAGGAAAAGAGCGGTGCACGATACGGTATTTAACAATTTACGTCGTAAGATACTTTGTGATTGCCACAGAGGGCAGATACGTACACCGTTTGTCAATCCTTATACAAATATTAATATCACGTCAGTAGTGAAGTTCCGCCAAATACCGATCTAGGATACCAGTTTTACTTAATAATTTAAGGGTGCTTCTTTGTGTTCACCCAGTGTCTGGTATCCGTTATAGTCTGCTAGTGTCCCACTAGTACAGCCCGTAAGCCGAATTCTGGTGGATCTCAGCCTAGGATGGCCAACTGATTCTAGGCTGCTCCTGATATCTGAGAGGTAGGGTTCTAATGAAGGAAGATAGATACAGGAATAGGTGGGTTATCTGAAGATTCCTGTGGGGGTAGTGTGAGGTGTTCCCAAACCGACTTTATATACCTTCAACAGACAGGTAGTGGGATCTGGTCAGTCCGCAGAAGGTCACCCTTCCTGGCTGACAGGTCCCTCGGATCCTGTGGTCAGCTGCCACCAATATAAATCGTGTGGGCTTTATAGGTATTGTGGGGGAGCACCTCCCCTCAAGGTCTCGAAAAAATAGTGATTGGCTCTATGTGAGCCCTAGCGTGACAGGCGGCTGCTGCCCAGCTTTATATACCTTGTAACCAGACTGGAAATTAATACATGTTATCCGAGGAGGTCTCCCTTCCTCAGAAAATGTTTTCAAACACACCTGGCAGGCTACCACCAGTTTTTATTAGGTGGGCCCTTTAGGGTATTGCGGGTGAGCGGGCCTGTGTGCACAGCAGGGGGGTTCCTGGATAGGGAGCCAATAAATGAGGGTGCTGTTGTCCAATTCTTCCCCGCCTCTCCCTGTTGAAAAGAAATTTTTCTCTGCAGGGAGATACTGAGGGATAGAGACTGGGTGAGCGACCCTGAAAAAATAGACGAAAGAAAGTGCTGGTGTGGCACGTTACTGTCCTCCACTTGTGGCTGACCACAGAGGTGGGGGATAAGTGGTGCCTACAGTTTGGAATCCAGCCGAGACAGAGAAGAATAAGTAGATGAGATATTAGAAAATGAGTTATAGGTAAGTTTGTAGATTAGATGTGTACTATAAGAGAACCGCTAGCTCTTTGGATATTTAAGCAGCTGGCTGATGTCTACACAGAGTGGTTTTGAATCTAATTATAAATCGAGACGCGTATCTTACAAGTCTCAGAATATACTGTACCCAGGCTGTCCCAATATTGTTCTAAGCAGTATGCGTATTAGGTACAGACTGTGCGGCTGCAGTTATTTACTGGAAATCACAGAGAAAGAAGCGTTTAATTGTGCTACATAATAGTTATTACTGTATCCACTTTACCACGGAGTAGTGCAGTAAGTACAAGAGATATTCTTGTCATTGTGAAGCATGAGTAATAACAATAGTCTGCAGGGTTTAGACAGGAATTCTCTGATGAGGTTTACACTTCTGAGATACTATGTGCCCAAACAGTCCAAATACTGTTCTGGGTAATACACTTATAGGTATCAATTTGAGCGACTGCAATTATTAGTTGGAGATCACAGAAACAGTGTATTCTAAAGCGTTTAGATGCGCTACATATAGGTTACTACTGAATACAATTTTATAGCAGATTAAAACAAATGGTATGATCACAGTAAGCCATAGGCTCTTGGGTACAGCGTTTGTAGCTGTTTGTTAATCAAGAGGAAACATAGCATAGGAGTTCATATATGCAAATTAATTAACACCTGATGTATATACAGTACAATGTCTCCAGGTACTGTTAACTTAGTGGAGCAAACTCTCTTGTGTAGAGATAGTAGCCAAATGGCTGCTGTTATCTCCGCGTTACAATATTGCAGGTGATGCCCTGATACTGGGATATGCGGTTGCCTGAAATTTCACAGTGCCGCTATCCCTTGGCAGGGATCAGTTTGAGTGCAAATACCTCAGAGCGCGCTGGTGCGCTCGTTGTGCCCAGAGGACCCGGGCGGCTGCTAGCTGCAGACTGCGGGAGATACGTCCGTGGGAGCGTTGCTCCTATGTTGCCAAGTGCCGGGTATGCAGCGGCTCAAAGCGCGCTGATGCGCCCGCTGTGCTGGAAGGGTCCTGATGGCTGCTGGCTCTGGCTGCGGGGATCGTATCTGTAATGGCGACACTCCACTTCCACCAACGATCGTTTCACCTCCTGCTGAGGCTTCTTCAGGGTGAGTGGGTGTGTCAGCCATCAGGACCCTTCCAGCACAGCGGGCGCATCAGCGCGCTTTGAGCCGCTGCATACCCGGCACTTGGCAACATAGGAGCAACGCTCCCACGGACATATCTCCCGCAGTCTGCAGCTAGCAGCCGCCCGGGTCCTCCGGGCACAACGAGCGCACCAGCGCGCTCTGAGGTATTTGCACTCAAACTGATCCCTGCCGAGGGATAGCGGCACTGTGAAATTTCAGGCAACCGCATATCCCAGTATCAGGGCATCACCTGCAATATTGTAACGCGGAGATAACAGCAGCCATTTGGCTACTATCTCTACACAAGAGAGTTTGCTCCACTAAGTTAACAGTACCTGGAGACATTGTACTGTATATACATCAGGTGTTAATTAATTTGCATATATGAACTCCTATGCTATGTTTCCTCTTGATTAACAAAGAGCTACAAACGCTGTACCCAAGAGCCTATGGCTTACTGTGATCATACCATTTGTTTTAATCTGCTATAAAATTGTATTCAGTAGTAACCTATATGTAGCGCATCTAAACGCTTTAGAATACACTGTTTCTGTGATCTCCAACTAATAATTGCAGTCGCTCAAATTGATACCTATAAGTGTATTACCCAGAACAGTATTTGGACTGTTTGGGCACATAGTATCTCAGAAGTGTAAACCTCATCAGAGAATTCCTGTCTAAACCCTGCAGACTATTGTTATTACTCATGCTTCACAATGACAAGAATATCTCTTGTACTTACTGCACTACTCCGTGGTAAAGTGGATACAGTAATAACTATTATGTAGCACAATTAAACGCTTCTTTCTCTGTGATTTCCAGTAAATAACTGCAGCCGCACAGTCTGTACCTAATACGCATACTGCTTAGAACAATATTGGGACAGCCTGGGTACAGTATATTCTGAGACTTGTAAGATACGCGTCTCGATTTATAATTAGATTCAAAACCACTCTGTGTAGACATCAGCCAGCTGCTTAAATATCCAAAGAGCTAGCGGTTCTCTTATAGTACACATCTAATCTACAAACTTACCTATAACTCATTTTCTAATATCTCATCTACTTATTCTTCTCTGTCTCGGCTGGATTCCAAACTGTAGGCACCACTTATCCCCCACCTCTGTGGTCAGCCACAAGTGGAGGACAGTAACGTGCCACACCAGCACTTTCTTTCGTCTATTTTTTCAGGGTCGCTCACCCAGTCTCTATCCCTCAGTATCTCCCTGCAGAGAAAAATTTCTTTTCAACAGGGAGACGCGGGGAAGAATTGGACAACAGCACCCTCATTTATTGGCTCCCTATCTAGGAACCCCCCTGCTGTGCACACAGGCCCGCTCACCCGCAATACCCTTAAGGGCCCACCTAATAAAAACTGGTGGTAGCCTGCCAGGTGTGTTTGAAAACATTTTCTGAGGAAGGGAGACCTCCTCGGATAACATGTATTAATTTCCAGTCTGGTTACAAGGTATATAAAGCTGGGCAGCAGCCGCCTGTCACGCTAGGGCCCACATAGAGCCAATCACTATTTTTTCGAGACCTTGAGGGGAGGTGCTCCCCCACAATACCTATAAAGCCCACACGATTTATATTGGTGGCAGCTGACCACAGGATCCGAGGGACCTGTCAGCCAGGAAGGGTGACCTTCTGCGGACTGACCAGATCCCACTACCTGTCTGTTGAAGGTATATAAAGTCGGTTTGGGAACACCTCACACTGCCCCCACAGGAATCTTCAGATCACCCACCTATTCCTGTATCTATCTTCCTTCATTAGAACCCTACCTCTCAGATATCAGGAGCAGCCTAGAATCAGTTGGCCATCCTAGGCTGAGATCCACCAGAATTCGGCTTACGGGCTGTACTAGTGGGACACTAGCAGACTATAACGGATACCAGACACTGGGTGAACACAAAGAAGCACCCTTAAATTATTAAGTAAAACTGGTATCCTAGATCGGTATTTGGCGGAACTTCACTACTGACGTGATATTAATATTTGTATAAGGATTGACAAACGGTGTACGTATCTGCCCTCTGTGGCAATCACAAAGTATCTTACGACGTAAATTGTTAAATACCGTATTGTGCACCGCTCTTTTCCTTTTTTATGTTATTTATGTATGTGTGTCTAGTTCAAGTTACATGTCTGTCTAGTAATCCTTTTTAGTAATACATCATTAAAAGTTATATTTTAAGAAACCCATTTTTACTAGGAGAACGTGGGGAACTCCTCATGAAGTGCCCCAGCCTCCTGTACATTGTGTAAACTAGTTCAATTACCCACGGTTATCCGACCACCAGAGACATTGCTTCTCCATGTATGTATCCAACAGGTTAAATGAAGTGTAACCCTCTCTTATCCTATACATCTTTATTTTCTTTGACCACTCTGGATATGCAGGGATTGTCCTGCGTTATCAATAACTAAAGAGTGCCCCAAAAAACAGAGAGTCTTTTTCCTTTTCTTTTGTTACCTAGTGTTACCTAGTGTCCAGGGCCGCTGCCAGTCCGCCACTGTAAAATGCAAGAAGGGCCCTGGTGGTCCAGTGTGCCACTGCCGCCTTTTCCAGGTTTCCTGGCCACCAGCCTGCATGTGAAGGCGATGGCCCCTCTAAAAATGGCCGCCGCCTTCGAGGAGACAGACACTAGAGGTACTTCCATACCTCTAGTGTCTGTCAAAGAAAAACAGTGCGTCCAGCGCTACCCGGAAGTGCGGATTTGCGTAGCGCTGGCGCGCTGTTTGAAGAGGAAGCGTGGGTGGGGGGTAAGGGGGGGAGATGGGATGTTCGGGGAACCAACAGCTGCCACCAGGGGCGTAACTATAGCACCGCAGCCCCCGCGACCGCGGGGGGGGGGGCGCTATGCATGTGCGGGCGCCGGGGGCTGCAGTGCTATAGTTACGTTACACCCCGCCGCCCGCCGCACCATCCCCAGTCTTTACCTGTGCAGGTGGGGGGGACGCTGCAAGGCGGCTGGGGGGACGGACGCTGCGGGGGACACAGCTGCGGCAATTACTTACAGCTGAGCCGGGCAGGGGGAGCCGGGAGCTGTCTGTACTGAAGAAGAAAAAAAAAGCCCATACAATGAATGGGCAGCCTGTGATTGGCTGCTGAGCGCTCTCTCAGCCAATTGCTGACTGGCTGAGAGAGCGCTCAGCCAATCACAGGCTGCCGATTCATTGTATGGGCTTTTTTTTTTCTCCTTACGTACTGACAGTGACAGCTCCCGGCTCCTCCTGCCCGGCTCAGCTGTAAGTAATTGCCGCCTCTGTGTACCCCGCAGCGTCCGTCCCTTCAGCCTCCTCGCAGCGGGCGGAGGGGCGGGTAAATGTGGCTGGGCGCCCTCCCTTTAACGGCGGGGGGGCGCCCAAAATGTAGTTACGCCACTGGCTGCCACACCACTGCCATTTTTATCAGTGGGGCCCGCAGGAGCACACCTCTCTTCTAATCAGTACTCGTCCTGGCTGACAGTGACGCCGGGGACAGGGCCGGCGCTACCCACTCAGCAGCTCCTGCAAAGCAGGGAGGCGCCATGCTGAAAAGGCGCTGTCTCCCTCCCTGCTCTGCTAAATCTGCCTCAGCCCTCACTGTCACTGCCTCCTGCATGCCGCCCGCAGTGCCTGTCTGACAGCGGGCAGGCGGCAGTATAAAGAGCTGCTCCCTGCACCGCGCGGAGACTGTCCTCCTCCTGCGACCTGCCCCCTCTTCCTCACGGACAATTGCGCTGAGACATGAAGTGCTGTCTGTGAATGCCTGGATGACATCCACCCCCTACCCATTGCTACCTGCGCCTGTCAGCTGTCAAACAAATGACGAACAGGCAGCAGTGCCGCCTCCCCTTCCTTCCCTCTTCTCAGTGTGCTGTGCCAGTGCCACTGCCAGTCCTCAACACTCCGCCCCCTCTATCTCCTCCCCTCTTCTTCCATCTCCTCCTTCTCTCCCCTCCTTTCCCCCTCAGTCACGAGAGGGGTGTAATGGTGTCCTCCGCGTCCTGCCTACGCAGATAGAAGAGGAGGGTCTGCACAAGAGTTAAACAGCAAAAGAACAGTGAGTCTTTTATTATACATGTTTATAACAATTTTTTTAATAATTGTAGATTTTTTTTATATTAATTTAGACACTTTTTAAATAATGGGCTGGGTTATGTGCCTAAAGGTGGCCATACATGCTGCAATAGCCTCGTGCGATGCGATTTGCGCTCCTGCGGGCATCGCACAGTACAAAAAGTATGTGCTGCAAATACTTTTTGTACTGCTTTAGGATAGCATCGCACACACATTGCATGCATGCATGCCGTGCGATGCTATCTAGCCCATAACGTATGCGATTCTCACAGTGTGTATGGGCACCTTTAGTGCCTGCAACATTTTGCGGACACAGCACTGAGATGGTGTATGCATACATGTACATGCACCCGAGATCCTCCATAGGATCGCATGTTGCATACGCTCCCACAATCGGGCTGCAGCTTGTTGCAATGGCAATGTGAAAGGGCGCAAAATTTATGGTTTGCAGGAGGGCGCCGGACACCCTAGCACCGGCCCTGGCCGGGGAAGTGGAGTCTCAGTAGGGAGAGAGGCTACACAGCACTCACTACCAAGCAGCCCAAGCTCCAGCTGCGAAGCAGTATGGAGAGAGAGGCAGGGAGGAGGATGGAAGATCTTTTACTGTACATGCCATGAGGTACAGTATATACCCTGCCAGTGGAAGGGTGCACTATATAATCTGTGTGTCTGTATTCATGTATGTGTGTGACTATGTAGGTTTGTGTTTACAAGTATCTGACAATGTATGTGTGACTATGAGTGTGAATGTATTTGTGTCTGTATGTGTTTATATTGTATATATGTGTAGTCATATGTGTTTGTGCGTATGACACTGTGTATGTAACAGAGGCGGAACTACTGGTGGTGCAGCCGGTGCACTACACCACAGCCGTGGACATTACTAGTACAAACTATTTTTTAGCACTAATATTGTCCACAGCTGTGGGCCCTTATATTGCCATGGGCCCTGGCTATGCCAGCCCACCTTCCCTGCAACCAGGGCTACCAGTTTAGTAAAGCAGAGGGAGGCATAACGGTGTGTGGCGTTATGTGTAATGGGTATTACATTATGTGGCATATGTAATGGGCATTATGGTGTGTGGCATTATGTGTAATGGACATTACGGTGTGTGGCATTATGTTTAATGGGCATAACGGTGTGTGAATGAGGGAGGAATGGAAAGGTATATGATTAATAGAGGGTCTGCTTTCATCATCAGTTTGTGTGTCAGAGGTTAGTGTGTCAGCATATGTGTGTCCGTGTGTCAGCTGGCAGGGAGCCGTGGGACGGTGGCAGCCAGGGAGATTAAAGTCTCCCTGGCTGCCCCAGAACATATGTGGAGGGGAGGTGGGCTCCCCGGGACCCAGGCAGCACAAGCTGCTCCCCCCTATAGCCAGCGGGGGACCCAGTATTCACTGCACCCGATCGTGCATATGTAATGATCGGATGCAGTGAATATATGAATATCTAATGAGCGGCTCGAGCGCTTCGGCCCCCTGCTGGCTGCTCTGTGTAAAAAAAAAAAAAAAAAAGCTTGTGGACAACAGACAATATAAGACATATTATCAATCTGGTTACAGCATATTTCCTAAAATACTTGGTAGTTAATAAACATAGGACATGGAAGTATGTATAGTATTGAGGCCTCAAAGCTTTATTACACTAGTTCCATATGGATAATGTCATCACGGCTGAGCCTCCGGAGGTTCATTTAAACTGAACTGGTTTGGGTCCGATAGGGAGGGGGAAGTAAAATATTGGGCACCTTCGCCATCTGTTACATATGTATACCAGGGGAGCCAGCGTCGATGTGAAGGGGAGTATGTAGGTGAATATGGGGCATAGTTGGTTTCCATATGAAAATAGTGGTTTGTTTTCATGATAACCTTCAGCAATGAGGGAGGGGTCGGTTGTTTCCATTGCTGGGCTAGGTTGGCGCGGGCAGCAATAAGAATGTGACCCAAAACATATCTCACCTCGGGGGGTATATTGTGGGAATACAGTATACGTGGAACAATGCAATAGATGGGTCAGGCATGATATTCGTTTTAAGTACAGTGGAATGAGAGCGAAAATTTGCCTACAATACCACACAATCTCCAGCATAGATTGTGTCAGGAAGGCCAGAATGTATGTAGGCGATCAGGGGTCAGATACATTCTGTTTATCAATTTTATTTGCATCTCAGTGTGATTTAGGCATCTAGACATCGTGTAGGAGGAAAGAAAAATCTGTCGCCATTGTGCAGGGGTAAAGGTTCTGCCCAGGTCCGTCTCCGTTTCAATTTTACGTGAGAGGTAAAGAAGGGTATCTGGGGTTACCAGCATCTTATACCAGAAGGATATATCACCTCTAGTACCTACCATAAAGGGTTTATTGAGAAGTGTCTGAGAGGTAGCGTTTGGAGAGGTATAAGGGGGAGAATGAGATTGCCACCAGTGAGCAATTTGAAGGTAGTGGAAATATTCATTTGAAATTAGGGAAAATTGACTTTGTAGGGAGGAGAATGGGAGTAGTGAGTGTCCACCAAGTACGTCCCACAGGAAGGAGATACCTAAAGTTTTCCATGTATTCAGGGTGAGGTTCAGGATTAATCTCGCTACTGTGGTGATAGGGATATTGGGGCCGTAGGGGAACTATATAGCGTCATGATCGATGTGAGTATGCGATCTCTGAAGCCAAATCGAGAGAGTACCTTATGGATTTATTGCCAGTTTAACCTGTCAAACGCCTTCTCAACGTCTAGGGACAGGAGGAGGAGGTCCTGGTCCCCGGAGAGACCCTTCATGTTTTGTCAGAGGCCTGTCTTCCTGGCACAATTTCCGTCTGATCCGTGTGTACCAGCATCGGGAGAAATTGATTGATACAAACTGCCATCAATTTGGCAAATAATTTAATATCACAATTTAAAAGTGCTATGGGGCGGTAGTCTTTGGCAAAGAGCAGAATCCTTACCAGGTTTAGGAATAATAATAATAATAATAATGATACATGGGGGGGTAGAGCTTAGGGAAGACTTGAAACGCAGAGAAGACTTGACATAGAGATTTCACCACCACTGGAGCTTCTGATTAACAATCCACTCTGGGCAATAGAATGGGTGAAGCCATTCCACCCGCAACTCCAAGGACAGGGGAAGTGGGCTTTGGGGGGCTAGTATGTGGTGTAGGGAGTTGTGGGGATTTTCTGGAGGGGAGGGAGACTTTGGTTGGTACAGCTTCTTTAGCTTTCTTGGGAGACAGGAAATAGGAACTGAGCTTCCAAAGGGAATGGTACCTGGCGGAGGAGTATAGGTTCACTCCATTATAATTGTTGCTTGTTAAAAGGAGATAGTGAGTGGCAGCTGAGTAGGTAGATTTCTCACATCTGCGTGTATTAGGTATTCAGATATATAGTTCACCCCTGTGCTTTAGAGGAGATCTTTGCAGGGAGAGGTCAAACGAGTCCAGCTGGGATAGGGTAGTGGGTGCTGAGTGGGGAAAATGGCTGAGCCCATCCACTCAGCTGGCTATACAGGGAGGTAGACACCCCAGTCAGCAATCCGCTGCATGGAATGGGGGTTGTGGAGATAAATCTGTCCAGTGGGTGGGAAAGACTACAGGGGGGTAGTCTGGGATGTTACAGGGCCAAAGGGAGCTGAGGGGTTACTACAGAGAAGGGGACAGGAAAAAACTCTTATGCTGCCACAAGTAAGATGGCCACCACTAGTGCTCCCACACTGGCCTGCCTGTGTACGGTGTCCACTACAGGCCCAGTGGGGAGTAGGATCCGGAGGTCTCCGGGCGTAGGGCAGCCCCCAGCCGCCTCAGGCGGGTATGCCTCAGTGTGAGTAGCACGGCGGGTGTGGGCCGCCAGTCCGATGCACTATCTCAGTCCCCGGCTCCGGGCCGCCAGCTGGCCGCAGCACGCAACGGATTCCCGGGGCTGCCGCAGGTCACGTCCGGACTCAGGGGAGGGCTACTACTATAGGGGCTCTCACCTTCGCTGTCTGATGAACCTAGATCCGCCCCGACTCTTCTCTTCTCCGGCAGTTGGGCGCGCCGTGACGGAGCTAAAATCGAGGTCCCGGCTCCGCCACAGCCGCCAGGCCGCAACCTGCAGGTGCACTTAAAAGTGCTCCCCGGCTCCGCAGCTGGTGCTCACCGCGATCGGGGTCTGAGAGGGAAGGTATGTGACAGGGGTGGAGGGTAAGGGGGGGATATAAGGGTAAATAATGGGTTAAGAAAGGTAGGGCTTGGGAGCTGCTATAGAGTGCGTGTGCTCAGCAAGCTTGCCAGGCCACGCCCCCCTCCAGCAGTTTTTTTAACTACACATCCCAGCATGCCCTGCATCAGTTTTGGCAAGGCCAAATAGTAATACTGCAGCCGGGCATGCTGGGAATGTGTAGTTCTACAACAGCTGGAGTGTCAAGTTTAGCCATCACTGGTCTAGACCCTGTTTTTACTTAAATATATAGATGTACTTTTTGAAACTAGAGAATTGCTTTAAATAATTGCAATTCATGATGCAAAACATTCCGTTTTGCATCATTAAAAACAAATTACCAAACCTATTTATTTATTTAAAAACTCAATTTCCTTTTCTATTTATTTGTGCAACTTGTGTTAATGCAACAGGAAGTCTTTGGCCTGGAGGTCAGAGCAGTTTCCCCAAGTACTGTAGATTAATAAAAACAGATTGTATGAGACAAAATAAGTAGCTGCACTTATGATTGCACTTCATTTCCAGCATTCTGCTAATTCTGTTGAGGAGAGGTCTGACACAGGTGACCAATACTTAACCTTGCGGTTTAACACAATTCATTTGTTGGTGAAAGTAAATTGGAAATGAGGACTATGAATTTTTTTAATGAACAGCCGGATGAAAAATGTCAGGAATAAAAAGTTCAGGGGATGTTAAATCAATCTAGAGAGACTCTAAACACTACAGCTTTCGTAGTATTTAGATTTGAACAGAATAAAGTACTGGAACTAACAGTACTATGACTCAAATATTACACGAAACGCCTGAACTTGATCTGGTTTTCCATCTTTTAGTAAATCTTTTCAGAATTTGGCAGTCTTCAGATGTAATATTTGTACTGGCTTTGACCAATCGATCATAAAATAGCATTTGTTACCAGATGGCCACGCCACCTGCTCAATGACCCGCAACGGACATGAAGTTACAGAAGTGCTGAAACCCCAATTCCTCTTTCCAGTAGCTAAAAAAAAAAGAAAACTATTTGCGATGAGTTTGGGATGGGTAACAATCACCACAAATCTTCTACAAGACTTTAGTGTATAAATACACAATTTGAGGAGATCCCTTCACCGGCGCACACCAGAGGAATAAAGGAAAGATACGTCCCTAATAAGTGGACTACGTTCCTCTTCTCCGCCTCCGAATCGGGGATAGGATCACTGTTCCCGAGTTACCCCTTAGTTTAGTTTTGGGCGCCTTTTTTCTTCCTGTAGAATTGATCTGCTTCCTCGGTGTTAACCGTGGGTTTTGCAGACCAGGGTAAAAGGCACAAAAAATATCCAATAGTGAAGTAAATTCTTTTTATTTAATGACATAAAATGCAAAACATGCAACCAAAAAAATGTATATAACACACCAAATAGTAATGGGCCAAGTACTGATGGAATGCAAGGTGGATAATTACCATTTAAATAGAGAACTGAGTTTAGGCAGCTCTCATAGATCGCATAAAGTATCCAAAGACTCAAGGTAGGTACCGGTACACCCTCGTCGAGATCCAAGGACACAGGCAACGATATCCACACTGCTTCACCAAACAGAGAACTTCCAGGGCCCCTCCGACGCGTTTCTACCTCTACTGAGGTCTTTATCAAGGAGTGTGTTACTGTGTAATGGAGTCCGTTATTTATTCACTGACTGGCCAATGCCCGTTGTTCCTGGCCAGGCACATAGTCCAATAGTGCGCCAGAGATCTGACTCTGTGTCTAGTCAGTTTTCGGCAAAGTGCGGCTCCCGCACTTCCGGTTTCGTATGTCCCACTTCCGGTGATCGCGTCTCTGTTCCTTCTAATGAGACGGAGCTTCCCTGATGTTGTATAAGGTTGCCATGGTAGCGGCGCTTTGTTCAGGATTGTGGGTAAACAGTTCTTCTCCATTGCTTGGCGTAGTTTATAAGTTCTTTAAGAACGTAGTAGCGCCCGCCATTTTGGAATTGGGCAAGATTGTGCCCACACTTCGATTTTGGTTATAAATAATGGTTTTTCCACATAGAAAAAAGGGGAAATATAAAACAAACATTATAAAGAGGCATATTGATGGGTTTTAAATAATGGTTATAAAACAAACATTATAAAGAGGCATCTTGATGGGAAATATGATATTTAAAATATGATATTTAAAAGGATGGTTTTTATGTAGAAGTTCATAAAATTCATACAATTCCATAAAAATTATATAAAAATTATCATAAAATTAGCGATAAAAAGTGTAAGAGAGCCTGAAGATAAAGGACAAGAGTGAGAGGATGTTTTAAAAGGACATATTAAAGGAACCACTTGAGTTCAAAGTCTAGATTTAGACCACCAGGTTTCAGAGTGTTGAATTTATGGATCAGTTTCATCTCCTCTTTCGCCAAAGAGGAAATGCTGAATGGTTTTCTTTCATTCCCTTTGACCATTTTCAGGGCCATAAATTGTTCTATGCATGATGTAGATGAATTGTGCACTAATTTAAAGTGTTGTGAGAGAGAGTGGCTTTCCAGGCCTTTTGTGATATTATTAAGGTGCTCTCCCAATCTGGTCTTGAGTGGTCTAGTTGTCCGTCCTATGTAGAACAGGTGACAGGAGCATTCTATAGTGTATATTACGTTCTTTGAGTTACACGTTAGAAAGTCCTCTATTTTCATTTCTTCATTATTAATGGTCACCATGTTAATCTTCTTTTGTCCTTTACTCTTAATGTTTCTGCACCCTTTGCAAAGGCCGCACCTGTGGAATCCTTTGGTCAGGATATGATTGGCTTTTGGTCTTGGGAGGGCACTTTTCACGACTTTAGTTGCTATTGTCTGTGCCCTTCTATAAATAAATTTTGGTGCTTCTGGTAAATGTGTACCCAATACCGGGTCCTTTTTGAGGATTGCCCAGTTTTTCCTAAAGATTTTCTCTATTTTCTTATGTTGAATATTGTAGCCTGTGATAAATGACCATTCATATCCTGTCCTTTGATTTTTGTCTCTGTTATTATCCTTTTTTAAAAGGTCACCACGGTCAATTCTTTTAGTATCCTGTACTAGATTTTTCATATCTTGTGGATCATAACCGCTCCTTGAGAACTTTTCTGCCATATTGTTGGCCTGTTCTTCAAAGGTGCTTTCATCTGTGCAGTTACGTCTTAATCTCTTCATTTGGCCGCCCGGTATGGCCCGTAACCAAAGGTCGTGGTGACAGCTGTCTCTCAGTATGTAGGACTGGCTATCGGTGGGTTTTTGAAAGGTTTTGGTTTTTAGGCCATTATCTACAAATATTGTAATGTCCAGGAAGTTAACCGATGTTTTGCTAATACAGAAAGTGAGTTCAATATTATATTCGTTGGAGTTCAAATAGTTACAGAAGTTCCCTAGATCCTCCTCACTTCCTCTCCAGATAAAAAGGATGTCGTCTATGTAGCGGGACCATGACACCAGACTCGCTCCGAATGGGTTGTGGTCCCAGATGACCTCCTTCTCCCACAAACCCATGAAGATGTTAGCATAGCTCGGAGCGAATCTGGTGCCCATGGCAGTTCCCACCTTCTGTACATAGTGACTCCCTTCAAAGAGGAAGAAATTGTTATGGAGGATAAAGTCCACTCCCTCTACTAGAAATTCTTGAAGGCCGGCTTCCAATCCTGATATCTCTAGGTATTTCTTTACGGCGTTCAATCCCAGTCTGTGTTCTATGATAGTATACAGGGACTTTACGTCCGCTGTAACTAAATAGTAGTTGTCCTCCCAGGGGATAGTTGGTAACAAATTTAGGAGTTCTTTGGTGTCCTTTAGATGTGATTTGTTAGACACTACTAGAGGCTGTAGATGATAGTCTATAAATTCTGATAGATTCGCAGATGGGGAATTTATCCCAGAAATTATAGGCCTTCCTGGTGGGTGAGTCGTGCTTTTGTGCACTTTAGGTAATAAGTAAATTACTGGCACGCTCGGTTCTTCATTAAAAAGGTATTTGGCTGTTTTTTCATCCAGGATTTTTTTGTCTTTATACTTTTTTATCAGGCCTTCTAGTTTCTTCTGGGTCGTCTCGGTTGGGTTTGTTCTAAGCTTCTTGTATGTTTTGCCGTCTTCCAATTGTTTATGGGTCTCGTCCACATACCAAGTTTTATCCATGATGACGATCCCCCCCCCCCCTTTGTCCGCAGGTTTGATTACAATATTTTCATTTGATTGCAGATCTTTAAGGGCTTTTCTTTCTTTCAGGGTCATATTGTATTTCACACCCTTCTCTGGGATCTTTTTTATTTCTTCCTGGACCATGCTGCAGAAAGTTTCAATATGGTTTCCTCTGATGTGTGTGGGAAAAAAGATAGATTTAGGTTTAAACCTTCTTTCTTCTATTGGTTCTTCAGAGTCTTGCACTGGATCTTCTTTCATGAGAAAAAACTTTTTCAGGCATAGTTTTCGTGTGAATTTATGTACGTCCACAAAAATTTGGAATTTATTTACACTGGCAGTAGGTGCATACTTCAATCCTTTTTGTAGTACAGACATTTCTACTGGGGTTAAAGCGTGAGTACTTATATTAAAGATTTTAACTCTTTCCGGTTTGGGGCCATTGTCACAGATAATTTCTGTGTTCCTTCCAGTTTTTTTCCGATTTTTTCTCTTTTTCTTCCTGGTTTTACCCTTTCTTTTCTTCCCTCCCCTAGTTCCTCTGTGCGTTGGTTTTTTAATATTTACTTCTAAGGTCTTTGTCTTCTGTCGTGCTCTCTTTGTCCTAAAAAATGAATTCTGTCCATATTTCTCAGCAGGGGAGTATATCTGTTGTTTGTTTCAAGGGGAGTGGCATTTTCCCTTTGTCTTCCATCGTCCCTATTTCTTTGAGGTCTTGGTGTATAGTTTCTTTCATATCTTAGGTTTTTGTTGTAATAATTACTCCTGTTTTTATACTCTGTCTGTTGGTATCTTCTGTATTGGGGTTTGGGGCTTCTATCGTTTCTCCAAAACCTTTTGTTAGGTCCTCGATCATTGCCCCCTCGGTAAGGCTCTTTGTGATATCTGGAGGGTTTTCCATATGTTCGAACCTCCGAACGTTGTCTATATCTTCTTTCTCTATGTGGTTCTCTAGATCTCCAGTCCTTCACATCATGTCTTGTTGTTCGTTCGTCGTCCTCTAGTGGTAAGGTATAGTCCATTTCTTCTTCGTCATCACTTATTAGTTCCCCTTCTCCTGTTTGTATATCTTCTGTTTTGTTATCTCTTGTAAATTTCTTTATTTTTCTATCAATTAAAGTTTTCTCTGTTTTTTTTAGATTTTTCTCTATCCTCTCCTCGTATTTTTTGTAATCGGTTTGGTCCTTAAATGGTTCAATTAATTCCCGATATTTATCAATTTCTGCATTTAGGATCCCTAGATTCCTTCTTCTCTCCTCAGTAATGAGGTGGATCAGTTTAAAGGAACAGTCCTCTAGGATATTATCCCATTCTTCCTTGAATTTCTCAGATGAGGTTTCAAAAGAAGCTGTTTTAGAGATTTTTAGTCCTTTCGGTATAATACGGTGGGATAGGTACTTTTCCAGAATTACCATCTCCCACCATATTTTACTTTCTTTTACTAGGGTGTTCTCTAGTTTCTTCATCATACTCTCTAGATCAATGTCTAGGAGTTCTGTTTGATCTCTTTTTCCATTGAAGAGTTTTTCAAAGGTTGACAATCTATGGTCCCGGAATTTGAACATAGCAGCAGATAAAAGATGGTTTCCACAAAATAGGGGTAGAAGGTAAATGTAGAAGAGTTAGTTATGGAAACCTCCAACTTATCTGCGCAGATGTCTGTGCAGCCACAAAAGGGATCAGCTCATAGGTGTCCCCACACCTCACAACAAATTTCAACAAGACTTTAGTGTATAAATACACAATTTGAGGAGATCCCTTCACCGGCGCACACCAGAGGAATAAAGGAAAGATACGTCCCTAATAAGTGGACTACGTTCCTCTTCTCCGCCTCCGAATCGGGGATAGGATCACTGTTCCCGAGTTACCCCTTAGTTTAGTTTTGGGCGCCTTTTTTCTTCCTGTAGAATTGATCTGCTTCCTCTGTGTTAACCGTGGGTTTTGCAGACCAGGGTAAAAGGCACAAAAAATATCCAATAGTGAAGTAAATTCTTTTTATTTAATGACATAAAATGCAAAACATGCAACCAAAAAAATGTATATAACACACCAAATAGTAATGGGCCAAGTACTGATGGAATGCAAGGTGGATAATTACCATTTAAATAGAGAACTGAGTTTAGGCAGCTCTCATAGATCGCATAAAGTATCCAAAGACTCAAGGTAGGTACCGGTACACCCTCGTCGAGATCCAAGGACACAGGCAACGATATCCACACTGCTTCACCAAACAGAGAACTTCCAGGGCCCCTCCGACGCGTTTCTACCTCTACTGAGGTCTTTATCAAGGAGTGTGTTACTGTGTAATGGAGTCCGTTATTTATTCACTGACTGGCCAATCCCCGTTGTTCCTGGCCAGGCACATAGTCCAATAGTGCGCCAGAGATCTGACTCTGTGTCTAGTCAGTTTCCGGCAAAGTGCGGCTCCAAACAGGAGAAGGGGAACTAATAAGTGATGACGAAGAAGAAATGGACTATACCTTACCACTAGAGGACGACGAACGAACAACAAGACATGATGTGAAGGACTGGAGATCGAGAGAACCACATAGAGAAAGAAGATATAGACAACGTTCGGAGGTTCGAACATATGGAAAACCCTCCAGATATCACAAAGAGCCTTACCGAGGGGGCAATGATCGAGGACCTAACAAAAGGTTTTGGAGAAACGATAGAAGCCCCAAACCCCAATACAGAAGATACCAACAGACAGAGTATAAAAACAGGAGTAATTATTACAACAAAAACCTAAGATATGAAAGAAACTATACACCAAGACCTCAAAGAAATAGGGACGATGGAAGACAAAGGGAAAATGCCACTCCCCTTGAAACAAACAACAGATATACTCCCCTGCTGAGAAATATGGACAGAATTCATTTTTTAGGACAAAGAGAGCACGACAGAAGACAAAGACCTTAGAAGTAAATATTAAAAAACCAACTCACAGAGGAACTAGGGGAGGGAAGAAAAGAAAGGGTAAAACCAGGAAGAAAAAGAGAAAAAATCGGAAAAAAACTGGAAGGAACACAGAAATTATCTGTGACAATGGCCCCAAACCGGAAAGAGTTAAAATCTTTAATATAAGTACTCACGCTTTAACCCCAGTAGAAATGTCTGTACTACAAAAAGGATTGAAGTATGCACCTACTGCCAGTGTAAATAAATTCCAAATTTTTGTGGACGTACATAAATTCACACGAAAACTATGCCTGAAAAAGTTTTTTCTCATGAAAGAAGATCCAGTGCAAGACTCTGAAGAACCAATAGAAGAAAGAAGGTTTAAACCTAAATCTATCTTTTTTCCCACACACATCAGAGGAAACCATATTGAAACTTTCTGCAGCATGGTCCAGGAAGAAATAAAAAAGATCCCAGAGAAGGGTGTGAAATACAATATGACCCTGAAAGAAAGAAAAGCCCTTAAAGATCTGCAATCAAATGAAAATATTGTAATCAAACCTGCGGACAAAGGGGGGGGGGATCGTCATCATGGATAAAACTTGGTATGTGGACGAGACCCATAAACAATTGGAAGACGGCAAAACATACAAGAAGCTTAGAACAAACCCAACCGAGACGACCCAGAAGAAACTAGAAGGCCTGATAAAAAAGTATAAAGACAAAAAAATCCCTGATGAAAAAACAGCCAAATACCTTTTTAATGAAGAACCGAGCGTGCCAGTAATTTACTTATTACCTAAAGTGCACAAAAGCACGACTCACCCACCAGGAAGGCCTATAATTTCTGGGATAAATTCCCCATCTGCGAATCTATCAGAATTTATAGACTATCATCTACAGCCTCTAGTAGTGTCTAACAAATCACATCTAAAGGACACCAAAGAACTCCTAAATTTGTTACCAACTATCCCCTGGGAGGACAACTACTATTTAGTTACAGCGGACGTAAAGTCCCTGTATACTATCATAAAACACAGACTGGGATTGAACGCCGTAAAGAAATACCTAGAGATATCAGGATTGGAAGCCGGCCTTCAAGAATTTCTAGTAGAGGGAGTGGACTTTATCCTCCATAACAATTTCTTCCTCTTTGAAGGGAGTCACTATGTACAGAAGGTGGGAACTGCCATGGGCACCAGATTCGCTCCGAGCTATGCTAACATCTTCATGGGTTTGTGGGAGAAGGAGGTCATCTGGGACCACAACCCATTCGGAGCGAGTCTGGTGTCATGGTCCCGCTACATAGACGACATCCTTTTTATCTGGAGAGGAAGTGAGGAGGATCTAGGGAACTTCTGTAACTATTTGAACTCCAACGAATATAATATTGAACTCACTTTCTGTATTAGCAAAACATCGGTTAACTTCCTGGACATTACAATATTTGTAGATAATGGCCTAAAAACCAAAACCTTTCAAAAACCCACCGATAGCCAGTCCTACATACTGAGAGACAGCTGTCACCACGACCTTTGGTTACGGGCCATACCGGGCGGCCAAATGAAGAGATTAAGACGTAACTGCACAGATGAAAGCACCTTTGAAGAACAGGCCAACAATATGGCAGAAAAGTTCTCAAGGAGCGGTTATGATCCACAAGATATGAAAAATCTAGTACAGGATACTAAAAGAATTGACCGTGGTGACCTTTTAAAAAAGGATAATAACAGAGACAAAAATCAAAGGACAGGATATGAATGGTCATTTATCACAGGCTACAATATTCAACATAAGAAAATAGAGAAAATCTTTAGGAAAAACTGGACAATCCTCAAAAAGGACCCGGTATTGGGTACACATTTACCAGAAGCACCAAAATGTATTTATAGAAGGGCACAGACAATAGCAACTAAAGTCGTGAAAAGTGCCCTCCCAAGACCAAAAGCCAATCATATCCTGACCAAAGGATTCCACAGGTGCGGCCTTTGCAAAGGGTGCAGAAACATTAAGAGTAAAGGACAAAAGAAGATTAACATGGTGACCATTAATAATGAAGAAATGAAAATAGAGGACTTTCTAACGTGTAACTCAAAGAACGTAATATACACTATAGAATGCTCCTGTCACCTGTTCTACATAGGACGGACAACTAGACCACTCAAGACCAGATTGGGAGAGCACCTTAATAATATCACAAAAGGCCTGGAAAGCCACTCTCTCTCACAACACTTTAAATTAGTGCACAATTCATCTACATCATGCATAGAACAATTTATGGCCCTGAAAATGGTCAAAGGGAATGAAAGAAAACCATTCAGCATTTCCTCTTTGGCGAAAGAGGAGATGAAACTGATCCATAAATTCAACACTCTGAAACCTGGTGGTCTAAATCTAGACTTTGAACTCAAGTGGTTCCTTTAATATGTCCTTTTAAAACATCCTCTCACTCTTGTCCTTTATCTTCAGGCTCTCTTACACTTTTTATCGCTAATTTTATGATAATTTTTATATAATTTTTATGGAATTGTATGAATTTTATGAACTTCTACATAAAAACCATCCTTTTAAATATCATATTTTAAATATCATATTTCCCATCAAGATGCCTCTTTATAATGTTTGTTTTATAACCATTATTTAAAACCCATCAAGATGCCTCTTTATAATGTTTGTTTTATATTTCCCCTTTTTTCTATGTGGAAAAACCATTATTTATAACCAAAATCGAAGTGTGGGCACAATCTTGCCCAATTCCAAAATGGCGGGCGCTACTACGTTCTTAAAGAACTTATAAACTACGCCAAGCAATGGAGAAGAACTGTTTACCCACAATCCTGAACAAAGCGCCGCTACCATGGCAACCTTATACAACATCAGGGAAGCTCCGTCTCATTAAAATGGAACAGAGACGCGATCACCGGAAGTGGGACATACGAAACCGGAAGTGCGGGAGCCGCACTTTGCCGGAAACTGACTAGACACAGAGTCAGATCTCTGGCGCACTATTGGACTATGTGCCTGGCCAGGAACAACGGGGATTGGCCAGTCAGTGAATAAATAACGGACTCCATTACACAGTAACACACTCCTTGATAAAGACCTCAGTAGAGGCAGAAACGCGTCGGAGGGGCCCTGGAAGTTCTCTGTTTGGTGAAGCAGTGTGGATATCGTTGCCTGTGTCCTTGGATCTCGACGAGGGTGTACCGGTACCTACCTTGAGTCTTTGGATACTTTATGCGATCTATGAGAGCTGCCTAAACTCAGTTCTCTATTTAAATGGTAATTATCCACCTTGCATTCCATCAGTACTTGGCCCATTACTATTTGGTGTGTTATATACATTTTTTTGGTTGCATGTTTTGCATTTTATGTCATTAAATAAAAAGAATTTACTTCACTATTGGATATTTTTTGTGCCTTTTACCCTGGTCTGCAAAACCCACGGTTAACACAGAGGAAGCAGATCAATTCTACAGGAAGAAAAAAGGCGCCCAAAACTAAACTAAGGGGTAACTCGGGAACAGTGATCCTATCCCCGATTCGGAGGCGGAGAAGAGGAACGTAGTCCACTTATTAGGGACGTATCTTTCCTTTATTCCTCTGGTGTGCGCCGGTGAAGGGATCTCCTCAAATTGTGTATTTATACACTAAAGTCTTGTTGAAATTTGTTGTGAGGTGTGGGGACACCTATGAGCTGATCCCTTTATTGGCTGCACAGACATCTGCGCAGATAAGTTGGAGGTTTCCATAACTAACTCTTCTACATTTACCACAAATCTTCTCCTTAGGGGATGAGTGAGGTTAATGAATAAAGTTGAGTTCTTTTTTTTTTTTTACTTGTGTAAATTTATTATTGAATTTTTTTGAAGGTGACATACTCATTCATTTATAACCATTAAAACAAACTAAAGAAAAGCAATAAAGGCATGAGAACAAAGTAAAAAAAAAAAAAATAATGAAAAAATTAAAGTTACTGGTCTCTGTAACACAGTGTTCTTAAAGAAATACAGGTGAGTATTAGGAGATACAATGGGGATCGATCTTCACACCACCACTGATTTCAATAATAACTACAATACATTCCTTAGGATTGATTGGTGTCTCCTCTTCTCCAAACAACAGAATGCTCAATAGAGGATGTCCCTAAACAAAGGATCCTATCATTTTTCAAAGGACTTGCTCGTTCCCAAGGATGACATCAATATGTAAATTCCACTGTAGGCTTCTATTCCCACTGCTAAATCCAGTGGTTAAAGTTTGGTGGAACGGGGTGTAATTGCATTCCATCAGTGAGCAGTGAACTCACTACTGTCAGGGGTACTTGCATTGCACATTGACATACTTATCTCGACCCAAACCTCCTCTTCCTCTCACTCTTCTAGACTCTTCTTTCAGGCCATTGTTTTTGCCCCTTTAAGCTCTTCAAATATAATCTTCTCTTTTATCATCATTACCCATTTAATTTCTTTCTTCATCCCACTCCCGGGTATTATCTTCCTCTCCTTATAATTCATCAATCTCCAAATGCCATCATTCATATTACCACTATGGAACAGCAGTTGTACGATAATTCCAACGCTACTCAAAGACCATTCTAATAATAGTCTGCCTAGAACAACATGTCCTTCTCAATGTGGATAGACATTAATATAGAAAACATATTTTTCGAAGAGAAATGAAACCTGGTGATTTTCATTATTGAGGCTTCAATTATATAAAGAGCCTTATTAGAGATTACAGTTCTAATTATATAAATTACAAAGACTTAAGGACTGTAATTATTTTAAATGCATCAATGGATGAAAAATATGCTTTAATTAAGAATAATTAATCAATTCTGATGTATTTTAGATATCTTTCATCTAGCCATGTATTTTTGTGTCTGCGTTTATGGTGCATTTCTGTTATGATGTGAGTAGGGGGTGGGTGTTTAGGGTATTAAACATGTGGCCAGATTAATAATGGAGTGGAGACAGTTGCGTCACTAGGGTTGGTGTCATCCGGTGTAGTAACACATGGTGTCACCACCCCCTCCAACTTTCTGGAAGCTGGAGACGAGAGGCTTGTGCGCGTCAGAGGCGCGTTGGAAAAATTTGGAGGCATGGCATGTACATGCGATGCTGCCCATACAGCGGGTGACATGGAAACATACCTACACATCGTTTGCTCCCCTGCATAGTAATACCAGGACACCGCAGGCTGCTCCCCCTGTATAATAACAGGAGGACATCACAGGCTGCTCCCCCTGTATAAAAAGAACACAACACACAGGCTGCTCCCCTGGCTGCTAACACAGGCTGTTCCCCTGTATAATACCATACTACCATTGCCCTGCAACTCATTCACAACACTAACAGTATGTATCTACAAACTGCACAGCATTATATACAGTTTTGCCTGGGTGCTGCTGTGGCTCTGAGTCCTGCCTTTCTGTCCGCCACCATCATCCTCCGTCAGCCGGCTCTTCCCGAATTCCCACACATCAGACGCACGGGCAGGCAGCGTCGGCGTCATGACGTCACCTGCCCTCAGGACATGTCCTCAGTGCAGGGGGCCGGCGGCCATGTTCCTGTAGCCACGGCAATGATCTGAAAGCCGAGGCCATGAAGAGGTGGACATTGGATAATGCACGGATTACCAGGCGGGCGGGCAGGTGTGGTGTGTGAGTGCGGCTGATTTTGGTGTTACCCCACTGAGCGGTGACTCCTGGTGCGGGCCGCACCCCCCGCACCCGACAAGTGACGCCACTGGGTGAAGAGAGCTATTGCTCCAGGCCACCACATAAAAATAGGCCAATGAGAGCATGATGATGGTCAGCCACCAGCTGGACACACGGTCAGCAATAAATCTTAAGCATTAAAACTGCATTTCTATTTTCAACGCAAAGGTATACGGGTGACGTAGTAGGATGCAATTTTTGGTAAGTTTACAAAATCGCACTAAATCATATGATTGAAAATGTTATTTTTTTTGCCCAACATCACAAATGTAATTAAATGGGGATTCAGGGGAAGAAATGGAATTTGCATGTGATTTCTGGTGATTTTTGGTAACGCAATTGTTCAAATGTTGGTAACGATATATGAGATTTTCTACACATGTGTTTTTTTTTAAACATGGTAATGTGCGGTTTTTGATCATAATTAAAAAAAACAGTGTGGGGTCCCCCCTCCTGAGCCAACCAGCCCCGGACACATTGGGTCGATCCTGGTTAAAAAAAATATTAGGTACAAAAAGAGTAGGGGGTCTCTCGTATTTCTGAAACCAGCCCCAAGCTCTTGGTCCAGTCCTGGTTCCGAAAATACATGGGACAAAAAAACTGGGGGTTCCCCGTATTATGGAACCAGCACCTGGCTCCAACAGCCAGTCGTGTTATGCCCCAGCCCCATACTTTATACACTGTGCCCCAGCCGTACCATGAGCACAGTGGCCGGTCAGCCATGGACGGGGTCCTTGGAGGAGTCAGAATCGTCCATTAAAGGGGGGTCCCCCATCCAGGGCTGAAGTCCGGTGCTGTCCCCGGCATCCCCAGGGCAGTGGACGCTGGGCTGATGTGTGTAAAAAAAAAAAACTGATAAAAACACATTTCTTTATACAGAGCTACAAGACCCAGCATGGGGGGAGAGCATTAATGTGCCTACTGGGTCTCATAGTTCATCTGTAAAAAGAATGTGTAAATAGGGAGACACACACCCAGAAATCTATACATTTATTAAACACCCCTTTTACACTTTAAATTAATTTGTTCATACTAAACTGGTCCAGTGCTGTCCTCCTGCTCACTCGGCACTGACAGCCGCCGAGTGAGAAGGCTGCTCTATAGCGGATATGGGGACCCTGTGATGTCGCAGGGTTCCCATCACAGTGCTCACTTTTTTGGGTGTGTGTCTCCTTGTTTACACATTCTTTTTACAGGTGAACTATGACACCCAGTGGGCACATTAATGCCCCTCCATGCTGGGTCTTATAGTTCTCCTGTATAAAGTAATGTGTTTTTGTCTTTTTTTTCTAAACGTGCAAATTCTGCCTTTTTTTTACCCAATGTTTGCACTTTTACATGTTTGGGGAGACATTGGGGCTTATAATGTATGGGTCTACATGCCTACATGGCACAGGCTACACATAGATAGATAGATAGATAGATAGATAGATAGATAGATAGATAGATAGATAGATAGATAGATAGATGCTTTAAATGATAGATCTTGAACACATTGTTCCTTGGTGAAGACTATTATTATTATTATTATTATTATTTAAAAAACCTTATATATGGTGAGCTAGAAGTGGTCCGCAGTCCCCTACAGTAGGCAAAACAAGACAGGTAAGGTAAAACAGTACAGTACTAAACCATACAGTAGACAAGTAACAAATAGTACTACAACTCGCCGCACAGCCACTGATAAACAGCATAATCTGAACCTTGTAGCTATTAGTGCAGGTGCAGGTAATGGGTTTAGGATGTCTGAAGAAACAAAATAAAGGAGCGATGTCCAAGGGCAGAGCGGAGGTGTAGAGTATACTGCGGTGTTAGAAAAGAAGGTAATGGGAACAGGAGGGGGAGGTAAACTACCTAGTGACATGGTGAAGTTGTGGTCGGACATACTTTTATTAACATGTGGTTATTCAGCACCTGCTTGAAGCAATGCATGCTGGGGACAATCTGATGGAACGAGGCAAATCGTTGCAAAGGTATGGGGCAGCATGAGAGAAATTTGGGATCTGGAGAGAGATATTATAACAAGAGGGGGGAAAGGGCTTCCCAGAGATGGTGATAGGGAGTGTGTATGGAGATGAGGTTGGACAGCATATTCAATTGCGCTTTACAAGAGGAGACAGTGATAAAACAAACTGGCTATTTACAGACAGTCAAAGGTATGAAGGCCCTGCTCGCAAGCTTACAATCTATAGGGATGTAGGGAGCAATGGAGTCGGAGAATGACTTAAACATGACAGTGACTTGATTGAAGATGATTCATAGTTTACATAGGCTTACCATACTATCCCTTTAAACCAGCACACCCGTGAATTACGCAGGTTCTATGGCTGATGAAAACCAGATGAAATGCAGGCTTGAATTAAGCCAGACACACAACCTGCGTAATTAATGAATGTCCCAGTTTAAAGGGAACTTTACAGAACAATGATTCCTCAGCAAAGGTCTTTGATAAACAACAAAGAAAACAACAAAAAAAGATTTAGATCAGTATAGACAGGTGTATCATTTAAAAACTAGAAGAAATACAACAAATCACACAAAAGGGCAATTATATTAGTGGAAACAGAAAAGGCATACATCAATAAAAAGTAATAAGCCTATAAATTGCCCAAAAAAAGTCTGAACTTTAAAATACAGCTAATTCCATGAATGGAGATGGAAACAAGAACATATGTTATGTAGGACAGCTCTCCAATAATTGTTATTGCCATGCTATCTTTGCAGTAAACTCATTCTAGGTGAACAGGTACATCACCAATTTTGCGGCACCTGATGGTCCTGCACCTCTTTTTGGGCCTTATTTTGGTTCATTCTTTCTGACAAAATCCTTCTTAGATGGACAAAACCATGTGCACTGCAGGGGGGGGCAGATGTAACATGTGCAGAGAGAATTAGATTTGGGTGAGTAATTTTTTTCTGTGCAGGGAAAATACTGACTGCTTTATTTTTACACTGCAATATAGATCTCACTTTGAAGTAAAACCCCACCCAAATCTAATTCTCTCTGCACATGTTACATCTGCCCCACCTGCAGTGCATATGGTTTTGCCCATCTAAGAAGGATTTTGTCAGAAAGAATGAACCAAAATAAGGCCCTTTATCTGGACACATAAGGTGCCTGGGGAAATTAAAGAAGAGTTTTACCAAAAAAGAATTGGTGAACTAGGCGCTCCTTCCTCTTTAGTCTCCCAAGCAAAATAAATATCACGTAAAAAGGACAGACAGGAACTCTTAGAAGGTAGAAAAACAGAGACAAACAAAGAATATTCCAGGGAGGAAAATCTATCATTTATTTCTACATATAACAATTACTCTGCTGATATTAAAAAGATCTTCAAAAATAATTATGGTATATTAAGACAAGATGTTATATTAAATTCCATTATTCCATCTGAACCAAAATTAATTTTTCGAAAAAATAAGTCTCTAAAAAACATTTTGGCACCGAGTCATCTGAAAACTGATATAGGGGTTACTAGGGGAAAAATTGGTTAGAAAAAGCACACATTTTGGGCTGTTATAAATGTGGCAGAAACAAGTGTATTACTTGCAATTACATTACAAATAAGGTAACCTCAATAAAAACTGAGGAAAATGAGAAAATGTATATGACAAAGAGTTTGGAACACAGACGCAACATCTTAAATCAAATACAGACCCATAGTGTGTCTAGACACTTCTTTCTCCATCATAATAGAGATCCAAAAGAACTTAAAATCACAGGTCTAGAACATGTCCCCCATACAAAACGAGGAGGTGACAGGTTCCGTAAATTGTGTAGACAAGAGACTATGTGGATGTTCAAGATGAATACCATTTACCCCGAGGGATTAAATGAAGCAGTAGAATTTAATAATGCCATTTAAATGAACTTTATATCCATCATACTATCCCCTCTCTCCTTCAGGATGCTGATGCTGTATTATCAAAATTGCTTATTATAATATAATAACAACAAAAAAACTCCCTATAGAAAACTCTCTGCATATATAAAAATATTTCTTCCTATATATGAATACTTTTTGTATATATGTATTTTTTTCATATATACATTTTTCTCCTGGACCTGCTGTGTATTTTTGTGTATCTTCGAGATATTTTATATCTTATTTTTGTAAATCTTTGAATATTCATATCAGTATTTAATTATGTCCATCGCCTCTTTATTTTTGAATTTTTGTATATATTCTCTGTAATTATTTCTTATATAAAAATGACTATCAACACTATTCTCTCATCATAATGAAGAAAAATGTTAATTGAATGTACAATAATGTATAAACTGATGCACAGAGAACACTGTCTATTGGCCGTTCACCACGAAATAAAATCAAAATTATGTATTTTAAATTATCTTGATACAATTGCAAGATTTAGAAAGCACCCGATTGTTCAATTAGTATGAACGGCCACTACGCACTTTTGCCATAGCATCACATCAGACGCTGACTGCGGCCGCCGGAAGCTATGCGTTCCGGGACCCAGCAGTTCTCTGCGTCTCATTAGCCTGAAGTTTGTCATTTGACATGCCGGATCCCGGAAGTCTAACGGAAGTGCCGCGACTCCAGGACAGCAAAACTTCTGTAAGTGTTTACTCTTAAAATAATGCTCGTTTTTAGAATTCTCTAAGAACGATTCTTATAGGTTTGTCTTCTGCTCATCTAGTAATATTTTTTATTTATTTTGTACAACCACATTGTTAATTATCTGGGATTGCCTAATTAATTAGGGGGAGTAACCCCATTAGGAAAGTTATATATACCCAACATTAAAACATTGTTTTGGGGCTGGTTTTAAAAAATTGCCCTATTTGTTTTTAATAAAAAATCAGGGAAGCTCTATTTTTATTTGTATAAAAAGTCTCTCCCCGGCTGTGGCATTACCCTGCTGGCTGGTTGGGCCTGGGGCTGGTTCGTAAAATACGGGGGATCCCTAGTAATTTTGTCCCAATATTTTGGGAACCAGCCCCGGCCCTGGAGCCTGGGGCTGGTTTTAAAAAATCAGCGAAGCCCAAACAATAAGGTAGTGCAGCGATTCACAAACCTTTTGGAATCAGACCCGGTCAGACCATCACTGGCAGCACTGCTGTATATGTTATGCTGCCCTGGATGCCTGCTCCTGCTTCTGCCGCCAATCAGATCCACCCAGTGCGTGAAACAGTCCTGCGTGCTGCTGCTGGGATGGATCACGTAGGCAGCAGCAGCGCAGCCATCCTTCGGACTGCGGAAGCAGCTGTGTGTGCCAGCGATTGTGCACTAGCTCTCCTGCGGCCATTTTAGCTTTGGGAGAACACGATGCTGCCCACGGCCATCTTTAATTAGGGCACAGTGCCGCGGCCCAGCACAGAGATGCCGCAGCCCAGGTAGTTAGGGCGGACGGCCGCTTAAGCTGTAAAATGTGCCGGCCCACCGGGAACCGGCCCGGTTTCCCAGCAGGGCCAATCCGACGCCCTGGTTATATAAATTTTTCACCATTGGGTGGTACATAGGGGTTCTTAGAAACTATTGCCTTGGGGCCTACAATATGGGTGGTGTCATTTGCAAAGCACAAGTTTGTCCGACATCTATGAATCTTATAATACCCTAGTGGAGGGGTAAATTTACGTATTAATATTGCAGCTCAATAAGACTCTCTATCACACCACTAGAAAAGAAAAAAGTCTGCTTCACTGGAAAGCAGTATCGGGCGCCTGTTATATGAGGTGTCTCTCCTAGCAGCTGCTGGGGTACAGGGGTAGTCACTCCCTGTGATGTTTACAAAAAGAATGTTGAATCAATTTTCAGAGAAGCAGCGCTGGTGTCACAATGAATGGATTGAACAACTTTATGATGAAAAAAGCAATTTATATCACAAGGTAAATAAAAACATTACATACATTTATACATGACAATATCACACAATAAATTTTTTTTAAAAAGAAGGTCTCACTCTTTGATTGGATGTGGATCCGTAAGGGCCGATGCCCTATTGTGTATCAGTCCAAATTGGAAAGTGCACTTAACCAATGGTGTATCTGCTGACTGGGAAGATGAATGGGGAAAAGATTTCGGGGGACAATTCACCAGTCCTCTCTATGTTCACGGATAGATGGTAATAGCCGCTGGAGGAATCAATTGGAGAAAATGTCCGTATTTTATCCCTTAAGGACCTCTGCTGACTTTCAAAGAAGTTGGTATTCAATACCCCACTTGGGTACCTCCCATGTACGAATTTGCAGTGAATGATATAAGCACTGAAGGAGGGTGGGCAGGAGTTCTCCAACCTGGACTAGGTTTGATAAAAGGGGGGGGGATGGCAAAACCTCTAACAGGTGGCTATGATGGTGTTCGCACACCTGGAGGAGAGGCTGCTGGTTGCCCCTGGTCACTATTGTGGAAGAGAGTTATCAGTCCCACTTGAGGTATTTGGTAAGGAACCACTGTCTCATACAGGTGGCTAGGGATGGCGGGGCTCACCTGTGACACTGAACTCCAGGTGAGCCCCGCCATCCCTAGCCACCTGTATGAGACAGTGGTTCCTTACCAAATACCTCAAGTGGGACTGATAACTCTCCACCACAATAGTGACCAGGGGCAACCAGCAGCCTCTCCTCCAGGTGTGCCAACACCATCATAGCCACCTGTTAGAGGTTTTGCCATCCCCCCCCTTTTATCAAACCTAGTCCAGGTTGGAGAACTCCTGCCCACCCTCCTTCAGTGCTTATATCATTCACTGCAAATTCATACATGGGAGGTACCCAAGTGGGGTATTGAATACCAACTTCTTTGAAAGTCAGCAGAGGTCCTTAAGGGATAAAATACGGACATTTTCTCCAATTGATTCCTCCAGCGGCTATTACCATCTATCCGTGAACATAGAGAGGACTGGTGAATTGTCCCCCGAAATCTTTTCCCCATTCATCTTCCCAGTCAGCAGATACACCATTGGTTAAGTGCACTTTCTAATTTGGACTGATACACAATAGGGCATCGGCCCTTACGGATCCACATCCAATCAAAGAGTGAGACCTTCTTTTTAAAAAAAAATTATTGTGTGATATTGTCATGTATAAATGTATGTAATGTTTTTATTTACCTTGTGATATAAATTGCTTTTTTCATCATAAAGTTGTTCAATCCATTCATTGTGACACCAGCGCTGCTTCTCTGAAAATTGATTCAACTCTCTATCACACCACTCCTGGCAGAAGTGGGGATCTGTGCCTCTATAGATGCCAGAGAGTGGGAGAGGGCAGCGGAGACATAACCACACATCTCTAGTATTTCATTACCACGACACCTACTGCATGCACCGCAGGAACTTACAACACTGAGCAATACCACCCAACTTTTTATGCTCTGTGCAGAACAGTCCGGCTTTTCTGTGACTCTACTGCAGTCCCACCGGCAGTGTGTGGGTCATGAAGGTGGTGGATGTGGCAGGGAGCAGGGGAGAGTGGCAGAAGGGCTGGGGAGATTACTGTCAAACCGTAATTAATTTGTCCTAAGGCAAGCTCAGGTAGGACAGAAGCATCCTGTGGAGCAGAAGATCCACAGTGCAAGGAGAGGACTTATATTTCCCCCCTTTATTATGGGTATTTTGGATACCCCAGCTTGTTCAAAATGTCAGTAGCCTTCAGCTGATTTATACCAATATTTTTGGGCATAAGGTGCCTTTGGTTGTCTGTTTGCAGGCTTGCCTCTACTTACCTAGATGACACCTGAATGGGCAATCTTTGGCATAATACCATCTGTTGCTAAAGTTTCCAGATACAGTATGTGAGAGAACTGTTATTAGCTATTTCTTCTGCTGCTCATAAGAGTTCACTATATTTGTGGATTCAGAGCACTCCTCCATCTCGGGAGCTATTAAAAAAAAAAAAAAATAAAAAAACATTTTGCTAGGTATGAAAGTTTTATTGATATTCTTCCCTACTCCCCCAAAAATGTCCATTCATTATTTTTTTTACTGTATATTTCCTTATGGTTTTGATTTAGAATACAGAAATGTGAGATAGATGTAAGAGCAGGCTATATGGGGGAGAATTGGTATAAACACATGTTATTTTTAAGATAGCATGCCAATATGCCAAGCAATGTATTAACGGTCACTGGCACTGACCGTTCCAACACCTAGAGCTAATGATTTTACAGCAGCAGTAGTGGCTGCTGCATATGCTGGGCTCATGTGAGATCTCTCGAAGCTTGCAAGATCTCATGCAAGTGGACGGTAGATGGCCAGGATAAAGGCAGGGCCGTATTTCCCACTAGGCATGGGAGGCACGTGCCTATGGGCGGTATCTGCTGGGGGTGGCAGGGCATCCCCCCCTTCCCGCGGGGGTCCCCAAATCGCGGGAAGGGGGGGTCACGGGGGTCTGCGAAATGTGGGAGGGGGGGTCGCAAATCGAGGGAGGGGGGGAAGGAGGAGAGAACAGGACGCCTCCTCCAGACCTGGGACTGTGACTGCAACTGTACATCAGCAGGTATGGGGGTGGCACACAATGTTGTGCCTATGGTCGGCATGTTACTTAAATCCGGCCCTGGATAAAGGAGTCACAGACATGCGAAATAGGAACTGACCAATCCGAACTGGACAGCCGAAAATGGGATGGCTCAGATAATCAGAAAGGTGATTTACCACTCATCCAAATTAGGCAAATTAGAAAGCTACAGTAGATACAATTATGCATTTTTCTATGAATGTAATGAAACATTTTTTAAATATTACAGTAGCAGAATCCTCTTACTAATGTTTTTGTTATACAGTACCTGTCCTTATCCATTGAGCAGCTGCAGAATAGTGCTTGGCTTTTACTGTTCTAGACAGACAGAGTTCCGTGCAACCATCTGGGAAATCTATAAACCATTAGATGTTAAAAATATTCCCAGCAGATAAAACCTGGTTTCAGCGAAGTCACAATGTAATGCTTGGCATTAGCACACTGTGGGCTGGAGCAAAGGGAAATAGTTTTGACATTTGGATCTGTGAAGATGGAAACAGTATGAGGTTCCACCATACACAATCAGATCAATGGTTAAATGGTGATGTTCAACCTACAATATACTTGTTAAAAAGTAATAGCCGTGATCTGAAGAACAGAGCCAGTATGCTGTTACTTGCCAAATAGAAAGAGAAGTCATCTATTGGTTGAAGGGCTCTTCATTTTATAATCCAAACCATCAAACTACCCCTTAACTCTTAAAATAAGACAAAGGGAGAGATGTACTAAGCCTTGAAAAGTGATAAAATGGAGAGTGATAAACCTCCAACCAATCAGCCTGTCATTTTTCAAACACAGCCTGTGACGTGGCAGGTGGTGGTTTATCATTCTCCATTTTATCACTTCTCAAGGTTAGTACATCTGCCCCAAAGACAGTGTTGGTGGTACAAGGTTGCAGGTAATATTAATTAGAATGTAAATGGGAGAATAGGTTGCAGAGACAGCATTGGAGCCATGCAGCTACCAGTCACTGCTCACCCATTACAACAGTGGTGTAACTAGAAACTTTTCTCCGCCCCTGGCAATAAAAATTCTGGTGCCCTGAATCCCCATACATTTATTATAATTTTTTTTAAAAAGCGAAATGCTTATTGCAAGGGATTACATGCTCCTTGACAGGGGTTTCATGCTCTTTGCCAGAGGCTTCATGCTCGTTGCCAAGGGTTACATGCTCACTGCTAAGGGTTTAATGCTCATTGCCAGGGCTTACATGCTCTTAGCCATAGGATACTTATTCATTGGTGGTGGGCAATTTTTAATTCACGATTAATCGCATGAACTTTTTGTGATTAACTGCGATTAATCACACTGATAGGCACATAAGTGCCGCTTACCTAAAATCTCATTGCCAGGGGTTCCATGCTTGTTGCCAAGTGGGATTACATGCTTGTTGCCAAGGGGGATTGCATGCTTGTGCCATAGTGGGTTCCATGCTTGTTGCCAGGGGTTTCATGCTTGTTGCCAGGGGAGGTTTACTTGCTTGCTGCCAGGGGGGATTACTTGCTCGTTGCCAGAGGAGGTTTACTTGCTTGTTGCCAGGGGGGGGGGGGGGTTACTTGCTTGTTGCCAGAGGGGGTTATGTGCTCCATGCCAGGAGTGGGGGCTATCTGCTCCATGCCATGGGGGGTGGGTTACTTGCTCCATGCCAGGGGGGGTGGATTTGCAGGTCCACAGCGCTCCCGGAATCCGCTGTTCCAGGTAGTGCTGGGCACTCTGCACTTCCCTGAAAGGCGCTAGAGGTAAAGGAGCACCTCTAGTGTCTGTCTCCTTCACAGCGGCGGTCATATTTGGGGTCTCTGTCTGCATGGAAGACCCCAAGGTTCGCGGGAGGGGGGGTCCGTGAATCGCGGGAGGGGGGGTCGTTGGGGCTGCAAATTGCTGGAGGGGGGTGTGGGTGGTGCCGTGAATTGCGTGATGGGGGGCGTGAATCGCGGGAGGGGGGGGTCCGCGAATTGCTGGAGGGGTCTGCAAATTGCGGGAGGGGGGGAGCGAATTGCGGGAGGGGGGGGCGCAAATGGCAGGAGGGGATGCCGTGAATCCCGGGAGGGGGAGGGGGCGGTGTTCCGCAAATCGCGGGAGGGGGGTCGCGGGGGCCCCTTTGAATTGCGGGAGGGGGGTCGCGAAGCGCGGGAGGGGTGGGGGTTGTGGGGGTCACGCGAATCGCCGGCGGGGGTCTGCAAATCGCGGGGGGGCTAGAATTGCGGTAGGGGGTCGCAAATCGCAGGAGGGGGGTGCCGTGAATCGCAGAAGGGGGAGGGGGCGGTGGTCTGCAAATTGCGGGGGGGCGTGGGGGTCCCGCGAATTGCGCGGGGGGTCACGGGGGTCCCGCGAATTGCAGGAGGGGGGTCGCGGGGGTCCCGTGAATCGCGGGAGGGGGGGTCGCGGGGGTCCCGCGATTCACGGTGGGCCCGCGAATCACGGGAGGGGGTTTGCGGGGGTCGATGAATCGCGGGAGGTGGGGTCGGGGGTTCCGCGAATCGCAGGAGGGGGGTCGCGGGGGTCCGGGAGGGGGCTGGCAGAGGGGGGGATGCAGGAGTAATGGTGAATGGTGGCTGTGGAGTAATGGTGGATTCTGGGCATGTACTGTAGCCCTGGCTGGGAGGTGATGTCAAGGGGGTGGGGTGTGTAGAACGTTATACACATAGAACACTTTTCCCTAGGGGGGGGCGGGTTTGTGTATCCTGCTTGGTGGGAATGTTTGCTACACAGGGGATGAGTGACAGATCTGGCTAAATATATAAGAGATATATATATATAGATAGATAGATACAGTATATATATACCCATGTCCTAGTATTACCACACTGGAAGCCATCTACTGGGATAGATGAATCAATACCAGACGGATATGGGTCATTAGCATTGTTAGGAAGCTTCCTACTGATGGGCACTCATTATCAGCTGGTCCACATGTACAATGGCCATCTATGGGTAACACCAGGGCCGGCACCACCTGGGGTGCCAGTCACTGGAGGGCGGCACTTTTGAGCAGGACAACAGTAGTGCCAGGTCAGCAGTGGCGCCAGAATCCAGGTGAGCGGCGCCCGTGGAGCTAGGTGAGCGGCAGATGCAAATCCCCCCTCCACTAGAGCAGGTTGGCATCGCCCCTCCCCCTTTTCAACTTGGCGGCACTGTAGCATCCACCCCTCCCCCCCCCCCCCCAGAGCAGGTCAGGTCGTCGGCCCACTCGTGCAACTCAGTGGCCACATCCACCCCCCACCCCCTCCCTGCCTTGAGCAGGTCGGCGTCGGCCCTCCTGTGCAACTCAGCGGCCGCATCCACCCCCAGGTACCCCCCCCCCCCCCGACAAGGCGGCACGCCCCACACAATGGGTGCACCGTCCCTGGTAACACCACCCCAAGACATGTGCACACTGGTAGTCTAGTTAGGGACTGCATAGATCCATAATGGTTTTGTACTGCATGCTTATAAATGATATGGTATATTTTAACTCCCTGAAAATCCTTTCATTAAATCTGCTTTATAGTCAGATACCTCCCAACAGTCCCGTTTTTTGGGACGGTCCAACCTCCCACCTACTGTAGGGCCGGCAGTGTCCCGTAGCGGGGAAGGGGGCAGTTGGGAGTCCCCCCAGCCTGATGGAATAGACTATTCAGGGATACGAAGGGTGAAAAGGGAGCATGGCCTGATGACGGCATCATTTGTATATGACACACCCTCATTTGCATAGACCATGCCCCCCACAACACGCCCCTCATTTGCATAGGCCCCGCTTCCTATTTTCAAGAAGTTGGGAGGTATGTAGATATACTGTATAAGTATATATAAGCACGCTCGAAGCAAAAGCTTTGAAAGCTAGTCTGCTACCTGTGCATGTGTGAGAGAGAAAGAGATGTAGTTTCACTCAGTGTAGTTTCACTTCCTGCCAGCAGATGGCAGTGTTTCCTAGACGCACAGACACTAGACATATATAGATGATATACTCAAATATATTTTTAACCAGAAGCAGGAGTGATTTAAGAGAGGAGGGTGCCAGTGTTCAGGCTTTGCATGGGCTCCCTCTTATATAGCAGCAATTCCTGACAGCTGGCTGTGTGCCAGACTCTACTGCACATGCTCAGGGCTCCAGAAGCACAGCTCTATTGCTTACCCTCCAACATGGCCCATTTCATTAGGTACAAAATGCTCTATTTCTGGACTTCCCAGAAAGAGGTGGGGCTGCAGCACAGTCCAATATTCAAAAAGGAGAGCCACACCTACTGCCAACTAAACATCTCTGTCCTGGACTCACTGGACAGTTGAATTTTAAACTTTCCAAAGTCCAACCTCTGCAACTGCCACTGGCAGGGAAGTCAAATCACCAGGAAAATGGCTGCAGCATCGCTGAGGTAAGTATATTTATATGGGTGCAGGGTGTGCTATTATTTTTGGGTGCTGGGTGATTCTTTTTTTTTTTACAAAGGCACATTTTTCTGCTGTGTCTACATCTGATCAGCCCATAGAGCACCCTCCAGACATTGTCCATGTTCTTCAGCTAAGGGATACAGTAGTGACGAGATTTAATCCAACATTACTTTATCTTGGAAACATGTGAAACATGTAACTGCACAGAGACATTAGCCTGAGCCTGCATATTACTGAATCTAGAATTGTATAAAGGGTTACTCTGCGTAAAGAACAGCCTGTGCAATAACTGTTCTATTAGTAATGACACTTGGGAGGGTTTTCAAAGGATTATTCCATTACTGTGTTCCTGGGCAGCACATTCTTTCTTAAATAGGGTTTTCCAAAGGACAAGATAATCAATAACACAAACAGCAAAATGTTAGCAGGTAGTCTCAGGACCAGAGGCGTTATCTGCAGCAAATCAATGCACTTTGTAGAGCTCTGACTTCTTTTGATATCTCAACAGCGAATAGTAAAGTGAAGAGGAATTTCCATCTTTAAGCAGTTTTACCATTTCCGTAATGTATGTATTGTGAGCCGATATACAGGGCCGGCGCTACCCACTCAGCAGCTCCCGTTTTTTTTTGGGGGGGCGGGGATTATCAATATGGGGGTGTGGCCTATTTCAATGAGGTCACGCCCAATTTTTTCCGCTGTGGCTGCAGAATAGGCGCATGCGTACAGCGTCTATTCTGCAGCCTGTGGGGCTGGGGAGACAGGGAGGTGGGGGGGGGGGGGGGGGGGTGGTGACAGGGGGGTCTACCAACTGTCCCGTCCCCCCGCGCTGTGGGACACTGAGTATGGACCACCTCCCTTGAACACATTATGCACCATAACAAGAGGGCCCTTTTTTCTATCGAAAAACCTGTACACCTTATGCCACACAGTATTAGCCAATATTCACATTATGACATATGGAATGATCCAAAATTCACAAAATGCCACACAGAATGAGTAAAAAAAAAAAAAAAAAGCTAAAGTTCACATTATGCAATGGAATGAGAAGACACAGGGTAAGAGGGGGTTGGTGCAGGGTGAGAGGGGTTGGTAATGAAGGGTGAGCAGGGGGTGACGAGGGGTGAGAGTAGAGTGGCAAGGTGGAAGAGGATGCATAGAGGGAGGGGGGACAGAGGGTGGCGTAGAATGCTGGGAGGGGAGAAGCAGGGTGGATGAGAACGAAGGGAGGGAGGACTTACACAGGGTTGCACAGGACGCAGAGTGTGAGGGGGGCATGGTGGCACAGGATGCAGGGTAGGAGGGGGAATGCAGAGTGGCAGAGGATGCAGGGAGGGGAGTCACAAAGTGGTGGAGGATGCAGGGAGGGGAGACAGTGATGCCCATAATACATATGCCACACACCATGATGCCCATTATATATATGCCACACACCCTGATGCCCATTATACAAATGCCGCACACCCTGATGCCACTATACATATGCCACACACCGTGATGCCCATTATACATATGCCACACATCCTGATGCCATTATACATATGCCGCACACCGTGATGCCCATTATACATATGCTGCACACCGTGATGCCCATTATACATATGCCGCACACCGTGATGCCCATTATACATATGCCAAACACCGTGATGCTCATTATACATATGCCTCACACCGTGATGCTCATTATACATATGCCTCACACCGTGATGTCCATTATACGTATGCCGCACACCGTGATGCCCATTATACGTATGCCGCACACCCTGATGCCCATTATACGTATGCCGCACACCCTGATGACAGTATACATATGGCGCACACCGTGATGCCCATTATACATATGACGCACACCGTGATGCCCATTATACATATGCCGCACACGTGATGCCCATTATACATATGCCAAACACCGTGATGCTCATTATACATATGCCTCACACCATGATGCCCATTATACATATGCCGCACACCGTGATGCCCATTATACATATGCCTCACACCGTGATGTCCATTATACGTATGCCGCACACCCTGATGCCCATCATACGTATGCCGCACACCCTGATGCCCATTATACATATGCCGCACACCCTGATGCCATTATACATATGGCACACACCGTGATGCCCATTATACATATGCCGCACACGTGATGCCCATTATACATATGCCGCACACCCTGATGCCATTATACATATACCGCACACCGTGATGCCCATTATACATATGACGCACACCGTGATGCCCATTATACATATGGCGCACACCGTGATGCCCATTATACATATGCCGCACACCTTGATGCCCATTATACATATGCCGCACACCTTGATGCCCATTAAACGTATGCCGCACACCCTGATGCCATTATACATATACCGCACACAGTGATGCCCATTATACATATGACGCACACTGTGATGCCCATTATACGTATGACGCACACTGTGATGCCCATTACACGTATGCCGCACACCGTGATGCCCATTACACGTATGCCGCACACCGTGATGCCCATTACACATATGCCGCACACCGTGATTGCCATTATACGTATGGCGCACACCTTGATGCCCATTACATGTATGCCGCACACTGTGATGCCCATTATACATATGCCACACACCTTGATGCCCATTACACATATGCCGCACACCGTAATGTTCATTATACATATACCACACACACCATGATACCCATTACAGATATGCCACACACTGAGATATATATACATATACTATAGGGACCATGGGCACAGTGACACATATTGTATAGGGACCATGGGCACACACATATACTATAGGGACCATGGGCACTCTGACACACACACGTATAATGACCAGTCCAGGGGGCACACCGACACATATACTTTAATACAGTTTATAAAGATCAGTGCTAAGCAACCCCCCCCCCTCCCCCCCCCTCCCATGATGAATACCTGTGCTTGCTGTACTGCCAGGCCTGTGTCTCTTGACGAGGAGCAGAAGTGAGGAGAAGCAGGCAGTGACGGGGGCCCAGGAGCGCTGAATTTAATCCCATACAGCAGTGGGATTTAGCGTCCTTGCAGTTTGCAGTGGGTGGGATGTCCTTGCAGTTTGCAGTGGGTGGGATGAAGCGGCGGTGCAGGGCAGGATGTCTCAGCAGGCTTTGGGAGCAGCCAGTGTGACACTGGGTGCAGGGGGGTGCCACTGTATAAGTGCCACTGTATAAGTGGCACTGGCAAACAAGAATGAAAGATACTGCGCCGGCCGCTCTGACTGTGCTGAAATACAATTGGGGGCAGCTTGTAGCTCTGTCTCCCTGAGCTTCTGCCTCACAGCAGCCTTCTCTTCCGCACTGGTGCGGCCAGTCAGCCGCATCATCATGCCCTGCTGTTACATTACATAGATTAATCTGTGAGGCAGAAGCTCAGGGAGGCGGAGCTACAAGCTGTAGCCTCCGATTGTATTTCAGCACAGTCAGAGCGGCCGGCACTGACTGTATTTTTCATCATGGTGCCACTTGTATGCGACTGCGGCCCTGGCCCCGGAGAGCTAAGTATGCCCCCAGCCCAGTCCGTCTCTGGCTGCCGGCCGCACACACACTCAGAGAGGCCGCGGGAGCTGCTGCGCGCGAGTGCGCATGCGCACCAGCCCTCCCGCGGCCATTTTCACTGCTGCAACTTGCAAGGGATGAGGCTGGCCGCGGCCATCTTTATTGTGGTTAAAGTGCCGCGGCCGCTAACCGCGGAGAGGGCGGTCCGCGGCCCAGCCAAGGGGGACGAGCGGCTGCTACATGGCCGAAATTGGCCGGCCCACCGGGAAAAAGCCCGGTATCCCGGTGGGCCAATCCGCCCCTGGCTGAAGCATGTAGCGCTGCCTGTGAATGCCTGGATGACATGTCATGTCCGGATCCGCCCCCTACTCATTGCTCCTTCCACCTGTCAATCAAATGATGAACAGGCAGCAGAGCCGCCTCCATTTCCTTCCTTCTTCTCAGTGTGCTATGCCATTGCCACTGCCAGTTTTCAACACTCCACCCCCTCTATCTCCCCCCCTCTTCTTCCATCTCCTCCTTCTCTTTCCTCCCCTCAGTCACGAGAGGGGTGTAATGGCGTCCTCAACATCCTGCCTAGGCAGATAGAAGAGTGGGGACTGCACAAGAGTTAAACAGCAAAAGAACAGTAAGTCTTTTTTTATACATATTTATAACAATTTTTTTTATAATTTTTTGTATTAATTGAGACACTTTTTAAATAATGGGCTGTGTTACAGTATGTGCCTAAAGGTGGCCATACACGCTGCAATAGCAGCATGTGATGCGATGTGCGCTCCTGCGGGCATCGCACAGTACAAAAAGTATGTGCTGCACATACTTTTTGTACTGCTTTCAGATCAAATCGCACACACATTGCATACATGCCGTGCGATGCGACACTGAGATGGTGTATGCATACATGTACATGCACCCGAGATCCTCCATAGGATCGCATGTTGCAGCTTGTTGCAGTGTGAAAGGGAGCAAAATGTATGGTTTGCAGGAGGGCGCCGTACACCCTAGCACCGGCCCTGCCGATATACTTATGAGGTGCACTTCTGAACAGAAAGCAATGGGGCCAATTCAGCATTGATCAGTCCTCGGTGAGAATACAGTACGGTGCGGTTCTGCATATATTTGCGCATGTGCAGGACCGATGAACGAGCGCCTTCGGTGACTATCACAGTTGCCGAGGCGTTTGTACAGGTTGGGGAGGGGGATGGGCCAGGGGCGGACATCAGTCATAGGAAGGGGAACGGGCAGCGTTTTATGGGCGTCCCCATGAAAATGCTGGGTGTTCCCCTGGGAACGCAGGTGGGCCGATGCCTGCCAGGGGCGGGTGGCTGACATCAGCACACAAAGCATAGAAAAGACAGATCAGACTGACTTTTATTTGCGAACAGTTGAAAAACCATTTGATAGTTTAAATAGTGAGATAGCAGCTTACTTGTCTATCAGCTCAACCAGTGCATTTCACCAGACCCAGACAGAGCTTATGCTGTTATCTGCATGTAGTAAGTACTGTCACTTCAAGAACCGTACAACATTTATGGTTGGATGATACAGGTATTTTATTTATTATTTATTTATTAACAGTTTCTTATATAGTTCAACTATAGAATAGTCCCTGCCCCAGTGGAGCTTACACTCTATATTCCCTACCACATGTACAGGCACACACAGACATTCTAGGGTTAATTTGTTAGGAGCCAAATAACCTACCAGTATATTTTTGGGGTACTGCTTTCCTAGCACGGCGCCCACGATCTAGATTGTATGTGTGGGGCTGATATCTCAAGCATCTCATGCATCTTATGTGTTTGTGCGGCATAAGATGCATGAGATGATGCGATCGACGAGATTTTTACATTGCAAGCATCTCATGCATCTTATGCCGCACAAACACATAAGATGCATGAGATGATGCAATCTACGCAATCAACGAGATTTTTACATTGTAATCAATGTAAAAAGGCCCCAAAACCCTAATTTTAATTGCTAACCCCCCCTCATGGGTGAAATGGCCCCCCCATTGTTAACGCCACCCCACTATTGACGCCTTTACTACTTTACAGAATACATGTAAAGTAGTCCGCGTCCCCTCGCCACGCTTCGGGCTCGATGGCTCGCTGCGCTCGCCACACTATATACAATCAACTCCACGCCGACGTGGATAGTGGGGGTATGAAAAGGTCGGAGGACGCGTACCGCCGCCCCTCGCGGGCACGCTGCGCTCGCCACGCTTCAGGTTGGCGTTGATAGTGCTGGTGGCGTTAACAATGGTTATTGGGGGCTCACGATTTTTTATCTCATGGATCTCATGCATCTTATGGATGCATAAGATCCATGAGATTAAAAAATCGGGTCCATCGCATTGATTGTATGCCTTAAGTACCTTAAACTTAAGGCATACAATCAACGGGCGCTGTGCTAGGAAAGCAGTACCATTTTTGGAATGTGGGAGGAAACCGGAGTACCCGGAGTAAACCCACGCAATCACGGGGAGAATATACAAACTCCGCACAGTTAGGACCATGGTGGGAATCAAACCCATGACCTCAACGCTGTGAGGCAGTAATGCTAGCCATTACACTGTCCGTACAGTTACCATGCACATAGAAATTAAAGGTACCTTATTCTAAAAGCTAATCTGCGTAGTTTAGGGACTGAACTACCTAATAATTCTGGACTCTTTAAGGCCTTGTGTTTTATTGCATTGCATTTCATTGCGTTATATTTTATTGCATTGTTTGTTTGTTTATATGGTACAGTCTATTGCCTGACATACCATGTGTTCCGTGGCGCTGTTTGGCAACGCATATCTGTTAGGAATGCATTTTGATCTGTATTTTCGGTACTTGTGTACAATCACGGCTCCTGCGATGTCCATCGTATAGTAAAAAAATCGCATCGCATGCGATTTTTAACAGAAATGCATCCAAATGCATTGAAATTAGTACCAACATGTTCAATGGCCCCCAAATGTCATTTTTGAGGCTGTACCACCCCCACTATCAACGCGAACCCGAAGCGTGGCGAGCGCAGCGAGCCCGCGAGGGGCGGCGGTACGCGTCCTACGACCTTTTCATACCCCCACTATCCACGTCGGCGTGGAGTTGAGAATAGAAAGTGTGGCGAGCGCAGCGAGCCCCGCGAGGGGACACGGATACCTTCACGGGTATACGCGTCCCCTCGCGGGCTTCACAGGTGTCCGCTGGGCTTGCCACGCTTCGGGCACGGTGGCTCGCTGCGCTCGCCACACTTTCTATTCTCAACTCCATGCCGACGTGGATAGTGGGGGTATGAAAAGGTCGTAGGACGCGTACCGCTGCGCTCGCCACGCTTCGGGTTCGCGTTGATAGTGGGGGTGGTACAGCCTCAAAAATGACATTTGGGGGCCATTGAACATGTTTGATACTAATTTCAATGCATTTGGATGCATCTCTGTTAAAAATCGCATGCGATTTTTCAAAAAAATGCTTAAAAACTGCAAAAATCACATGCCATCGCATGCCAAATGTAGTGGCATGCGATGGCATGTGATTTTTGCAGTTTTTAAGCATTTTTTTGATGGCATGCGATGGGAGCCGTGAAAGTACACAAGTACCGTATTTTCTTCCACAGGTTTACACTTAAAAACACGGTTTTAGGGTTCTGCCGTTATTACTTAAAATCTGGAAGCTGCACTGTCAACTGCTGACACATTCCTGGTCTAGACAGACACCTATGTCTACCCAGGCAGCAGAGTTGACACGCACCTCCTGATAAATAACAGTTCAGGTATACACCGGAGCAAGAGTCACCTCATTAGCCTGTGACAGACATTGTTACAACACACTACATGTCTGCCCAGGCAACATTGTAGCACTAGCCTTGGAGACTCACAGCCACGGTGCTGAGACCAATACTAACTTTGAGTCACAATCAGTCTAGTGTCTGCATTGCGCTGTCAACTGCTGGTACATTCCTGGTTAAGACAGACACCTATGTCTACCCAGGCAGCAGAGTTGACACGCACCTCCAGATAAATAGCAGCTCATACATTGGAGCCAGAGTCACCTTATAAGCCTGTGACAGATACTGCAGGGTTGCCGACCCTCCCGGAATTTCCGGGAGTCTCCCGAAAATCGGGACCCCCTCCCGGCCCCCCGGAAGGGTGGGCAACCCTCCCGGATTCAGGGGGGACCCCCGCTGTCCCCCTGATCGCGGCATTAAAATGCCGCAATCCTCGGGGCTCAGAGGAGGGGGCGGAGCTAAAACGACACAATCGCATCATTTTAGCCCCGCCCCCTCCACGAAAATATGTGAATTCCTTGGTTTACCAGCATGGGGGCGGGGCTTAGTGATGTCACCTGTAAGCCCCACCCCCTGAGCGGCTGGTGAAACTCTCCTCTCCGGGCTTCTCCCGGAGAGGAGAATCTGAAAGTCGGCAACCCTGAGATACTGTCTAGCTTTGAAGACCCAGTACACGCAGCCACGGTACTGAGACTATTAGTAACTTGGAGTCGCAATCAGACTAGTGTCCACACTGGCAGATCTATATAGTGGACACCGAGATTATAAACTACACAGCCATAGTGCTGACAGCACTGTCTGTTTGATTGATATATTTATCTATTTAAGGTGTACCATATCTGTTTGCTCATTATATGTATGTGCCTTATCCTTATTATTTCTTCCCAAGTGTGGATTTATAACCACTATCAGTATTAATACCTCAAATTGTGCTTTATTGTCAATACTTGTCTCTAAATGTGGAATTATAAACACTCATAAACACAGCAAACTTTGCACATATGTGTATGATCTCATGAATCTGGTATTATACTGATGAATGGATAACTCTAACAACGTGGGCATCAGATCATTACCATACAGCCACAGTGTTGAGAATATCAGGTGTTTGCTCTAAAATCATTTGGTACTTGTGAGTTATCCGGGCGCCCGATGTTGAAATTGAATGTCAGTACAATAAGAGTACGATGCGACGCGATGCGACTTCCCTTGAAATGTCCTTGTATCCAAAATCGCATCGTAATCGCGTCGCATTGGATGCTATTGTATGGTATACAATGGCACGCGATGCGACGCGATTTTAACACATTTCAATGAAAAAATGCCCAAAACCCCCAAAAAGTGACAAAACTTAAATCCCATCCCCATTGTTAACGCCACTCCACTATTGACGCCAACCCGAAGCGTGGCGAGCGCAGCGAGCCCGCGAGGGGCGGCGGTACGCGTCCTCCGACCTTTTCATGCCCTACTATCCACGTCGGCGTGGAGTTGAGAATATAATAGTGTGGCGAGCGCAGCGAGCCACCGAGCCCGAAGCGTGGCGAGCCCCGCGAGGGGACGCGGATACCTGGGATTTATGTTTTGTCACTTTTTGGGGGTTTTGGGCATTTTTTCATTGAAATAAATGTAAAATCGGGTCTCAGGGACCATTTTACATTGATTCCAATGTTTAAATCGGGTACACTGCTAAAATCGGGTGCTGATCTCGTCGCGTCGCATCGCATGCCATTTGGTTAACACACGATGCGACGCGATCCGATCCGATGGTACCCGATCTAAAATCGGGCGCCCGGATAACTCACAAGTACCAATCATTTTGAGCTGCACCACAGCTTTCTGCCTATAATATACCTGTACTGGCTTAATATATCTTTCTGACCCTGAGTACTTTCAACACCCCTCTTGTCCCAGGTGTGGAATTCTACCACTTACAAATACAGCAAATCCCGCTCATCCTCATACACATGAGTTTAGGAGCGAGTCAGCATATAGACAAGCGGGCAACTCAAGGCCATCTGGTGACCAGAATCCCTGTAGTCCTGAGGCTGCGATAACTAACACTGTCTCCGTGATACCTCACTGATACAGAAATATTGGTACTCTTTACCTAGCACGGCGCCCACGATGTCCACCGGGGGTAAAACATCGCGGGCATCGCGGCCATCGCATGCACTAAAAAAACGGGTGCGACGCGATGGCCGCGATGCCCGCGATTTCCCATAGGGATCAATGTTAAAAGTGTGATTGGACACGATTTTACTGTTCAATGTCTCAATGCCCGCGATTTTTCCATAGGAAACAATGTTAAATGGGCCACAGAGCCCGAATAGTCCCCCTGAAGTCTGAAATGGCCCCCACAATTGTTAACGCCACCCCACGATCAACGTGAACCCGAAGCGTGGCGAGCGCAGCGAGCCCGCGAGGGGCGGCGGTACACGTCCTCCGACCTTTTCATACCCCCACTATCCACGTCGGCGTGGAGCTGAGAATAGAATAGTGTGGCGAGCGCAGCGAGCCACCGAGCCCGAAGCGTGGTGAGCGCAGCGAGCCCCGCGAGGGGACGCGGATACCTGTGAAGCCCGCGAAGGGACGCGTTTACCTTGGTTTGAAAAATGACAGATAGGAGCTGATTGGCCGGTGATAAAGACCAGACACTTTATCACTTCACCGAGCTTAATAAATCTACCCCTGAGTTTTGGTGGCATCATGCATCATCCTGTTCTGTTCCTGAGGTGGTGACAGTCGATCCAGAACTGCTGGAGAAACACAGGCAGCATGGTCCGGGGACTGGAGCCTGGATCGTGGAGCTGGTGGTACCAGGGAGGTGTGTTGGTAAAAGTGACAGTGTGGAAGTGCTCAGTGTCATTTATGAACAGGCAGTTATTAACTTTAACCCCCCACACACATTCACACACACACTCACAAATAACTAATTAATTAATTATTTGCAGGCCAGGTGATTATCAAGTATGCATGCATGAGGCCATCCTGAGATAAAATCCAGCATCACTTAATGGACAGTTGAGAGGAATGCAACAAGGCTTCAGCAAGTCTCCCTTATTATCTGCTCTAGCTCTGGAACCTCTGGCGGTGGTGGTGAGGGACTGCTCTGATTTTCAGGGACAAAAGTTGCCCATACACTAGTAAGATTTATCTTCAGATCTGGCTGGTTGGAACAAAAACATGGTTATGGATGAGTGACAGTTTGTCAGTTTTCAGCATTTTCAAGCAAATGGTCAGCTGTAATTTGCTCTCATCCATAACCATGTTTTTGTTCCAAAAAGCGAGATCTGAAGATAAATCTTTGTGTGTATGGCCACCTTAACTTTGGGTTCTCTGAAATTTTACCTTTAGGCAACCTTCCATCTAATAATCTCAATAAGGAGCTGCTGAAATCCATTAAGGTGGTAATATATATATATATTGTGGGGTTTTAGCATCAAACGGGTAGGCACAGGTGAGGATTTGGCACAGACTTAGACAGTGACATCACGGCTTGGGTCCAAAACAGGGCTTGCCTGAGTTTTATTGCAGCACTCAGAGCAAGAAACTAACAACAGCCTTTACACTTCAGGCAAAACAGAAAACAAAAACCTGCTCGTCTGAGCTCTAACTAAACAGAATAAACGTCCCTCTCTATACCAGGGCCACACTATGTGACACTGGACGCATACAGCAGATATAGATCAAGTAATGCAGTACTTACAGCCTTGTCTCTCTCTAGCAGCAGCTTACTGCCTCCAACACCCAGGGAGAGAGAGAGAGCACTATGGAGAGGGCTGACTCCTTTTTAAAGAATCAGGTGCTCTCCTGATTACCAGCCCAGGACAGAACACCCTTTGTAAGCCGGAGCTTACCACACAGATTGAAATAGCCTGCAGTCTATATGCCATAAGACAGGATTCTAGGGGAAAAGTACCTGCCGTCTATGACTTTCCCTGCCACTGTCTTACATACCCTCCCCCTCTGTTCGAACCTGTGGGGTCGGACACTGTCTGCCAACTGGCAGTATGTTCGAGATAGGGCATCGGCATTACCCTGAAGCCTTCCTGCTCTGTGTTCCACTGTAAATTTGAAATTTTGCAAATTGAGAAACCATCTCATGACCCTTGCATTTCTCTCTTTGGCTTGGTACATCCATGTAAGTGGGGAGTGGTCAGTGATTAATCTAAAGGAGCGTCCTAAGAGATAGTACTTTAGGGATTCAAGGGCCCACTTGATTGCTAAGCACTCCCGCTCGACTATACTGTAGTTTCTCTCCGCAGGTGTGAGCTTCCTGCTCAAATATGTTACCGGGTGTTCCTCTCCACCAACTTCTTGGGAGAGGACAGCACCTAGTCCCACATCAGAAGCATCAGTCTGTACGACAAACTCTTTTTTAAAATCTGGAGTGATCAGGACTGGTTGATTACAAAGGGCCACTTTTAATTCTTGGAATGCCCTTTCAGCCTCTGGGTTCCAGCTGACCATAACTGCCCTACCTCCTTTGGTAAGATCGGTTAGGGGCGCTGCCATGGTTGCAAACTGGGGAATGAACCTACGGTAATACCCCAGAATTCCCAAAAAAGCCCTGACTTGTTTTTTTGTCGAAGGACGAGGCCAGTCTTGGATAGCCTCCACTTTATTTATTTGTGGCTTTATTATACCTCTCCCGATAACATACCCCAGGTAACGTTTTTGGACCTCCCCAGATATGGCCTGTCTACGCGCTTCTGGTACTCTATAGGGTTTTAAGCGTACCCGAACTCCAGGTTCGGTGACAATGTCATGTTTTATGGCTGTGGTGCGCCCTGGAAGTTCTGAGAACACATCATAATTCCTTTGTACTAACTCTTTAGTTTCCTGCTTCTGGGATTTGGACAGGGTCTCTGACACCCGCACCTCTGGGCTATCACTAGAGGGGGCACTTACAGCTGTCAGAGTCTCTCTGTCTTTCCAGGGTTTAATTAAGTTCACATGGTACAACTGTTCTGGCTTCCGTTTACCTGGTTGATACACTTTATAATTTACACTTCCCACTTTTTTATCTACCCGATACAGTAGATCCTGGTTAATGGCCATCTTTGGGAACTCTTTGTCAGCATTGGGGTATTGGGGCTCACCATTTATGACTTTAGGATTTTCCCTAGCTCTTAATAAGGTGGGATCTCTAAGTTGAGCAGTCCCAAAATTATCACGTGACATCTCTAGCTCAGGCATGTCACCTGCTTCTTCCTGCTCCTCAGCTTCACCTGCAAGAACAGCTAGGGGAAAACGGTCAGATTCAATAGTGGTCACCCCTACCGTTTGAACCTCAGTATCCTGATCAAAAGGCTCAGGACTAATCACAGGGCACACATTCTCATTATTAACAGCATTTCTAGTGCAGTGTACACTCTGCGCCACACTCTTAGCCACATTCTGTATTTGCTCTTGTAATTGCAGATTAATTTGCTGCTGTTCCTTTAAGGCTAGTCTGTTGGATTCAAGCAGCAAAACATTGGTTTCAGCCTGGGCACGCATGGCCTCCTCATGCACCTTTTGCTGACATGCGTTTGCCTGCACCAAGTGTTTTAAAAGGTCCTCCATTTTAACAGTCTCCTGTTGCAGTGTTACAGCAGCCTTCAGCCAGGACATGCAAGTATCAGTGCACTCCAGACACTCACTTGTGGCTGGTTGCCTTTAGCAACAACTTCCAGCTTGCTGTAGCAAAAGTCCTATAGTTCGATGTATGTCTCTTTAAGTGAGATGCTTGCTCGCATTCTCCACCATATGTGGGGTTTTAGCATCAAACGGGTAGGCACAGGTGAGGATTTGGCACAGACTTAGACAGTGACATCACGGCTTGGGTCCAAAACAGGGCTTGCCTGAGTTTTATTGCAGCACTCAGAGCAAGAAACTAACAACAGCCTTTACACTTCAGGCAAAACAGAAAACAAAAACCTGCTCGTCTGAGCTCTAACTAAACAGAATAAACGTCCCTCTCTATACCAGGGCCACACTATGTGACACTGGACGCATACAGCAGATATAGATCAAGTAATGCAGTACTTACAGCCTTGTCTCTCTCTAGCAGCAGCTTACTGCCTCCAACACCCAGGGAGAGAGAGAGAGCACTATGGAGAGGGCTGACTCCTTTTTAAAGAATCAGGTGCTCTCCTGATTACCAGCCCAGGACAGAACACCCTTTGTAAGCCGGAGCTTACCACACAGATTGAAATAGCCTTCAGTCTATATGCCATAAGACAGGATTCTAGGGGAAAAGTACCTGCCGTCTATGACTTTTCCTGCCACTGTCTTACAATATATATATATATATATATATATATATATATATATATATATATATATATATATATATATATATACAAACACAGGGGGCCCAGCACTCACTACAACAAACTAACTCACCTTAACATTCAAATAATCAATAAATAAATAATGGAGTTTTAGTTCATGAATTGATCAATGCATTTAAGCTTGCAGCCCATCGCCAAGGGACCCCATTTCACTGCAAGTCCTACACTAACAACTGCTTTTCTTGGGAACCTGGCACCTGCTTACACATCATAGCTAAAATGAACATGTGTTTTTTTCCTGGGTTAATGCTCAACTGCCAAGTAACTTATGGCTTTTATAAGGTGAGACAATCCCAAACACAGCACCTGAATTAGTCTTAAAGGGGCAGCTGTCACAGGTTTCAGGTAAATGAGCTTATCTAGGGTGCATGAGAAAGCTATGATCACAGTAACAGAGGTTAATTAAAAATCAACCCAAATATATAGATACAGAAGTACCAACACACTCGCCATTCCTAGGAATGGGGTGCAAACAGCACCCACATCCCAGGGTGGGGTGCGGTGGCCTGTGACCACACACTCTAGTAAATACAAACACAGGGGGCCCAGCACTCACTACAACAAACTAACTCACCTTAACATTCAAATAATCAATAAATAAATAATGGGGTTTTAGTTCATGAATTGATCAATGCATTTAAGCTTGCAGCCCATCGCCAAGGGACCCCATTTCACTGCAAGTCCTACACTAACAACTGCTTTTCTTGGGAACCTGGCACCTGCTTACACATCATAGCTAAAATGAACATGTGTTTTTTTCCTGGGTTAATGCTCAACTGCCAAGTAACTAACTATATATATACAGTACTATTTTTCTGGAAAAATAGGTCCAGGAACTACAAGTCTGGGGCTGGATCAATTAAATAAAAAAATATATATAATAGAGAGATGGAGGGTGAGATAGATGTATATATTATATTTAGAAACAAAGTACATTGTCAGTTCCTGATGATGTCATATTTAATTAGAGGTTCAGGAACTGAGTTCCTGCTGAAAAATAGCACTGTATATATATATATATATATATATATATATATATATATATATATATATATATATATATCCAATATATCGGCACTCCACAATCAATAGAAAACCCGGTGCACTCCAAATAATTATGTAAAAGTCCAGCAAAAGGAGGCACACGGACACACGAGGTTTAAATATGCAAAACGAAGCTGTATTAGCGCCATACAGCTTCGTTTTGCATATTTAAACCTCGTGTGTCCGTGTGCCTCCTTTTGCTGGACTTATATATATATATATATATATATATATATATATATATATATATATATGGATATATTACTTGCTTTCCTGGAGAGCTATATGCCACAAATGTTACTAATGTTCTATCTTCTGTAGAGAAGCTTTCCCAACAGTGGCAACATCTTCCATTATCCCTACTCGGCAGGAACATTGTCATAAAATCGATCATATACCCTAAGATAACCTACCTTATGCAAATACTAACATTCGCCATCTGCATCAGCAGTCAGTGCAGGTGTGCCGCTATGCTATTTGTACAGAGCATAATTGTCTAATAAAAAGCGTTTTAATGCATTTTTATACTATAGGTCTGCGTCGTAACTCACAGAAATGCAGCAATGCCTCCATCTCTGTGATCCGCTGTGTAACGATTAGGAAAATAGCCACTGCTGGGTTTCCTAAATGTAATGGATCACATACAGTATAGCTTTTACTTGTGACTTTCACCCAGATGAAGGTAACTTGTATCAGATTTAATGAAAAAGGTTGAAATAAGAGAATTAGAACCGTAATGTTCAAGTGCTAGGAGCGGAACGTCCTTCACGCAGATACACAGCTAAAGTGAAATGCGTCATGCAATGATTTCTTTAGTTCTAGGCATCAGACTTGAATGTCTATATGATTAAGAAAGGATATGAAGAGAGGGGGGTATGGAAGCAGCCAATACATTGAACGAAGAAAACATTCTATTCTATCAACAAAATATGAGCAAGGATAAAAAAAAAACCTGAAGGTTCCACATAAGGACTGTATTTCATTAAAATGCAGATTGTGAGAAATTTGGGTCTCCATTGTATCTGGCAGGCCTTGTCCCAGTGAGAATATAGGACACATGCTCACAGTCAGCGGATAACTCATTGTCATGATAACTTTTATACCTTACATGAGTGAGAGAGCACAAAAGCCATTTATGTGGAAGTCACTTACATAAGCAGCCTACAGCAGCTGGAGCTGTTACATGTCGGAGGGCCTACATTATATAACTGCTATATACTGTAACTATACCGAGTAGAAGATAAGCTAACACTTTTGGGATAAATTTACTAAGAGGATGGGATGTTGCCTAAAACAACCAATCACATTACTTCTTATTTACATAGCACCTTCTAGAACATAATATATAGTATCTGATTGGTTGCTATAGGCAACACACCATTTTAAATAGAACTTCCATCTTAGTAAATTTACCCCTTTGAGAGAGAAAGTGGGGAATCAGCTAGGACTGTGTTAAATAGATGACAGCAGTGGTTCTCAAACTGTGGGTCCAGATCACAAAGTGGGGTCGCGACTCCATGTTGCTGACCATCTGGCTGAAGACTTCTTGAATCTCAGTCAGTGATTCAAGTAGTCTGAAAAGTCTGTTGAATGGTCTGTTACTTCAGACTCCTTCCATCATTTTGTGCCTCCACAATGCTGCCATGTATGTGCTGTCTGCTGACTACACGTGTAATGTGATGGCCTTCTGCAGTAACTTCCTGGGGTCCTCCGCCCCGCCGCCCCGCTGCCCATGCAAACCCCCCCAATCCCCCGCAGACTTACCTATCTCGCTGGTCCTGGCGGCTCCATTCTTCTGCTGAGGACCACCACAAAATGGCCACCCCCATATAGCAAACAGTTTTCTGAAACTGTCTGCTGTATGGGGGCGGCCATTTTGTGGTGGTCCTCAGCAGAAGAACGGAGCCGCCGGGACCAGTGCGATAGGTAAGGCTGCGGGGGATTGGGGGGTTTGCATGGGCAGCCGGGCGGTGGGTGCTTGGCGAGGTGGCGGCGGGGTGGGGGGGGCGCCCCCCCCTAACGGAGGGGGGGCGCCCAAAATTTAGCTACGCCACTGCCAGGGGCGTATCTAGAACTCTCTGGGCATAGAACATACATGGTGCCAAAATGCACACACAGTGGCAGGGGGTCACACACAGAAGGATGTAGAAGGGGTTCAGAAACCAGGGATGAGGGTGGAAGAGAAGACAAAGTGCTACACATGAATGGGGATGAATGGGGGTTGAGAGGGGTCTCTCACACACACACACATAGAGGAAGAGGGTAGGTGGGTCATAAGGTTTTATGCACACAGAAGGGATCACACACAGGGTACAGAACTCCATGGGCACTTACCAAGGAAGGGAGGCCTGTGGATTCAGGCACGGGGTGAAGGGGAAACCAGGCTGGACAAATGCTGCATACATTTTAGTAATAATAGACACAATGATTATTTAAAAAATATCTATATTGAAAAATGTTATTTATTCATAAAAAAAGGAGGGTTGAATCAATAGTTACCCATAGGACACAAGTATCAACCAGCCGGTATAATTACCAGACAACAATTAAACAATTAAAAATATAGTGGTATAACTATATATATATATATATATATATATATATATATATATATATATATATATATATATATATATATATGTATATATATATATATACACACACACATAGCATAATAAATAAATAAATGTAATTATAAAACTAATGACACCTGGAAATTAAAAGTAGATAGATGTTAATCTGTTAGAGCTGTAAGCCATTATACAGGTTAGGTACCGGCTCAGCGCGCCTACTGGGGGGACATCAGAACGTGGAATCAGAGGTCCATCTGGCCTGAGTTTCGGTGCCCCCATCAGTTCAGTATTGTGTGATACATTAGCAGCGATAACATCAATGCTGTCCTGCGAGACTCCCATCCTTTCCCTTCTATAGATTTCCAGCAATAAATTGGATCATATTGGGTGTCTGCCCTGATGTAAGAACAGAGATCACCCAAATTACTGTACATCATGATGTCTCCAATATTTTAGTATTAAACATACCTCTAAAACTTAACTATTAATGTATAAATATCCGATATAGGTAGAAACGTACATTATTCTATTCCTGATAATGAGGACCATTATGGAGTAAATTTACTCCATAATGTCCACAGTAGTAGTGCTCCTTACACATAATGCCCACAGTAGTAGTGCTCCTTACACATAATGCCCACAGTAGTAGTGCTCCTTACACATAATGCCCACAGTAGTAGTGCTCCTTATACAAATAATGGCCACAATAGTTATGCCTCCTATACACATAATAGTACCCCTTATACATATTAAACCCACAGTAGTAGTGTCCCTTACTCAGAATGTTCAGAGAAGTAGTGCCACTTATACACATAATGCCCACAGTACTGCTCCTTACACATACTGTACTGTAATATCCACACATGCCCACAGTAGTATAGTGCCCTTTATACATATAGCGGGCTGTTCTCAGATGTGTCACTGCAGTGTTTGCAAACTCAGACACACAAGAGCTCACACTGAATGGCATATTCTGATGGACAATCTGCACTGACCAAGGGGCTGGTGCAACTTTTGGTGATAAAAATGCACAAAGAGGGCTTGCAGGGTCTGAAGACACTGATTGTGGGCATCCGAGTTCTTGCACATTCTGCCAGACAGATGTACACCATGGAAGGGCATGGAGCAGTACTTGTAGAGAATCACAAATGCACAACAAGCAAAACACACACACAGGAATCATTGCATCCGTCTTGGCCCTCTATTGTTGATGCAATAAACCTTCTATAGTACTAGATGGTGGTAGGCTAGTAAGTTATCTATTCAAATGGAATTGATGACAGACTTTAAAACCACTTAATCAAACTACAGTACTGTAGCCCTCCTTCGCAGCAGGGTGTCCATATAGCAGAATTGACATCTTGCATTCATATGCACAGCCAGTGGAGCAGGGATAAATATATTTACATACGTGCAATAATAGACATGACAGCTATACTCGCAGCTGATCAGGATAGCAATACCTGAAGGGATGCAGTCAGCAGGTCGACGCGCATAATGTCGATGGTCAAGGTTGACCATTATTGTTAACATGCCATAGGTCGACACATGCTAAAAGTAAACATACCTTAGGTCCACGTGATCAAAAGGTCGAAACAAGCAATAGGTCAATATGGTCGACTTGAAAAAAAGTTGCCTATATTTTTTTTTCTACCATCCAAGTGGCTACAGCGTTAGATTATAATAGTGTGCCAAAGCTAACGAGGCACAGTGCCTGAAGCATGGCCAGTGAAGCAAGCCTTGCGTGGGGATGCAGTACCCTTACGGTGTCCATGTCGACCTATGTCAACATAGACGCAAAAGCTGTGAAAAACTCACGCCGACCTTTTTCATGTCAACCTTTGCCATGTTGATCTAATGATTGTGTCAACATTTTGACCATGTCGACTTACGGTGTGTTGACCCTTTTCATGTGTCGACCAATAGTGGTCCATCTATTGACTGCAGACCCTATGACTCATGCCTGTACCAGATATGGCTACAAATACTGTATAATTAAAATAACAAATGTTTCTTCCAAATGTTGATTTAAATAGTACTTTAATGTTTTTATGACAAATTTTAAATTCAGATTTTTTTAAAAAAATTTGCACAAAGACCCAGGTGCCGTTATAAATACCATGAAAATATTGTATTGTGGTTCATCAAAAACATTTTCGGGGACTGTTTGATAAATATAGTGACACTAAAATGCCAACACTTCCACAATGACATGAGCCAGGTATCGCAGTGTCACATTGGGGAAAATTTACTAACATTGAATGGCTATGAATGCCCGTATTCGTAGTCATATACGGCCGTAAAATTAGTATTTTCGGAATTTAGAAAGGCCAGTATACGGCTATTTGTATTCATATATTCATTCATATTTCAAAAATAAAATTTGAATGGATCGAAAAGAATTTGAATGGATTTCACCATTCATTTAAATGATGAATACAAATTTACTATCAGGCCATATGTATTTGCGGCTGGTAATTGCCCCGAAAATACACCTGGAAAATGCTCCTCATTCTCCAGGCGTATTTGCCTGAAGTCTGCACGGATCAGTGAGATCAGTGCAGGCTTCTCTGTGTAAAAAAAAATTTGAAAAAATGATTTAAAAAAACAGCATGCAGTCCCCCCGCCCGACAATTAGCAGCCCAAGGCTCATTGTGCCTGTTACTGGTTGAAGAAATACGGGGGGGGTGGAGTTGGGGTCTCCCTCTATTTCTATAACCAGCACCAGGCTCTTGGGCTGGTCCTGTTTCCCAAAATAAGGGAGACAAAACAAGTAGGGGTCCCCCCAGGGCATAAAGTGGTCATGCAGAGGTGGGGGAACTCATGCCACTTAATTACACCCCCTCCCCTCCCCCAATTAGGTAGAGACAGGGCCAGTGATAGGGTTTTGGGCATCCCCCTGCCAACTTCAATGCTTTTCTTGAGAATTACTGTACAGGGCCAATGTGGAGGTTAAAATGTTCCACCTCACCATTAGAGGTGGTGGAACTCAGTTCCACCTCGTTCCCCCTCACTTTAACCCCTGGGTCCCCCTGTATTTTGGAAACCAGCACCGGGACCAAACAGCCAGCAGGCTAATGTCACAGCCGGGGTTGACTTTTAATATAAGCTCCCCCGGCCGAAGCATTAAGCACCTGACCAGTCAGCCCAGGACTGGTGGAGTGGGGAATCCCTAATAAAGCTGCCCCCCCCCCCCCTCTCCAGGCTACCCCAAAAAAGGTTAAGCCCCAGTACCCCTGGGTGGTAGGCGCCAGGCTGATAGCAATAAATGTGTAAAAAAAAAACTATTAGGGTATATTTACAAAGATGTATGTATGATTGCTCTTTCTTTATTTTATTTTTTAAACTAATAAAAAAATGTAATATTTACAAAGTATATATCATACACACCAGCCTCTGATTCATAGAAACACTCCTGAGCAAATCTGTATGATTATCTGGAGGTGCTATAACACTGTCATTATCAGCAGTGATCATGCTATTAATCTGCACCACCTGCATGCTGAAAAAACAGTCAGTCTGCAGTGTTACATTAAGGCTCGCCACCTACTGTGAAGCTATTTGCTGATTTTAGTAGCTCTACTCCTCAGAGATCCAATTAAATAAAGGTAGCAGTAGAGTAGACCTCTCATAAACAGCTCAAATGCTTTCAACCCTTCATCTTTCTTACAATTTCTGCTAAAAAAAAAGTGTGAAAGCACCAAGGAAAATACGCAATATAAATAAATTATTAAGCACCATTTACAGAATATATTATAATAATCAGTGGTGGTTTTTATCTATGCGTTACAGAAGCCACCACTGAAAATAATTATTCAGGCAGTATGGATGGTGTAATGCAACATTAGGCCACTGGCGGACCGCGGTCCGACTCCGGACCGTGAAGTACAGGAAACCGGACCCTCTCTAGACTCTAGATTAGTGCCGCGGTGCTACAGTAGCATAGCAGTCATGCTGTAATGATGCAGAGAGGCCACAGCATCCATCTTCCTTCCCCCACCATGGTGGCAGTACTTTTTTTTTTTTTAACAATAATAATTTTTATAAAAACATTTTTTTGAAAAGCACATACATTACATAAATCTCATGATTTTTGTTTCACTTTACATATTTGTTATTATTCAAAATCATGTATCATATCTTCTATTAGTATCATTTACATAAATACAACACAATAAGTCTCCCTAGAGGGGAGTAACCTGACATAAAAAAAAGTGCCAGTACTATAGCGATTGGTTGCATGAGTCACGTGAGCAGGCTGATGCGGCGTCCCAGGAAGTGACTGATGTGGAGGCTGAGGCTCTGAGTGCATCCCAGTCCTCCGTGCACCGCAATGTGGAAGAGCCCCAAGGAGCCAGCAAACAAATATAAAGGCACAGGAGATTAACTGAAATCAAGCTACTCAGCGGAGCACGCTAATTTTAAAGTTTTTAGCCTCAAGTTTTTATTTTGGTGCTGAAACTTATACTTACATTTTAAGGAATGTAGTATAAGTTTCAGCACCAAAATAAAAACTTGTTATTAATTACATTATAGATATTTGATTTTGTGGACCTTGATCAAAATAATTTGAGATATCTGGACTTCATTAAAAATTACTTGCCTAACCCTGGTGTAATGGTTAGCATTACTGCCTCACAGCACTGATGTCATGGGTTTGATTCCCACCATGGCCCTAACTGTGCAGAGTTTGTATATTCTCCCCGTGCTTGTGTGGGTTTCCTCCGGGTACTCTGGTTTCCTCCTGCAATCCAAAAATATACTGGTAGGCTAATTGGCTCCCAACAAAATTAACCTTAGAATGTTTGTGTGTGCGTGTACATGTGGTAGGGAATATAGATTGTAAGCTCCACTGGGGCAGGGACTGATGTGAATGTTCAAATATTCCATGTAAATATGTGTGTGATATATAAGAAACTGTTAATAAATAAATCAATAAATTTGTATTGTGTTCTTTCTCCAATAGGACTCAAGGTGCTTAACAGATAGAATGAAAGTAATCCAGTATCCTTCTATCCTTATGTATCCCTCCTATTATTCCTAAAGATTGTAAGCTTGCGAGCAGGGCCCTCCTACCTCCATGTCGGTTTGTATCTACCCAGTTTGCGCAACGGAATATGCTGCGCTATATAAGAAACTGTAAATAAATAAAAATAAATAAATACAGTATAAAAACAATGAAGTACAGAAAAGCTTTCCATAAACAATACTTAAGGGAATGAAGGAAATGCTTGAGTAAACAGTAAAGTCTTGAGTCGGTTTTTGAAAGCATTAGAGTGGGGCCTCTCAAACTGTGCGGGGAAGTGAGTTCAATAAAGTCGGAGCCGCATACTGTATATGCTGTCATTGTCTCATTCAACGCCAACACACTGGGACAGATGTATTAAAACTGGTAAAGTGATAAATTGGTGATAAAGCTGTGATAAAGTGGATGGTGATAACGCACCAGCTAATCGGCTTGGTTAAAAAAATAACAGTTAGATGATTGGCTGGTGAATTATCAACTTCCTCTTTATCGCCACTTTATCACTTTACTCTGTGTCAATGTCCCCTATGTAATGTTGCATATACCCCAGTCCTTTAGGCTACATGAACTAACATGCAAGCCTCACAGATGTTACAATACATTGCTTACTATATTAAGGCAGTGTGAAACTTATAATCACAATACAAGTACTGGGATATCCCCAGACCATGGCCATGCAAGGTACAATACATAGACAAATGTATTTGTGGTTAGTAAATAACCCTCTGTGTGTGTTTTAAATCCATGTCTACTAAAGGATGAGTTATCTACCTATGTACTGTATGTTGTTTAACTGGCAGAAATATAGGTTATCTTTAGGAACTTCTTGTTACTGAATCCGGAGACCATCACGTACGCCTGTTGGCAAAAGCATTTATTATGTATATTGTACTTGCAAGAGATGAAAGATTAATCTAGATGTGGGCAGATGTGGGCTGAATGCATTCGCACTGTGTGCATGGAACTAAATGGGGATATATGGATGTATGCAGGTTAGCACAGGCCTGTGCTGCCACACAGTGCTCAAATAGCCATCTGCAATCTCAGGGTGCACCCCACGGAAAGGTGGGTAAGTCTCCACCACCTTCCCTAGAGGCCCCCACACACCCCACCCCCTGGCGGCCCGCAATGGAATATAAGTGGGCCGGCTGAGGGGACCAGATTATGTGATTTGCACTGAATTGCATCACTGTAGCCCTGCCCCCATTATACATTGGCAGGTTTTCGCAGAGCCATGAGGATGCATCCATGGAGCAAGGCCCCCGCCTTCCCCCTTGGCCATGACCATGTCCCCTAACTCCCTAAAGTGCTGACGAGCAAAGTAGGAAAGTGTAAACACCCTATTATCGACCAGTTACCCCCATTCTGCTGCAACTATATATGGGACCAGAAACAGGTGGCATCACTATGGGGGCGCGTGCCAAAACAAGGTATCACCTCCCGAGGGGTGATGTCAAAGTGTTGGCTCCAGATCGGTGCACTGTAACAATAAGTGGTCAAAGGTGCAGGCAAAAAACTACTGACGCATTTCCTTGGACACGGCTAAATGCGTCAGGTTTTTTTTTGCCTGTACCTTTGAGCTTGGACTGACCTGAACCAGCCCCAGACATCATCTTCTCCAAAGTGCCTTTCTCCTTTGGAACGGAATTCTCTGCCACCTGGCTTTGGCTATATCCACTCAACTTTGTTCTCCATGGTGGACTGGAACTTTGCTTAGACCAGCTTGCACACCAGATTTAGAAAGTAAACAGGAACATAGGAATATAAACCTACCAATGGTGGACGGCAATTAAAAAACATTCCTTCTATTCCTACTTGGCACCACATGTATTGCCTGGGGCATACTAGGAACGGACAGTTACATCAATACTCTTCTCCAAGAATTGTGCAAGGCACTTCATTAATTTTAAATTGTGTCTTAACATGTGTTCTTAATTTGTCTATATTGATTGGTCACGGATGTGTATTTCTTAATAATTAAAGTGTATTATTATATATTGTGAAATCAGTCTAATTAATATTTATAGGAGTATATTTTAACTGTATTTCAATTTGTTAAGCACTGCTACCATTTCTTTTTTCTTCTAAGTATATCATAGGATTGACTATCCAGCTGCTGGTTAAGGCAGGTCCTGTCAAAGTGCCACTAATCACCCTCTAGGGCAGGGGTGGGCAATTTTTTCAGTTGGGGGTTCTCTTAACACTTCCAACAAATATTCGAGAGCAGCACTCCAGAAATAGGGGGTGTGGTCACTTAAAAGGGTGTATCTTTGAAGGTATTGTAGCAAACCATATACCCTTTTTACACATCATGCAACACAATAATAGACCCCTTATACTTGCCCCTTACATATTATTTTGCACAGTTTGAGCGAAAAGTCACATTTTGCCACACGGAATGAATGAAAATTCACACTGAATATGACAAAATTCACATAATGTCACATAGAATAAGCCAAAATTCAAATGGAATGAGCCAAAATTCACATTATGCCACAAAAAATGATCCAAAATTCACATTATGCCACATAGAATAAGGCAAAATTCACATGAAATGAGTAAAATTTCATGTTATGCCCCACAAAATGATACAAAATTTACATTATGGCACCCATATTGAGGCAAAATTCACATTATGCCACAGCGAATGATGCAAAATGTTGTTATGTAGCGGGAGGGGGTCTCTTTTCCAGTGTAAAGGCTTCCCTCCACTAGTGCAATTTGGAATGTTTTCATCTGATGCAGAGGAATCAAATTAAATTGAATTAAAATGTAAAACAGAGGTAGAATCTACCTCCATTTTACATCCCCTCTCCCCCTCGACCCAGATAGCAGCATCTTCTTCCTCCATTTTACATCCCCTCTACCCCAAGACCCAGATACCGGCATCTTCAACATCCATTTTACATCCCCTGTCCCCATGGACACAGACAGCAGAATCTTCTTCCTCCATTTTACATCCCCTTTACCCCTGGACCCAGATAGCAGCATCTTATACCTCCATTTTACATCCCCTCTCCCTCAGGACCGAGATAGCAGCATCTTCTACCAGGTAGAACAATTGCACCACTGTTTCCATTATTTTATAATATATGGAAATAATAATATTTTGTAGTAATAACTTTATATTTTCTTGGGAAAGAAAATCCTTTGAAATTGTCATTCAGAGCCCTCTAGATTTACAATAGGTAAATCATAGTTACATAATACAATACAGAGTGTCCTTATTAGTATGTAAATGCCACTAGAAAAAAAATCATTCCGTACAAATCTAAAGTTAATTAATTTCACATTATTTTATTGTAGGGTAAAACAAGATTATCTGTCTAGCTGCAGACTATGGCTGTACTGTTCATTACTTACCAAGGTATATCTAGCAAAACAGCGCAAGTTTATATAAATCATTTAACACTTATGCGCGGTAACAAGCAAGGAAATTGTTTTGTTTTTCTCTACCAATGTAACTGCAGAATAAAAGAGAGAGATATGAAAATAGTGTATTACTTTTTGTTTACAATGCCAAGCGGACAAGATGTGGTGACGGAGAGCAGAGGAGAGAGGGTCAGGATCCCACAGGCAGCAGCGGTCCTAGCGGAGGCCCCACACAGATGTCTGCAGGCATCCAGGCTCCTGGCGACCATCGATGAAAGAGGTGAGGGAAGCTACGCGAGGGCACCAGAGGTAGCGCCCCCCCCCCCCCCCCCCGTCCAACGCCCCAGCTCGCAGGCTCATCCCCAGGAGAGGATCGCAGGACAGGGGGCCCTCAGAAGACACCAGCAGTGACTCCCTTTCCTGCAGACACTGTGGCGTGGAACTCAGCCCAGGGAGAGCCCAACTCCAGCCCCAGGCCTCACTGACTCTGCCCAGGCCTCAGTGACTCTCTCCCCCATCCCCTCACTAACTCCTGCCCCAGGCCTCACTGACTCTGCCCAGGCCTCAGCGACTCTCCCCGCCCCCCCCCCCCACACTGCCACCATCACCCACACTACCCACAGCTCTCCCTACAGGAAGATTCATGATGGTGCCGCAATGGCTGCCTAGGAACAGTGCACTCAGCCAAATGTATCCCGTGTCTTCTATGTGATAACTGTACTGTCTCTGCTCACACTGTTCTGTGCTCATACTGTTACCCACCTGGCTGCTGCAACGACCAGTGGCGCCCCTGATGGCTGCCTAGGCACTGTGCAGCACGGCGGGTATGTGTTCCCTGTGTGATAACTGTACTGTCTCTGCTCATACTGTTACCCACCTGGCTGCTGCAACGACCAGTGGCGCCGCTGATGGCTGCCTAGGCACTGTGCAGCTCGTCGGGTATGTGTTTCCTGTGTGATAACTGTACTGTCTCTGCTCATACTGTTACCCACCTGGCTGCTGCAACGGCCAGTGGTGCAATGTCTTTGTAATTTTAAAAGTTTTTAATTTCACATTTACAAAATGTTCATTCTAGAAATAAAAATCCTGCCGCTTAAACTGAATATGTGTTAGGAACAGGGAGATCTCGCCTACCCTACCTCCGTTGTACTCAGATGGAGTTGACGTGTGTGTGCGGGGTGCTAGGCTTCACCAATAATAGCCGCGTTCGTGGGAGCCCGTTAGTCAGGCTCCCACCTCGATGCCACCTGGTCTTATGTTAAGGACAACACACACGCCAAGGCCAGTGATGAACAAGGGGAAACCTATCTATAAACAAAGAGGCGAGGACCACCCTGCCCTGCGGAGAGGGGTGCCAGTGGATAGCACTCTAAACAGGAACCCGCTGTGCTAATGCTTAACAGGTGTAACCATACACAGTATGCTGACACACTAAGAACTGCTGACGGGTGTAACAATACACAATATGCTGACACACTAAGAACTGCTGACGGGTGTAACAATACACTATATGCTGACACAATAAGTACTGCTGACAGGTGTAACAATACACTATACGCTGACACAATAAGCAAATGATTAGTAAGGAGACAAAGAGGGGGAATCTCCCAACTTATCTGAAACCGAGGGATATCAATTTAGCTGGAACTGAGATGCTGCGGACAAGGCAGGGAACCAGCCGAAGGAAGCACCACGCTGGAGAAGGAATCCCACAAAGACCAACAGGAGCTGCAGGGACCGGGAGACGGATAAAGGACGACACACGGACACCGGGAGGACAGGAGACTGGATGGAGGACACAGCTGGGAATCAACGACAGGATGCAGGATGACTGGGAACAGGAACCAGGAATAACGGAAGACTGGGAACCAGGAACACCTGAGACCCTGAGGTACAAGCTATAACCGGCATGGGACTGAACAACCAGAGGGTTTATATAGAGAGCACAATGTGGTGCTGATTACACATAGCCTAAAGGTGTGCACTGCAGGCTAGGAGCCTAATCAAGACACCTGAGTCCAGAACACACAGTACTGAAAGTAACCTGCAATGGCCCAGGCTGACCACTGGATGCCACTAGCAAGTACACACACACCCAGGCTGAGATAAACCCAGGGAGAACATGAACTACACACAGAAAATGTGAATAGTACATAACACCTATCCGTTGGAGGCGGATCATAACAATATGTTGGTAAAACATGGGCGGACACGGGGGAGTGCACTTATTTTGGTAGGCGTGCATTCGGATAGCACGCCGAATGCACGCGAACAAAAAGGCAAGAAATGTGCGGTGTTCATAAGCAAGTATTGCTTGGCGGACACCACTCGGTCATGCGCTAGACAATCGGAATGCCTAATCAGGACGGACGCACCTCAACCAATGTCAGCTGAATACAATACAATCACCTACTTTACTCATTACTTGTTAATTAGACGCTTCTCACTGCTTCAATTGGAACCATTGCAGCTTAAATGGACCATTACTAAACACACACATATATGCTGCACTTTTCACACGCTTTTACACTGCAAATAATGAACACAACTTCATATTAATAATACAAATACACATGTCACTTCTACATGTATCAATTAAACCACACATTTGGGGGACAAAAATAACATTTATTAAATGAACTTTGAAAATAATTTCGAAACCGTCACAAAATAAATGGTACCATAGCAGGACTAAAAGTAAATAATATATAATAAATACATGTATTATAGACATACATAGCCACAGCAGAATCATTAGGAACACATCAGGTGGCTTCACAACAAAAGCATAGCACCAACACTTCAAGTACAGCACACAGTAATGCTACCCGAAACAGGGCAACAGGGGAACCAAACATGACATTTGAACCGAGGGCAAATGTGGTGACCCTCGGCACGGAATTGGACACAGGATGCTGACACACACAGCTCAATGGAAGATTTGGGAAGACATAAGGGTGGAGATTAATGTGGACACAAGTTCATTTGCGGGCACGTTTGGCCCTGGCAGGCTCCTTGCCACGTGCAGCAGCTCTTCGCCCACGGCCACGGTCAGATGGTGGGTCAGGTGGAGCACATGCTGGGGAGGGGGTGGATCGTCTTCCCCCTCTGGCAGCAGGGAGTGCTGATGGTGGTAATGCACCAGAAATGGGTGACATTAGGACCCTATTGGTGGCAACTAGCTCCACCATAAGATCATTATGGCGGAGGAGGAGTTAATTTTGCCGCAGGGCTTGATCAGCCAGCACCTGCAGGCTAGCAGCAATAGATTGCTGTCTGCCACTCATAGCCTGCAGGCTCGCAGCAATAGATTGCTGGCTGGCACTCATAGCCTGCAGGCTTGCAGCAATACTCTGCTGGCTGGTGGTCAAACCCTGCAACACCTCCTCGGCCCTACGCACCCGCTCTGATGCCGACTCTCCCTGCTGCACAATATTTTCAAGCACATGCCCCCACGTGGCCAATTCAGCCGCGGACATTGCCGGCTGCTGCTGCACGGGCCTGCTACTGGGGCCAGGTGGCACAGACTCTACAACCTCCTCAAGAGATTGTTGACCAAGCGGTGGGGATGCTGTTGAAAGAGAAAATTCCAATTACCACACATTCCATGCAAAATTCAAAACATCTACTTATGGCCTGGCAAATAATTACCTTCAAGCAAAGAAGCCATGACTTCCGTTGGGGACTCGCAGTCCATGGTGCTCACCCCCCGGACCTCCTCCACTGCAATGCAGCACTCTGCCATCTGTTCCAGGGGGGTGAGCTGCAGCTTTGAAGGCATGGGGCCAGCCCCAGAGGTGTGGCTGTGTTCCCACCGCTGGGTCAATTTCTTTTTGAGGTTCCCTTTGAAGTCGTGCCACCTGCATTCAAAGTGTACATATTAATACATGTCACTCCTCATGTTTGCTGTAACACCCATTGCAATCTGAAACATAATACAACATGTGCCTCCTGACACCAAACTTAAATTATATTATTTTTGAAAAACAACCCTTAGAAGATACAATCACACTCACCCTACAATAACTATCAATTCAATGACATGGCAAACATGTCTGTGGCTTGTAGCAACGTCACCGCCCATTGACCAACTCCATCTAATATCTAATGTAAACATTACTGGACTTGTACTGCTCAAATGTAACGCACATGAACTTGCCTCTTCTTAACGTGCTCCGCCTCACGAACTTGTGGAGCCACCGTATTAATCTCCGCCGTTATCTCCTCCCAGATCTTCCATCTCCTTGTGTGTGTCAACTTTTCTGGTGGGCACTCGATCAAATCCTGTGCCCGGGTCACCAGGATGGCAAGCTCCTGCGGTTCATATGCCATGTTTCTGGTGGTTGGTTCCTCTGTTGCCCGATTGCGGCCACGACCACTGGCACCGCCACTGCCACTGGCACCGCCACTGCCACTGCCACAGCCACGGCCACCGGTTGTTGTACTTGAAGTGCTGGCCAGGCTACTCTGTTGGGAAGCCACCTGCTGTGTTCCCAATGATTCTGCTGATGCTGAGGATGGGCCAGCTGCCGATTGTCGTGATGTTGATGGCCCATCTGGCTGCTCTTCCCCCAATGGCTGTTCAGGGTTGATGGGGACATAGGTGGTGCTGGAGTCCATCTGAGCAAATAGGGCCTGCAACTCCTGCTCTTCCTCAGATGCAGATGCAGACATGTGTGCAAGCACATTGCATTTGGCAAACACACCTTTATATACTATTTCTGTAATCGGCGTACATCAGCGGCACCCTGCGTTCCGTACGGCCGCGTTCCGTACAGCAGCGTCAACCGTGCGGCGCATAGGCCACGCCCCCTGCTGCGGCCACAAATTTAAAAAAAACCAGGCAGACTGAGTAAGTCTGATTTAGTATGTAAATGCCGATTAGTACACCAATCACCAAATAAAACTGAGGTCAGACATGAAATGTATATGTGAATGTACATCTGTACTGTGCACTTGTTTGGTATGTAGTAGAAATGACAATACCCATTCCATATGTAAATCCAGTCCACCACTTAGGCACAAGTAATCAGTGCTAGCATCCAAATCACATGTGAAAGGTCTCCAAATTCACCCTTGATGCTAGCTACTTTTCAGTCCACATTTCTAGTGTGGCCCAGTAGAAGGTAAGTGTACACATGGCACCATGGCCTAATATTGGGAAAAGGTCTGGCACTATTTGCTATGTTTCTGCTGCATAGCTTTCATTATAAAATAGCTGTTTAGTACCTTGTTGAGTTAGGTGTAAGTGTCTAGTGATGCAGACTATTTCACCTGTTGCTTATACCCATGTTTGGTGATTGTTATAGATTATATATAATGGGTTCCCATCTTATTTGACACTGTCTGTTTAGGATGGTCTGGTAAACTATGCAAAGGTACTGCAAGTGTGGGTGTGCGATGCAATGGGTTAGCCGTCTGTTCGGGCGCATACACGCTTTTAGTGTAAAAATGAACAATAAAGTTAATACCAAATATCACTCTGATCAACCAATGACAGCACATGATTGCTTGATTTGTGCCATTGCTAAGATGGCGGCATATGGAAGAGCAGCACCCTTCTCAGCTGCGGAGCTCAGGACACTGGTCTCCGTTATGGAGACCAGGCTGGGGCGGGCGGGCCCATTTATTACCAACCGCCAGAAGCGCAATGCGTATGCGGTGGCCCGCCGCCGCATATTCGCCCGCACACAGGTGTGGCGGACCATCGCTCAGCTGGAGCGGCGGTGGTCTGACCTGAGGCGTCGGCAGCCGGATTTGCTCCAGCAAATCAGGGGCAGTATTGCTAGATGTGAGTGTTTCTACATGAAATGTCCATTTGTACATGATTGCTTAACTGACATTATTTAAGCCACTAAGGTCACCAGCCTGATCATGAGTTAAACATGGCATACACTATATGTGTGCTACTTCCTGTTTGACACCTTGTAATGGTCATACAATATGTTATTGGGGAGGATTAATGCTTGTGATGCTTACAATGGGCCAAATATCACAGCATACCTGCCATGTTACAGGCTGTGTTTTGTAAAGGCCACTAAGGAGCTGTTTGCCTGTACAATTATCTGTACTTATAACCTTTGCATTTATAGCTTGATAAGGCTTAATAGTAATTACCACTAATTGGCACTTTTTTGAATTTTCCCATACACAGCACGTGATCGAGCAAGACAGGCCCGGGAGGAGGCAGAGGTGGGCCAGGAGGAGCTTCCTCAGGAAGGGAGGCCGGAGGAGGTGGCCGAAGAAGTGGAGGAGGAGGCAGAGGTGGGCCAGGAGGAGCTTCCTCAGGAAGGGAGGCCGGAGGAGGTGCCCAAAGAAGTGGAGGAGAAGGAGGGGTGGGCTGTGGAGGCGCTGCCACCCGAGGAGGAGGTCGTCCAACCAGAGGACGAGGTGGCACAAGTGGAGGCCCCTGAGCAGGAGGTGGAGGCCTGTGAGGTCGTCCAGGCGGCCGGAATTGGTATGTATACATAAGGATTAATTTATCCTTTTGGCATCTACTATTTGCTATGTAGCACTGGTGATTCAATTGATTTTTTCAATACTATAAAGTGATAAAACAAACGGGATAGCAACAGACACACTTTGGGGTTAGATAGAGTGGCCAAACCATCCCTTTCATCCTGGACACATATTAATGACACAGGTTGTGAGGATGGCTTTCATGTCGATTTTAAGTGCCACTGAACCTGTGTAGTTAATCTGTATCCTGGAAGAAAGGGATTACTTGCTCATTGAAAGGGTTACATGTCCCTGCTGCAAGCATACAATCTGTAGCCTCATATAGGTGAGTAGAGTTTACTGGTGATTGATCTTTCTAAACTAGATTAAGTATGGCATAAATGGAGTATGGACAGGCGTGGCTTAGACTGGAGTAACAAGTGGTCAGTGCCCCTGGGCCCTCCTCTAGCTAACCACCCCCTGCGGTCTGCATGTATGTTTTGCACCATAATTGTGTGTTGATTTGGTCTTAGTAATGATTTTGAGCATGGGAGTGGGTTAGTGCTGCAGCTTCCCCTAACTGCCATTATGACAATGATTTCTGGAGCAGACCATCAGCAGGCAAGCCATGCTTGATTGCACAAATGTACTGAGCATTCCTGAGAGTTGTGTAACTCCCCTGCCAGGCTCCATCATATAACAGACACTGAACTTTGTTTGCAGAATTGGGATTGGTGCAGCGCGTGACATGCTTCTCAGAGCTTAGTCATGGGTGGGTTTGGATTCAGAAGGAGCAGTATGACTGTGAGGTGTTCTACAGAGTAAAGGGTAGAGGGCAAAAATCAGGCTTTCCATGTAGTATGTATGCATGTATGTATAGCTGTATGTGTCATATATATAGTTATATATGTGTCTATATATATATATATACACACACACACACCTGTCACGGTGCATGTTTAAAATTTAGGTATGACTATGTTAAATGTATGCATGAATATCATTATTCATTTTTCAATTTTTATTTGGTCCACAGATGAGCCAGCCCAAGCAGAAGAGGGTCTCCGTGGGGCCCTCTTCCGAATTAGAGGCCACATGCGCCAGGTGATGTCAGAATTGGACCGGCTCCTTGATGGGGCCAATTAATTTATTTATTTATTCATTATTTTCTAAGTTTTGTTACATTAATAAATAGTTAATTACAGTTCGAAGTTGTCCGTGTTTTTTTATAACATGCAAAAGTATATGTGTAACTTGATTAAAATCTTTTAAATAAGCAAAATGTAAATAGTGTATATAGATGTATGTTAGGGTCACATGCTGTGAGGGTTAATGTGTGTAATGAATGTACTAGGAATGTACTAGGAATGTATAGATTAGGATTTAATTGATTCAAATAGATAACAATCCCTTTTTAATGAGGTTGCCTAATTGCCTAAGTGGGTCATGTGATCGCTGTGTGTACTCAGTAAAAAAGTGTGGTATTTAGCGTAAAGACTCCGCATCGGTGCGTGCGGACAGCTTCCCGTCCGTTTTAACGCGGTAAGACCGTGCTTATGCGGTAAGACCGTGCAGAATCTGTACGTGTCCACCGCACACGCACGGTTTGTATGTCGTCCGTACACACGCCCTGTTCTTAAAGAGTGAGTCCATCCGAATGCGGAGGACACGTGGGCGTTTCTACGGACGATGCCCGCATGCCACCGCACAGCGTGGCGTGCGGACCGCACCGTAAGAATTCGGGAAAGTACGCACCGATCAGAATAAGGGCCCATGTGCACTGCAGGTGGGGCAGATGTAACTTGTGCAGAGATAATTCGATTTGGGTGGGGTTTTACACCTGCCTCACCTGCAGTGCACATGTGGTTGTCCATTTAAGAAATATTTTGTCAGAAAGAGTGAACTAGAAGAAGGGCCTCAGTTCCTGCTGGAGCCTGCTGGAAAAATAGCCCTGTATATATATATATATATATATATATATATATATATATATCTCTATATGTCCCAAAAGGCGGCACTCAGAGACGATGTAAACAAGTTGTTTGTTTTGGCTTAAAAATGGGGATCATCCCCGAAATGTTGCCTCTTTTGCACAATAAACCTTTCATGGTTTGATCACTTACATCGTCTCTGAGTGCCGCCTTTTGGGACATATATCTACAGGCCACATAGGCTTTTGGGAAGGCACCTGGGCACAAGATTACACCACAGCAACTTTGAGTGCCGGCTCCTTCGGATCATATATATATATATATATATATATATATATATATATATATATATATATATATATATATATATATACAATAGATGGATGGTGTGAATAGCGCTACAAGTCAGTAATTGACCAAACTCTTAAAAAATAAGAGAGGTTTTTTTCACCAAAGTCCAAAGAATGACAGACTGCAGCTCCCTTTCAATATTTAAAGCATCCAGGGTCAGGACGTAGAATTCTAGAAAAAAACAGAGGAGAAAGGTGCGCTCCATGGTGCAGGTAAATGAGGTTTATTAAGGAGACATACAATTACTCCAGGTTTAAAAAAGCAAATGCTCGTACCGAAATAATCAACACTGTGGGCTGATTACCGCATGAGATGTATACAGATACCAAGGCAAACTGCTCCACTGGGGACCTCCAAATGCACCGAATCCAAGGGATGCAGAGACGCTGGATTGCGTCGCAGGATCGCCGGAGAACGGAGTCAGGGGCACACTCAAGTGGGTGTCACAAGCCACGTGGCTTGTGACGCGGGTGTCACAAGCCACGCCCTAACGCGTTTCGTCAGAGACTTCGTCAGAGGGCGTGGCTTTGTGATCACCCGGGTTGTTTAAAAAGGAGCCTCAACCAATAGGCTGTGGTTTCCAACGGAGCAACTCCGTTAATGAGAAAAAGCAAAGCCCAACATATAATATTCAATTTAGCCAGTTGCTTACACACTTTGGTGCAAAAAAAGAACAAAAATGATAATGATCATACACAACAATAATATCCATAAAAAATCACAAAATATACAATACAAAATACTGCACAATAAAAATACAGTTCTTGGTAAAACACTTAAATCATTATATGTAGATCATGTACAATAAATATATAATATATAATACCATACATGTATACATAAACAGAGAAACATTTGTAAAAATTAGTTCATATATATTCTTAAAAAGAAGTATATGTCTCCCTTAAAAATATAATAAAACACTTGAAATAAGAACAATGGTAAAAGATGCAGCACACTGAGCATACTATCGATTAATGAAGGGCGTTATTTCGTACCCCTCATTTAAACCGTACGGGGTTACAGTATTAAGCTTCAGTATCCAGAAGGTCTCTCGACGTAGCAGCATTTTGTCTCTATCGCCGCCTCTTTTAGGTACAGGTATGTGTTCAATCGCTCTGATATTAAAACAACCTGGGTCACAGTTATGGAAATTTTTAAAATGGCGCGGTATGCTATGATTAGTTAAGCCATTTTTAATATTTCTTAGATGTTCAAGTGCTCTTACAGTATTTTAAAAACCCGCTTGGTCTTCCCTACATACAACAAATTGCAACTACAGTTTATTACATAAATAACATATACTGAGATACAATTCATAAAATGATGGAATTTAACACAGGACAGGTTAATTTTCAATAAGTCTGCGCTTTTTCCTATATATTTACACACCTTACAACCATTACAAGGAAAACATCCTTTAACCCTTAGAAAAGTGTCAGAGGGACCTGTAGTAATAGGTTCCAGGTGACTCTTAGATATCATGTTCTTAACAGTCCTGGCCTTTTAAAAAACAATTTTAGGTCTATCAGATACCCAGTCACTAAGTATAGGATCCAACTTCAGAATATGCCAATTTTTGTCCAGTATGTATTTGATATCTCTATCTTGAGCATTATATTGAGTTATAAATAAACAATCACTCTTGTCAGGTGGATCATTTGGGTGAGTTTTATATTCTAAAAGATTATCACGTTCAAGGGTTCTCGCTCTCTCCCTCGCTCTAGCGATGGTATCTTTAGGATAACCCCTCTCCATGAAACGTTCAGAATAAATATTAGCCTGAGTATCGAACTTAGTAACAGAAGAACAATTCCTCCTCAGTCTAATAAACTTAGAAAAAGGAATGTTCTTTTTCCAAGAATCTAAATGACAACCGTCAAACTGTAGATAGCTATTGCAGTCCACCGGTTTGAAAAAAGTAGCAGTTTCAATTTCTTTTACTGCAGAAAACCTCTCAACACTAAGGAGTAAGTCTAAAAATTCAATACTCATTTTATTAAAATTATGCGTAAAGGATAAATTTTAAGAATTCTGGTTGAGGTCATCCACAAAAGATTTAAAGGAACATTCATCTCCCGACCAGACAATAATGATGTCATCGATATATCTTTTAAATAATATGACACTCTTATACATATCCGAGGTGACAATACTGTATTTTGTTCCCAATCTCCCATATAGAGATTAGCCAGACTTGGGGCACAAATCGTTCCCATCGCCGTGCCCCATGTCTGGAGGAACCAGTCACCCAAGAACTCAAAATAATTAGGGCCCTTATTCTGGTTGGTGTGGTAATATCCGCGTGCGTTCGTACCGCCGATGTTTTGTGTCTGCGCATGTGCAGAGGCGTCTCTGCGCATGTGCGAGCGGGGCGTACGGCCAAATCCCGCATGAAATGTGAACACTCCGAACAGGGGGTGGAGAGGGGCGTGAAGGGCTATTTGGGCTCATTACCATATGCATACGCCCCGCATTTCATGGGCGTTCCCATGCAAACGCTGGGCGTACGTATGGTAATGCGGGCGTGACGCACGTGTAGGGGGCGGACATATGACATCGCCGGATGTCAGCTGCCCGCCCAGATCTCTGCTTTTGCACGGAAAATTGTCCGTGTGGTCTGAGGTTGCGGGAGCTGGTGGACCACTCGGTCCTGCATTTGATGGTCTGCGACCATCGAATGATGGGGGAGGTTCCCTGAGATGGAGGAGGCGTATTCCATGAAAAATACACGTGCGGTCCGTTCGGCCAGCTTCTTACCGCGTACGGACGGAGTTGGCGATCCGTATGGAAGGCGGGGTTTCGCACGCAAGGTCCTGGCCGCATATTCGGATCCGGCCGCACCGATCAGAATAAGGGCCTATGTTCTAATAAGAATTTGAGACAATCACAGATAAATTGTATCTTATTATCAGTCATTTCACTTTTCTGACTGAGAGTTTTTCTAATAATCTCGATACCCTTATCATGAGGAATTTTCGTATACAACGATGAAACATCGATGGTACCAAATGCGAAATCCTCTTTCCACTCAATATTTTTAAGAATTTTCAACATATGCGTAGAATCTTTAACATATGTTTCTAAAAGTGGGACATAAATCTTAATATAAGAATCTACAAACTCAGAAAGCCGGGAGGTCAGAGAACCTACTCCGGCCACTATTGGACGTCCAGGAGGACATTCACGATTTTTATGTAATTTCGGCAAGTGGTAAAATGTCGCTAGACAAGGGGTGACATTATACAAATACTTGAATGCCTCCAATGAAATGCTTTTGTCAACTAAACCACGTTTAAGTAACAGTTCTAGTTCGCCAATATAAAAAGGAGTAGGGTCCTTATCTAATTTTCTGTATGAAACCTCGTCTGACAACAAATTGTATGCTTCATTGATATAGAGTTCTCTATCCCTTATGGCGATACCGCCCCCTTTGTCCGCATTTCTGATTACTATTGCGGTATAATTCATTAACTCTCTGAGGGCATTCCTCTCCTTGAATGTAAGGTTAGAAGGAGATCTTTTTTTTAACATTCAATTTATTAATGTCATTTTTAACAAGCTCTTGAAACATAAGATAAGGCCCTCTAGATTCTACTGGATAGAATGTAGATTTTAATTTCAAGCCTGATGAAGAATGTACATATATATATATATATATATATATATATATATATATATATATATATATAAATATATGGGATGCAGTCAAAATCCCGACGGTCAAAATACCGACAGGGTCAAAATCCCGAATGGGTCATAATCCCGACAAGGACAAAATCCCGACATTTAAAATCCCGACAAGGACAAAATCCCGACATTTAAAATCCCGACAAGATCAAAATACCGACATATAGAATGTACAGGTGAAACTGTCAAATGTACAGGTGAAACTGTCAACATGACTTTGGGTCGACAGGTCGACATAGGATTTTTCACTGTTTTTTGACCCGACATGTGCCGACAGGCGGTATTTCATGCCCTACCATCCACTAGGGCGTGGTGGGAGAATAAAATATTGTGCCAAGCGCAGCGAGGCACCGTGCCCGAAGCATTGCGAGCGAAGCGAGCGATGCGAGGGGCTGCGGTTCACCTCCAACTGTGTCCATGTCCACTGTGTCGACATTCGGGTAAAAAAACTGTGAAAAAACCCATGTCAACCTCGTGACCTGTCGACCCAAAGTCATGTTCACAGTTTCACTTGCACATTCTATATGTCGGTATTTTGACCATGTCGGGATGTAAATGTCGGGATTTTTACCCTGTCGGGATTTTGACCGTTGGGATTTCATACATATTTCATACATATATATATATATATATATATACACGTATATATATATATCAGGACTTTGCAGACGATAAGAATTTGTGAGAAATATTAGTTTCTGCTGCTTGACGAGTGAGATACATTTACTAAATATGCTTTTAGTGCTGACATCTCCGCAGGACTATCCAGCACTCGCCGTAATTGTGTGTCAGCTGTGCCGTATTTTGTACAGCTTCAAGGTTCCGTTTGATTTTTCCCCTAGGTATTATAACATTATATAACAACATTTTGTACATTTATGAATAACTTCTTTTAACACCCCGCTGTGAGAACATTACTTCCAGTAGGGAAACTCTTTTAAAATAAATCATAGACATCATTTGGGAGCAATGACAGATTTTACCTCCATCAGCTAAAGCGCTTGTTTTCAACTCTTTGTATCTGAATACATATTTATACAGTAGCTATCTCTAATGAGCTGTGAAGATTATTTCCATTAACACTTCTAACACCTTTCCTCCCGAAGTGCTCCGTATCCTCTCTATCCCAGCAGTATACCAAAGGTTGGGTTGCCCATTGAAGAGTAACTGTCGTTGGTCAGTGGTGTTTAACCATCTGTTGAATACCATAGATGTTTGGAAAATCAATGGTTCGTCGTAATTCATGCAAGGGCGTTGCGGCTGCATGTGTGATGCAGAAAGTGGAGGAATCCATCATCGATGGCAAAACCATCAGCCTTCTCCAATAAACCATTGGTGGTGGCTATCCATGAATGGTCAATGGGCAGTCCTTATTAAAATGCACGTACAGGAGATGGGTCTGAGTCGGATGGAGCAGCAGCAATGTCAGATGCAGCATCCATAATGAGACATGGGGTGAGATTTAATAGGATGAGATATTCAGAAAGTGAGAGATTTTGGAAGAAATCTCAGTTTTTTTAAAGCGGCAATCATCTACACTTCAAAATCAAACTGGTTTAGCAATGTAAATGATTGCCGCTTTAAAAAAACTGGAGATTTCTTCCCAAATCTCTCACTTTCTGAATATCTCATCCTATTAAATCTCACCCATGGTGTCCGCAATGAGACATGTTACAGATTTGGACGCATGGTTTCTGAGATATATTGAGCCTCAATGGGCAGCAACTGGAAATTAAGTATCACAGTCATTTTGATGAAAGGGGTGACACAATCAGATGCACGGAGGTACCCCAGGGAATGGCTTTGTAATGGTAATAGCACAAGACACAAAGATGACCAAGGACTGCATCAAATCTGGCCACAGGGCCCTGGTAATTTCATTACAAGTATTCAAATCTGATGCATTGTATTCAGTAGAGATCCTTATAGCAGTTAGGAATTAATTGGCTGGTACTTTATCTCATTCTACTTTATGACTCTCTAAAGGCCCCCATACACTTATCCGATGTCTGATATCTCATCCAACCTGATGCACGGTCCTGTGCGGATCGGGTTGGACCCTACAGATTGATTGGGTTGGACCCTACAGATTGCTAAACCTGCGATGTATCCGGTCCGATTACCGGTACCGCACCGCTGGCACAAACCAATCTGCGTGTCCTACCTCCGTGTGGCAGGTGCTGAGCAGCAGCAGCCGGTGAGGAGCAGTGGAGCGGGTGGTGATCAGTGGGACGGGCAGCGGCGGGTATTTTTTAAAAGTGTCAAATGACTGGCTGGCCTCTGATTGACTGAGAGCTCTTTTAAAAAAATTATAATACCCGCCGCTGCCCGGCTTGCCTGTCCCGCTGATCACCGCCCACCCCACTGCTCCCTTAATGCCCGCTGCAGCTCATCACCCACCACCCACCTCACTGCTCCACACCGCCTGCCGCAGTTCCGCGGTTACAAGTGATAATTCGCCTGCGATTCATCACATGCACAAAATGGCACATCAAGTGCCAAATTGTATGTGAGCCTCCCGGGGAGCTGCCGGGCGGCTCACAGGTAAATTGGGTCCGACCTGTCCTTAGGACAAGTCGGCCTAATGTATGGGGGCCTTAAGGCTTGGTAAATATGCCCAATTATTTGAGAAGTAATGTAAATTAAAGCAGACGGAATCCAGGCTCTCTAAACACAAAGGAGGACCACAGGTAATAATCCAAGGGTGTGGTATGGGGCTCCGACAGTCGGTATCCTGACAGTCATTAGCCCAATGTCGGGATCCCAACTGCCCGTACTCAGACAGCATGGCGAGCGCAGAAAAGCCCCTTGCGGGCCACCTATTCTATTCTTCCTCTATGGGGGTCGTGGACTCCCATGAGGGAAAATAGCGGGTGGCCGTCGGGCACCCGGCTGTCAGCGTTTTGACAGTCGGGATCCCGACGTCGGGTAAATGAACGCGTTCGGCACCCTAATCCAACAGGTAATCCTCCAACAAATTGACAGATCGGAACACAGTGAAGTATGGGGCTGCATTCAGTTTTAAAGCTTTAAGAGTTTCACAAGGTTCAACCAGGATATAGTTAACTCCGGTGAAGTGATAAATCACACGAAAACCAATAAATAATATAGAGTATAGGTGATATATTGCAGTAATTTAGATTAAGAACAGGAGTCCACTATAGAAAGGAGGGGGCACCCTACTCAAACAGGGGGGGTAATACCTTGCATATAAAGGTTTCTTTTTCACGTAGTAAGGATCACCACGTGAGATAGACAAAGTATCAATACCCAAAAATCTCCCCTGTCGACATCAATGCGTACTGTACTCATACAGCAAATCAACGCGTTTCTACAGCCACTACTGTCTTTTCCAAGGGTAAAATACATTTAAAGTAAGGTGTGACAATAATTTATTGAATTGAAACATCCAGGGGTACAACTGATTAACAAACATAATTTAGCCCAAAGTGGAAATGAAGTACAAAATTCAAAAGGGGATTTAACATCAAGACAACACCCTCTAAAGCAGGGCTGCGCAATTGCGGCCCTCCAGATGTTGATGAACTACACATCCCAGCATGCCTTGCATCAGTTTCAGCATGACCACATAGCAAAACTAATGCAAAGCAATCTGGGATGTGTAGTTCATCAACATCTGGAGGGCCGCATTTGCCCAGCCCTGCTCTAAAGGGTCCTGTAAATGGTAGAACTTGATGGACGGAAGTCTTATTTCAACCTAAACTACTACTTCAACCACTTTACCATTAACCGCTTTCCCATTGTCAAAGGCAAGCACCAGATTCATATCCTCCTGCTGGTCCCGTCCAAAGTCCTGTAAGGAGACATTCTCACCGACAGTTCTCTAGTGGTCCTCTGGTCTCTGTTTCCTGGAGTGGTTCAGCGGCTTCAGTAGTTCTCTCGAATGCCAAACTTCAATATTATCCTGATCCGGCCTCTGAGACGCATCAGTTACTGAGTGTTTATTGAATCGCCTTATGGGGTGTGACTTGTTTTGGTCCGACGTAGTGACGTCCATCTTCCACTTGCGATCCAGCCTGCTGTTCGTGTGACTCCCCATGGTGGCTCCTGCATTCGGTCTGAAGTCTGTTGGTCTGCGGATGAGCTGTGGTGGTCCGGGTACATCCTTTTGGATTCCTTGCTGCGATCCTGCTGTACATCTGGCTGGCAAGCTAATATTTTTAAACTGCAATGTATGTGAGCAATATGATTCAGTAAATGTGTCTATGATACCTTTGCTCATTGGTGCGTTTCTTTCTCAATTTCTTTTGCATATATATATATATATATATATATATATATATATATATATATACACATGCATTTATACATAATAGATTGTGGAGATTGTGCTATACACTAGTTTGATCGATCCAGCATATACTGGGTGACCTCAGTCTTCTCCTCCATGCTTAGCTCCACCCACCTGGAAACCCAACCCTACAAATCATGCTTTGCCCCTGAGGGTTGTGTGTGTGGATAGAGTAAGGAGGGTTATATGCTAAGGTATGCTTCCAGCTGGGGTGACATTACTTAGCTGAAGGGAAGAAATGGGCAGTGGTATTGTTGGACTTGAGCATTACTGGGGAAATACATAAGTGGTTTTTAGTGGCAGCCTACCAATATCTAAAAGACAGTACACCAGTCTTAATGGCTTGAAAGAACATACATATATATATATATATATATATATATATATATATATATATATATATATATATATATATATATATATATATATATATATATATATATATGGAAGGTGCACAATAGAATGTAATAAATATACAGTAATTACCGATAAAATGGGATAATATTTATTTAAAATATACGCACATATAAAATGATCCCTGTACCGTGAAACATGAAATAAATATACAATGAAGGGTTGGAAGTCTGGCATTTTTAGCATTGCCAAATAGAAAATCTGTAGCAGGGCATGTTGGGATGTGTAGTTCAACAACAGATGGAGGGCCAAAGGTTCCCCATCCATGGTCTAATGTGTGCATACATGGCCGCCCTGGGTCTGCAGGGTGCAGCCGGTAATGTGCAAGTGCAAAGTGCTCACACTTAAGCAACGTGCCTGCAAAATTTTGTGTGCACATCGCAGGAAGGGGTCTGGCAAGTGGAGTTTTTTATGGTTTTTCAAAACTGCAACTGAGCATGAATAAGGCCCTATATCGTTAATGATGGATTTTCCCGTGGGTCATTAAAGATTCACACTGTTGTCTGAACGTGCAGTGAAACCTGCCTATATCGTTTGCATGTTCAGGGGCCCAAGTGATGTAACTAAATCATAAATTTAACATATCACTCAGCGTGTATGCCCTATATCGTTCTTCTGGGAGTTCCGATAATACCGTTATCTTTATTATATTGTATAGTGAAGGGTTCCTCAAACTATTTTACTCCGGGACCCCATCAAACAATAAAAATAATTACAGGACCCCAGCAAGTTACTGCAGTAGATCATCACATGACATGTGTAGTCAGCAGACAGCACATACATTGTCCAGCATTGTGGAGGCACAAAAAAATGGGAGGAGTCTAACATAACAGACAACTCAACAGATTATTCAGACTCCTTAAATCACTGACTAAGATTAGAAAAGTCATCAGCCTGATGGTCAGGAACATGGAGTCGCGACCCCATGCTGAGAAGGTTGGGACCCACTTCGGGGTCAGGACCCACAGTTTGAGAACCGCTGGTATATTGTGATGGGCCAGCAGAGCTCATATATATACATTCCGGCTCTATGGAACGGACTGGGATTCAGTATTAAATCCCGGCGGCCGGGATCCCGGCGTTCAGAATCCCGACCGCCGAAATCCCGACAAGGGGGGACGTGGATCGCCCCCCCCCTCTTGCGGGCTCGTTGCGCTCGCCACGCAGCGGGCCCGGTGCCTCGCTATGCTTGGCACACTAATTTATTCTCCCTCCGGGGGTGTCGTGGACACCCCCGGAGGGAGAAAGTGTCGGGATTTCGGCGATCCGGATTCCAGCGTCGGGATTCTGAACGCCGGGATCCCGACCACCGGGATTTACACTGCATCCCAACGGACTGGGTTCTCAATCAGGCTGATGCTAAGGGTTTCCTGAGAGATGAATATCACATAATACTTACTTTAATGGCCCAGACATATTTCTCAATGCTGCACAAAGATAATAAGGTAGGATGCATGTCTGACCCTTCCCTTATTGCCATTAGAGAAATAGAAAATATATTTTAACATAAATGTGGTTAAAAAGATGTTGATTAATCAGATATATCTATGTACCGTCGATTTTTGTATGGCCTCATCTTACCTAGAATTTGATCTTTATAATGCCTTATAGTTACGCTGTATGTATATACAGATTTTAGGCATCACTGTGGGATATTTGTTCATATACAGTATAAGATGTTAACGTACTGTGCAGTGCTGTGCAAATCACTAACTGCTAAGCATCAGGCTTTCCTAGGTCCTGAAATTCAAAATGAAAAGTTATCAAAATAAATAGGCACTTTTACCAGTTGCCATGGCAACAAATAACGCAGGTAAATGCTAAGCACAAATAAATAACTACTTCAACACAAAAACAATGAATGAATGTGGATATTCCATGATTATATACAGAAACAAAATTTGCTGCCCGCTTGTTTTTGTTACATGCGTATACAAGTCTGTACAGTGCGTCCTATACAGTCTAACTGTGTATATAATGCAAACAATGTACAGAAATGTGATTATACAGTACACTTAAAGTTACCCCCCTACAGCATCAATGTTTGCAGTCAGTCTCCATATTTACAGCATACCTCCCAACTTTCCGATTTTTCGCAGGACAGTCCTGTTTTTGGTGGACTTTCCTGCATCCCACCTGTAGCCAGCAGTGGGAAGGGGGGGGGGGCAGTTGGCAGTCCCACCTGTCAGTGCTTCAGAGCAGCAGGAACAGACACGGGCCCTGATTCTGGTTGACTCTGTAAACTGCTAAGCTCGCAGCTAACCGAGTGCCAGAGGGCCTGCCCCGTCACCCGCCAAATCGCCGCCACCGTATGCCCCTCACATGTCGCCAACCAGTGTTGAAAATGGGGGTGTGGCCTCATGATTGCAGCACTGTTATGAAGTAATGCCCCCTTTGCGGAAGGCCACGTCCCTTTCCAGGAGTGCACAGTGGGGCCGCGCGATATTTTTATGTTGGGAGGTATTTTTACAGTAATAATTCATATTGCAGCAGAGGCAGTTCTAGAGCGGACGAGGCCCATGTGCAGACACCATCAGGGCTCCCTTTTCTGTAGCCGGCAGTGCTAAAGGGGGAGATTCTCTAAGAATCTCCGCCCCCCTTCGCCTCCCATCGCATTTATAATTATCGCATTTGTTCTAACATATGCGATAATTATAGCAAAGGACAGCTCTTGCGTTAAGCGCTGTCCTTTGCGGTGAGAGTCGCCGGGTCCCAGCAGGTCCCGGCGGCTCCCCCCTCCCTCACACACCCGGCGCTGCTGCTGCTGCGCCGGGCTCTCCTCCCGGCACCCGGAAGAGGATCAGTGCAGGGAGGAGGTCACAGGTCCGGGCAGAACAGAGCTGTGCTGCCCCGACACGGGGGAGGGGGCGATGCGGGGCGGCGGGGGTCCATGCGGGGCGGCGGTGGGATGCGGTAGAAGCCCATTGGCTTCTATGGGGCATCGCCAGATTTTTCTGCCGATGCCCCCCGCCGGGATGCTTACAGCATACCATAATGCGGTAAAAACCCGATAACGGGGTTTTTACCGCATTTCTTGCTTAGATTATCTCCCCCCTAGACTCTAGCTGCCTACAGCTGTCTGGTGGTAGAGCAGAGATCAGTTTTCAGATATCCAATAAAAACACTCATGGCATGACTCGGCCATATCTCTGCAATCAGCAAGTTCTTGCAAACAGCGCATGCACATTTACAGTATGCCTGTCCATTTAAGACAGAACATGGCTGGGTCTGTCTTTGTGTAAATGTGGGCACCTCCAGATGACAACTGGGCAGCGACAATGCACAGAACAACCCTGACGTGGGGGCCATGGGAGTATCTATAGCTCTGTGCATATGGGGAAGATTCTGATGCAAGCCAAGATACAGTACTAGTTATGATGGTTGCAGCGACATGGCCAAATAGCACTGGGTGGTGAAGGTTTTCCACCTTCAAACAAATTAAATCCTAGATTTGCTGTAGATAAACTGGCATTAGCATAATGTAGCCTCTAATCCTACCCCTCCAGCAGCCTAGCTTTAATCCCCCCATCCCATTCGCACAGCCAAACTCTAATCATCCCCTCCTACAACCTAATCCTTTGCCTAATGCCCAACTCTAAACGTATTTTCAGTACTTACTGTCGGGAACAGTTAAGCACCATACACACTACCCAATCTGGCCGACACCAATGTTGGCAGCGGCAGGGACCCAGCGGGGTGTCGTCAGAGGCAAATGCATACATACTTGCCAATGTCGGCAGGGAAGGAAGTGAGAGTGTGGGGGGGACGAGCTGCTGCATGCCCTGTCTGAGCAATATCTTTTACTAGATCCGCTTGTGTGTATGGTGCTTTAGGATTCTGACCCCTGGGATGCCCATTGCTGGGATCCTGACCGCATCCCTTTATAAGGGGCGGAGGTCCAAGCCACGCAGAATAGGTTCTCCTGTGCACCAGACTCCTAGCATTTGCATTCAAGCTGCTGGTGAACACAGAGGGCCAGATGCACTAAGCTTCAAAAGTGATGAAATGGAGAGTGATAAACAGCCAGCCAATCAGCTCCTATCTGCCATGTCACAAACTGTGTTTGAACAACGTCAGGCAGGAGCTGATTGGTTGGTTGTTTGTCACTCTCCATTTTATCACTTTGTACATCTGGCCTTATATGAATATTGTAGTTCCAAAATATTCAGCACTTTACAAATCATGGCCCTTATTCTAGTTGAATCGGACCGATGCGTATTTTCGGACAGGAACCGAGTGTTCTTAGCCCAGCCTTCCGTACGGATCGCTCACCGAATGCGGTAATACGCCGACCGAATGGACCGCGAGTGGATTTTTTAATGTTAACACCTCCTCCATCTGTGGGAACCTCCCCCATCATTTTATGGTCGCCGACCATTGAATGCTGGACCGAATGGTCAGGCAGCACCGAGTGCTCCAGACCACTCGGGCATTTCTCCATGCAAAAGCAGGGATATGGGTGGGCAGCTGGCATCCGGCTATGTAATATGTCCGCCCCCCACACATGCGTCACAGCCGGATTACCATACGTATGCCCAGCGTTTTCATGGGAACGCCCATAAAACGCGGGGTGTACGCATATGGTAATGAGCAAAATCAGCCCTTCACGCCCCTCTCCACCCCCTGCTCGGATGGTTCTGTATGATCATTTTCTGTACGGACCTCACGCCGTGTGAGGCGTTCGCACATGCGCAGATACGCCTCTGCACATGCGCAAACACCAACCATCGTCCGTCCGTCCGCATTCGGAGCCTTTCGACTCAATCAAAATAAGGGCCAATGTTATTTCTTTACAGTATAATATGTATGACACATAAGAAATGATATTAAGGAACCACTGAACTAGGAGTGAGGACTGGCCTCTTGGCTGATCCATGACCGTGGTGTAATTCACACTGAGGCCAAACGTACATCCCAGCTAACCGGCAAGGCACCATGCTGCCTCACACATTCACTCCCAGTTACCACCAGTTGGTGCCAGGAGCAAAAACTCAAGGCTGAAACCATGACGTAAACAAACACTGGAGAATATAGTATGTAATTAAGAATTAATAGGTATATTCATATGTGTGAGACGGTGCAGGCTTTCCTCATAACAGCTGGAGGCTACACGAGATACGCTTGTACTTGCTATTAATTAGAAACTGGGATTACTGATAATTAAGGCATCTTAACTATAATTAAGAAATAAACAGCCTCTGGAAGGGACAGGATTTCCCAAGTAATTGCTGTATATTAAAGTTTTATATATTCACATCTATACTAGATTGTGACCGTTCTATGAGAAATAGATATGGTGCTTGGTGTTGTTAGCTGTGTGCACTACTTTTGTACTGGAGCTGATCTGGTGACATAACGCTAGGCCTAATAGAGATGGGCACCATAGCAACCACTGCGCCTTGTTCTGCAGCATCACTGCAACTGTATGCTAACGTCGCAGTACAGTACATGGGATTCCTACTGATGTCCTAATCCGCCACTGTGCATAAAAATAAGCTTTATCGGATATTACACAATATCTCAGGATGTCTACAAAACATGGCTGCCAGCGCTAGTGCAACTGGTGCAAAAGGTGCAGCACCTGCCCACAAAATGGCCACAACACGCCCACTTCTAGCTAGAAGGTGAATCTGTCTCTCAATGCAAGCCACAATCGGGCAAAAACAAGACTGCACATGTTCAGTGTTTAATAATAATGAAACCTTAAGCGTAAGTCCTGTTGGCTTGTCATGATGATGGACATGATGAAAATGGGGGTTCCCATGAGGACAAGCTTCCTTTCCATTAGGTTACCCTCACTTGTACTGCCAGTGCCTGCCATTTTGCCATTAGCCCCTCATATGCACTGCCATCGCCTGCCATTCCCATATTCAGTCCCAACATGCACTTCATTCCCACCTCTAGTTACAGCATGGACTGCCAGTGCCGTTCATTCCCACCTCTAGTCCCAACATGGACTGCCAGTGGCTTCCATTCTTAGCTCCAGTCCGTACATGCACTGCCATTCCCAGTCCCCACATTCACTGCCAGTGCCAGCCATTCCCACCTTCAGTCCCCACATACACTGTCAGTGTGTTCATTCCCACCTTTAGTCTCAACGTGCCAGAAAAGTATTGAACACTGGGGGAGATGTATTAAAATACATTTTTCATCCTGTAAATATTGGGTCCATTATGGGTGCGCTCGCCATGCTTCGGGCTCGGTAGCTCACTGCGCTCGCCAAACTATATAAAATCAACTCCACCCCGACGTGGATAGTGGGGGTATTAAAAGGTCGGGAGGACGCGTTCCGCCGCCGCTCGTCACGCTTCGGGTTGGCTTTAGGAACACATTCACAGCAGCCATACAAGTTACGGTACTTTAAATACATACATCAGTACTATATGCATATTAAATACTGGGATCGCATCGCATGAATCGCACGGCACTTAAACGGGACATGCGATGCGATTTCCTTCCGCAAGCGTACGTAGCTAAATTGGGTGCCTAACCAACACATAAGTACCCATCTGTTAACCACAGAGTGTTTCAAGTGTTGCATGAGCTGATGCCATCAGATGATATAGAATCATTTTTGTGTACTGCCAGGCTAAAATGGGCAGAGGATCAGTAGGTGGCAAAGTTGGCTCCCTGTCTTACAGGGGAGGCTCAGAAAGCCTATGTGGCTATGCCTGTAACTGAAGCAAATTCCTATCCTCACCCGAAGAAGGCTATCCTCACCAGGATTGGTGTGACAGGCCCCAGCAGAGCCCAGAAAGTCCATGAATGGCGATTGACACCCTCTGAGGCTCCAAGGGTTCAGCTTGCGGAACTGCCAGATACAGTAAGAACATCCCACAGCGCATAATTGAGGTGTTATTCCTGACCATGCTACTAGGGTTCTAGATATTGGTGTCCAACTGTGGACCCTTTAGGCTGACCCTGAAACATTTGAAGAGTTAACTGAGTTACGGTATAATAGATAGACAATGTCTAGGTCGACAGTCACAAGGTCGACCACTATTAGTCAACAGTGACAAGGTTGAGACCTTGAAATGGTCCACATACCATAGGTCGGCATTGCCAGGTCGACACAAGCTTTAAATCGACATGGTCAACATGCTTTCTCACTGGTTTTTGTACCGAGTAACTTATGTGTAGTTGATGGTTCAAAGAAAACATGGGCAGTTGGTACTGAGCGGCTAGTTTGATTTTGCAGTGTAAATCATTGCCCCTTTAAAAAACACTGGTACCAAATCTCTCACTTTCTGAATCTCTCATCAAATGTCACCCTTCATGTTAATTTATTAAAGCCTTAGAAGTACCAGCAATCCCTCTCTATCACCATAAAAACTGGTGATCTTTTATTTAAAACGGAAACTACTACCTAGAGAGCCCAAATACTAAAATATAGAACAAACATGCTTAGCAATGAAATAGACAGTAAAGTCGTAAGGTACTCGGGGGGGGGGGGGGGTATTCAAATAGTATTCTGACTGTTGGAGCATCCCGACAGTTGGAATCCTGGCCATTTTCATCTGATCCAACACTAACTCGACAGTTAGAATTCAATGTTCAGTCCACAAGTTGTCGGAAACGGCCGCGGATTGTCGGAAAACGGCCATATATTCAACAATCTGCAGGCGTTGTCGACAAAACAGTCCAGACAAGAAGTCGGATCGGACATCCTTGCATGTTGTCATTAATGGCAACATTGAATAGGTGAGTGCCGATATTGTTGGGAAATATAGGCACAGATTCAATACCTCCCTATGTGTTAGGGAGAGAGTTCTGGCTATTTATGGATCATGCACCCTTACAATGGATGCACATGTACAAAGAGGTGAATGCTCATGTGACCCGCTGTTTTTTGGGTAGAGGGGGTGAGCGCCTTTGCAGACTTTCAGCTATGTGTCTTCCTGCAGCTATGTGATGCCTCTGCTCATCTCTGAAAATCCAGGAAGTTGCCCTGCATAGCCAATCAGCATCAGAAGAGGCAACCCAGGAAGGAGGAACAGGTCTCTGCACCTTTCATACTGGCCAGTACCCTGGGAAGGTCCCGGGAGCAACCCTGGTAGCTAGCAGGGTTGAAATCCTGGGGCATCGGTCCCGGGACTCATTCACACCAGCAATAGTCCTGGGTTGTTCCCAGGGCCAAGGCGGGAATTTTGGTTGGAGTGAAAGGGGTATAAAAAAACAGCAAAAGGCCACCTGCACTGATCTGTTTATGTGAAGTATGACATGCTTGGAAACTGCTGGCATTCTGTTAAAAACTGCCTGTATGTGGTAAAATAAACCAGCAGTGTTGAACTTTTACCCAACGTATGTGATCCTTGTCACAATAGTATAACATTAAAGTTTGTGCTTGAAAAGTTCATTGCAAGAGAATACCTGGGGAACTGCCTGGCAATAATATTTAAATAGTGCATTTGTATTTCACTTATCCAGGAGAGTAGGGCAAGTGCCATGCGGAGCACAATTTCAGTTTGATCAATAAGTCACGGCCGTGTTGCAAAATTATTTTTTCATCCAAAAGCAATCATATGGAAATTTGATTACATGTGAAAAAGCGTTGACACAATCTGGAAATAATTTTAAAACAGAATTGGTTTGTACCCTTAGAGAAGTATCTATTATTTCAAGGGATGCAAAGCAAAGATTTTCAGCATGGCATAAAAAGCGGTGATTACAAAGGATGTGATGACAGAAACATATTGCGCTTTTGTCAAATTAAAGTTAAGATTGCATTATCTAACAAGAAATGATGAATGGAGAGGGGCTCTAGTACCCAGAATGCCTGCTTGGTACAAAGGATTTCCAGATGAGGGTTTTTGTTTTAGTTATTTAATTCACCATGCCTAAAATATATAAAATTATATTTCACTATGCCCTGCCTAGTGGCTCGTTTTACCAGGTATGCTCATGTATGAATATCTGTGGCTACTGGACCTCTTTCCTTAGTTATTCCTTCTTCAGTGACGCTTACTAGGAGACTACAATGTTACACTTGTTCTGGTTATTGTTTCTTGTGACCCTGGGTCAAAAAAAGAACCTTTTTCTGGAACGGGATTCTTCTCATGACTGTTGCCTGACCTCAACCTGTTACTGAAATTCTGCTCCTGACCACTTTCTGTCCTTGTCCTGGATTCTGCTCTTGACCACTGCTTGACCCTTACCTCAGCCTGTTAATGGACCATGTTCTTGCAAGCTCTTTGGCTCTGAACAGAGCTTAGTCCATTCTGTTCTCAACCACTGCCTGCTATTACATCAGACGGTTACTAGACATCACTTCTATACCATAACATGCCCATCTCACCCCAGTACTTAAAGTACCTTCATTGTTATTCTCTGGGCTACCTTATTATAGTTGTCTCATAAAGTGTGTGGCACATCACACCTGCTCATGCAATACCCAGTGTAAGTTTATACTACTTAGGGCTTGAAGAGCTAGTGGCATCTAAGTACCTTGAGAAAATATCTTTGTATTGGAAAGTCAACTTGCTGGACTCCTGGAGTAGTTCTATGGTTCTCATCTCAAAGACAGATTTTACATGAAGGGGAGAAATCATGCATAAATGACCTCCGTAGGATCAGGTTAGTCCCACAAGCTCTTGATAAGACCCTTGAGACTGGCCACATGCCCCTTTTGTGCCATCGGATCCCCCATAAGAACCTTTTGTGGCATCAGCCCCCCCCACGTGTTCATATGTATTTCCTGTACTGTGTGGCCTCCTCCCATCTGTATGCTTTTAACAGAGCTACACAAATGGTCTCATAAGGATATTGGTACTCAAGGTCTAATATGGATATAAAAAAAAAGCTGATCATAGGACTACTTGTAAGAAAGCAGACACACATTAAGATAAATTAGGGTTAATATATAATGCTTAGTGACCACAACCTCCCCCCCACCATGCACACAAACGGTAACTTACCTTTATGCTACAGTGCTGGGCTGCCTCCAGTCTTCCAGTGTCAGTCTGATTGTTAGCGTGGCACTGCCAGAAATGTATGATCAAGGCTACTTCTTAAAGCACCTGGAACAGCTACTTCACTCCACCAACTAAGTAATGGTCCCATGCCCCCCTCCCCAGTGAGAGTCCCATTCACCTTTCCAATAATTCCGCCAACACCACCTGCATTGGCATATGTGCCAATTTGCTCAATGTGTACTGATCTAAGAGCATGTCCGAACAGAAGTAATCATTTTGTTTTACAAGTTCTAGAAATTGTCTTACAAAGATCTTGTTCATCTATCTGTTTCATGGAATTTTTACTTTCTTGTACTAGTAATCAATCAGTCGTTTCGAAAGGGAATGGGGTGGGAACTGGCTACCGAGGCCTGGCCATGTAATAGTCTGCATGGCAGATCATCCAGAAAAGGGAAGGACTGGGGACTTCAACTGAAAAGGTACACAGCCCCCCTGCCCCGTGCTCATTACATCACCCCCCAACCCCCATACAGCTGGAACCGCTCTTTTTAGAGGGGCTCTTGCGGTAGAATCGCCATGCGCCGTCCCCTGCCAGAGTCCGACAGAATGGAAACCCACACAAGCACAGGGAGAATATACAAACTCCGCACAGTTAGGGGCATGGTGGGAATCAAACCCATGACCTCAGCACTGTGAGGCAGTAATGCTGGGATGAGTAGTTGCATAGCAGCTAGAGGGCCGCATGTTGAACACCCCTGTTGTAACTGAATCGCTAGCAGCCATGTTAATGAATATACTACTATACAGTATGGGCCTGATTCTAGTTCACATGCAAAAGCAAATTCTCTCTCTAATGGCAAAAACCATGTGCACTGCAGGATTCAGTATTGAATCCCGGCGGTCGGGATCCCGGCGTTCAGAATCCCGACGCCGGAATCCCGACAGCCGAAATGCCGACAAGGGGGGGACGTGGATCGCCCCCCCTTGCGGGCTCGCTGCACTCGCCACGCAGCGGGCCCGGTGCCTCGCTACGCTCGGCACACTAATTTATTCTCCCTCCAGGGGTGTCGTGGACACCCCAGGAGGGAGAAAGTGTCGGCATTTCGGCGGTCGGGATTCCGGCGTCGGGATCCCGACCGCCGGGATCGTAACTGCATCCCGCACTGCAGAGGGCAGATGTAACATGTGCATAGAGAGTTTTTCCGCTTTCAGACTGCAAATGCAGGGTCGCACTGGGACTTTGAAACAGTTCAGTCCCTGTGTGACCCTGAATTTTGGTCCGTTCACATTGCTTCAGCAGACTAGCAATATTTTCAGTTCGCTGACGTCAGGTGGGGGTGGACGTCATGCGGGGGTGGGCGCTGCTCCAAGAAGACCCTCCTCCATAGTGTGAACGGGAAACGGGTCGGTTGACACAATTAACCCGTTCACACTGCAAAGCAACACAATAACAAACTGGTAAGAACCCTTCTTTTATACCGGTTTGTATTGCCGTGTTGCTACCGGTTTGCTGGACCCAGTAACAACTTTTATATTGCATCAATTACCGGGTCGAACCGGCATGAACTCGGTAATTAGGTGTCATGTAAAAGGGATATCAGATTTGGGTGTGTTATTTTGTTTCTGTGCAGGGTAAATACTGGCTACCTTATTTTTACACTGCAATAAAGATACCAGTTTGAAGTACAAAACCCACCCAAATCTAACTCTGCACATGTTACATCTGCTCCCCCCCCCCCCACCCCCCACCTGCAGTGCACATGGTTTTGTCCATTAGAGAGAGAATTTGCTTTTGCAAGTGAACAAGAATCAGGCTCTGTGTGTGTTAATATATTGTGCCGTGTTAATAGACAAGCGTTCTATTAGAAATATATTAGGTCTGTTATCCAATAATTCCAAATGCTAGAAATTACAGATATATAAAGATACAGAAATGATCTGGGCAATGAGTATTTGGTTTCTGATAATGAACATCATGTGACAAAGTATCAGATGCAATAGCTGGAGGCCAAAACAAGAATATAACAGATTATTCATATGCAATGTTTCCGACATAAAGCATGCGAGATGTCTGTATCATGGCTGTGCTTATTAAATAGATGAATGTACTGTGACAAAAAACACAATGTATAGTTTTTCACACAGATGATTTCTGGTACAATTTCACCATCCCATTTATGAATGATGTAGTTATTAACAATCATTAACTTCTAGTACATTGGTAATAATAGATCCTTGCTGGTGTTACAGCGTGTGGGAGATGAACTACAAATGCGACGAGATCCGGGTCTCCCTGGAATTCATCACCTCAGTAAGCACTGAGATAGCTGCTTTGCTCTGGCATTACTGTGCAGCAGGGAATGTAAACTAGCTCCTGAGTCTCTGTCTGTGTAATAGTTTTACACACACAAAAGTGCTACACGTAATAAAAATAAGTCGGCCATTTTGCAGTGGACCTTTTTATCTGAAAGAAAGCCTCATTAAAGTGAAATGTACCTTGATGAAGGTCTACATGCCAAAAATAATTATTGGTACTTGTTTCCTAGCTCGGTGCCAACAATTTTAATTGTATCCATCGGGTCCCCAAAAATCGCGTCGATCGCATCACATGCAACCAAATCGCATGCGATGCGATCGACCCGATTGGAACCAATGTAAAATGGTCCCTGAGACCCGATTTTACATTGGGCTCAATGTAAAATGCCCCCCTAGACCCCAATTTTCATTGTATACCCACCCTGATGGGTCAAATGCCCCCCCCATTGTTAACGCCACCTCATGATCAACACCAACCCAAAGTGCGGCGAGTGCTGCGAGCCCGCGAGGAGCGGTGGTACGCATCCTCCGACCTTTTCATACCCCCACTATCCACGTCGGCTTGGAGTTGATTTTATATAGTGTGGCGAGCGCAGCGAGCCACCGAGCCCGAAGCGTGGCGAGCCCCGCGAGGGGTCGCGCATTACTTCACAGGTATTACGCGTCCCCTCGCTGCGCTCGCCACACTATATAAAATCAACTCCACGCCGACATGGATAGTGGGGGTATGAAAAGATCGGAGGAGGCGTACCGCCGTCGCTCGCCACGCTTCGGGTTAGCGTTCATCGTGGGGTGGCGTTAACAATGGGGGACCATTTGACATACAAATTACATTATAATGGCATACAATGGACCGATTTTACATAGGAATTTAACATTGAGCACAATGCATTTAATGTTAAATCGCGTCGGTCGCATCGCATGCCATTATAATGGCATGCGATGGACCCGATTTTCTAATTGTCGGGAAAAGGTCGGGAAATAGCCAAAAATCGCGTCGGTCGCATCCATCGCATACCTTAACTTAAGGTATGCGATGGCCCACGATGGGCGCCGTGCTAGGAAACAAGTACCTAATTATTTAGTTCAAATGCACTAAGAATTGTAATAATACCACCGTTAAGTGCATCATACTGTGTATGGTGTTTTTTTACTGAACACTCAAATAACGCCCATTTACCCTTAATGAAGCCGTTTTCCATCTCAATAATATTTCCAGGTTCAGATCCTTTCGCACCCTGGATGCTACAAAGAGCCCAATCCACTCACTGGCCATCTCCACATTGGACTATTGTAATCTCCTCCTATATGGCCTCCCTAACTGCCACCTCTGCAATCTATCCTCATTTCTGCTGCCCAGCTCATCTTACTCTCCAAACTTACTAAATCCTCTCTTACAATTGTTACACAAGTTCCCTTCCCCTCCGCAACCCAATTCAAGCTTCTCACTTACAAAGCCATCAACCAATAATCATATATTTAGATTTGCCTGCGGTCCACCCTCTTTACACCACAAATGAATGCTCCTTTTCTGCCTACTGATAACTCCATCCCATTCCAGCCGGAAAGATTATGCAAATGCTGCTCCATATTTATGGAATACTTCTCCACATCTCTACAAAACTTCAAACTGGTTCTCAAGACCCTCTCTTTCAACAAACCTAACCATCTCTCATCCTAACCTTCTGTTCCACACTCACAGTCTATCCCATATGTGTAACCCCTGTCTGGCTGCCCCTCCGTTTTAAAGCAGGGACCTCTTCCCTCATATGCAGGGCTGGTGCAAGCTTTTTGGCACCCTAGACAAAACTTCAACTTACTGCCCCCATCACCCACACCAATACCAACTTTCCAGAATCTCGGCTGAGAAAGTGTGGAGATGTCATCTCAGAAGTTCAACACCTTCCATTTGTATAAAGGTCAACATGCCTCTTGAAGTCACCCTTAATCTTATGATTGACTCAGGGGTGCCCCTCAGATTCTGGAGACCTTAGGTAGCTGCGTAATGGAGGCACTTGCCCTGCTCATGTGCTTTAGCTTCCCTTATTTAAACTATCTTCTAATCCAAGATTTCATTCATTGGCATCTAACTAGGGGAGGTTCCAGGGAAGGGGGGGGGGGTTAGTTTAGAATCAGTTTGAAGTTCAAATAGGGGAGGCACAGCAACTGCCACTCCAAAATGATTCACCGGCAGTGGGTGTGGTTCTCCTGTTTGAATGTTGAACTGTGCCAGCTCTGGAGCAGCCAGTTTCTAACCATTGGTTTTTACCACCCTACTGCTTATTTGAGTGATATACGTTGATAGCAATTAAGAAATGTTCTCTAGATTTTCTGATCTTTAAGCTTGTAAGTTAGGTTTTAGATTTTGAAATTTTCAGGTATATGAGGAAAATCTTAGGAGGTTTTAAACTCCTAGAAATAAATCCCCTATGCATACAGTATTTAAAATGTTTCAAGTCTCAGCAGAAAAATGTTGTGTTCAAATATACTTTGTTTTATTTTCCTCCGATGATTTACTGTATCTCCCTGTAGGAAACAAAAAACTTTATTTCAGGCTTTGCAATTTAAATGCTTTATCTTGAGTAACATTGTTAGAAATCTTCTGATTCTTTTGAGTGCCAGAGGTAATAATTAATTTACAATGAATATTTGTTGCAGCTGACGCTAAGCCTGACTTGCTCATCCCCAGCGTAACCGTTTTTACCCTCTACAGCAGCCTAACCTTAACCGTTCCCACCAGCAGCCTAACCCTAATTTCTCCCAACCCCATAGCCAAACCCTAACCCCTGTACGTACCTCAGGAATGTTCCGGTCATCTGTCAAGATTACGACTGCCAGTATTTTGTACCGACAGTCTGTACAGTAATGCTTAATGCATAGCTACATATACCAAGCCATCATTTTTTTTATTATCATCATAATACATGGTGCTACAAGGTTAAGCAAATCTCCCAACTTTCAGCCGGAGGTACTCGGGACTCCCGAGTGCGTCCCTGCGGTGTGCTCCCAAAAAAGGGGTGTGGCCTCAGTGGAAAGGCATGGCCTTGTGGAAATACTGTAGCTGCTGGTCTCAACCCCCTATGGGAATATCTGCTGGTCATGCCCCCTTGTCTTAAGGAATAGAAGCTGTGCGCATTCGCACAGCATCTATTCACTGCTTTACTAGGCAGAGCAGCATGTGGCAGAGGGGAGTCCCGTACGATGCGATCCCAATGCAATCTGATCGCATCGGGATCACATCACATGGCATGAATGCGATCTGCATACAACTTTGATATAGTGCAGATCGGCACTATATAGTCAAGTCAGCCAAGACTTTCTGCTTGCAATACGTGAACGCGCACTGGGATCGCAAGGGTAAAAAACCCATGCGATCCCGATGAGATCTTGACTATATAGTCAAAATCTCATGCAGATTGTACCCGTGTGTACACACCATAAGAATCCAGGTATACTATCTGGTCGTAAGCTTACAGCAACTTTGCTTTTCAAGTTGAGGCAGTTACCAACACACCTGTTGTAAAGTACCTAGGAGAATAGTTCTTTATTAGAAGATGCAATCTTTTGCAGAACACACCAGTTGTCGTAGTCATCATCATCATCTGCTAATAAAGTTCGGTACTTCTGTAGTTTCATGGCGCCGTGCTACTTCCGGGTTCTACGCTCGCCACGAAATATGTAAAAAAAAAAGTAACTTAACTCCATGCCAACATGGATAGTTCATACCCCCACTATCCATGTTGGCATGGAGTTGATGCTAAAAAGCGTGGCGAGCGTAGCGAGCCACCGAGCCCGCAGCGTGGGCGAGCGAAGCGAGCCCCGCAAGGGGACTCAGACGCACGGCGCCATACTGGCGCCGTGAAACTACAGAAGTACCTAAGGTTCTCTTTCTGTGTGAAGTCTCCATTCCTGGTGTGATCATGTCTTCTCGCCGAATTGCGATATTTGTAACTTGTCCAAAAACACAAGGAGGATGGAAACATGGGTCCAAAAAAGTCTGAAAAACATATTTCTGACAGACCATTCTGAACAGAGCTGCAGAGCTAGTGGCGTTATATGAAAAGGTGTTTTAACACATTTTAAAATGGGATGATGAACATTTTGTTTTGTTATTAAAAATCTTATTTTATTATGACTTCAGTGGAAAGAATTTAATTTCTGAGAATTGTTTTGCAGAGAACCTCAATTAAATATTTAAAGAAGTGTAAACCGTTGGGAAAAAACGCATTGTAAATATGGTCTATTAAATTATGGGTCATGGATTATTTTATATATATATATATAAATATATATATATATATATATATATATATGAAAATATTTCTTTTGTTTAATCCCTTTCCCAAAGCGAATTGAATTTCTAGCTGTGTAAGTAGATGATGGGAAACAGGCTGGGCAGCCAGTGACATGCTTCCTGATGGAATACAGATACGCAGATGTCACATTCTTTCCTAAAATATGCAAATTAACTAAATGTAACTTCATGAGAAATGAGTACCTAAATAATCTCACCAAAGAACTTGTGTCATGGAGTATAGGATTATAAACTTCTTGCATTAGGATTAGTTGCCCCAGATTGTAGGCTTCCACACGCAGGGTCCTCTACCCTCATGTGTTCACCGCCACATTGCCCACAGTGGCTCCAAGGGGCTACTTTTGTGGGTTTATACAGTACATAGCCAGATTAAGAGGGGGATGCAGGGGATAGTGTACCCCGGGCCCCCTCTGTCAGGGGGCCTCCCGGCCAGAGCACAGTGACACTAGAACTTTCCTAGTATATAAGTAGTACAGAGGCTGCTGCTATTCTTGCATGTCACAAGATAGATGATAGAGTATACTTTATTTTTCTGTGTGTATTTTAAGGTGGTTCGAGTTGTCTTTGTTCCACTTCAAAATCACAAGGACGCCGCCGAAATCCTGACTGCTCAACTGCCCAACAGTCACAATCCCGACCAACAGGGGCTATTTTCAATCGTGGCAGTTCCCGATCCCGACAGAGGTAGAATAGAATCTGCAGTATTGCGAGTGCAGCAAGTCCCCCCCCCCCCCCCCCACCACCACACCCCACCATCAGCCTACCGTCCGATGTCGGCATACTGACTGTTAGGACCCGGCCTTCGGCAAATTTTAACAAACCCACTTATTAATGGCTGTGTACTACTGAACAGAACAATATAAATGTAATAACTAGTACTTTTATTGAACAAAATAGGTCTCTCTTTGCAGCAATTTAAATATATATTCTGTACACTTCCTCCATGTCTGGACTTCATCTAAACAACTTGGTCTGCAGATATCCATCTCCTGGAATCATTGTATTTTACTGGTTTTGCAACTTCCTCTGGAATTCTGTACAGGTTCACGGATTTAAGAATTCCAGCTGCTCCTTGGTCTCCTCTTGGAAATCTATCTAGACTGTGCCCACAGTATAGCAGCACTAAATAGAAAAGCTTGGGACAAGAGCAAACTAGAAGACCAAGTGTAGCAATAATAGCATCTAAATTGTTAAGAAATGATTGAAAATGAATTATTGAAACATAAAGAACAATTATGTAATAGCTTGTGAGTTGCGGTAAGTGCCTGGATATCAGCGATTTAGCCTCAAGAATTAAAATTTTGGTACTTGTTTCCTAGCACGGCCACAATCTTAAGTAATCGTGTCCCTTAATTAAGGGACACGATTACCCCGATGGACCCGATTTCTTTTGAAATCAGGTCCATTTTGCCGGCTAGGAAACAAAAATCGGGTGCATCGCGTCGGTCGGGACCATTAACATTGGTCCCGACGCGACCGACGCGATGCCCCCGATATTTCCATTGACTTCAATGTTAAAAAAAATTTTAACATTGAAATCTTGTCGGGAAGTTAAAATATCGGGGGCATCGCGTCGGTCGGGACCATTAACATTGGTCCCGACGCGATGCGACGCGATGCACCCGATTTTTGCATAGGATTCAATGTTAAAAATTTTTTTTACATTGAAATGGTGTAAAAATGTCAAAAAATGTGAAATGGGTCAATATGACCCATTTCACATTATAAATGTCCCCGTCGTCGCCCCACGATACACGCCAACCCGAAGCGTGGCGAGCGCAGCGAGCCCGCGAGGGGCGGCGGTACGCGTCCTCCGACCTTTTCATGCCCTACTATCCACTAGGGCGTGGAGTGAGAATAGAATAGTGTGGCGAGCGCAGCGAGCCACCGAGCCCGATGCGTGGCGAGCGCAGCGAGGGGACGCGGATATCTTCACAGTTATACGCGTCCCTTCGCGGGCTTCACAGGTGTCCGTGGCGACGCGGACAGCTGTGAAGCCCGCGAAGGGACGCGTTTACCTGTGAAGGTATCCGCGTCCCCTCGCGGGGCTCGCTGCGCTCGCCACGCTTCGGGCTCGGTGGCTAATTGGGCGCCCTGATAATACACAAGTACCTAAATGTGATATTACATTTAGCGTGGGCCAGTGCATATTGGTTTCTCCTCAAAATAAGCATGCTTTTATGTACACATTAATTTGGAAACGTATAAATAGCTGTTAAATACAAGCTTTTTAGGTAAGGTGATACTGCCTACAGCAGTGGTGGGGTCATAGCATGGTTCCTCAGGTACTGTACACCTAACAGTTCATGTGTTCAAAATATCCTAGTTGATCCATGATAAAAGTGGGTCTGGAAACTAGATCCATGATTACAGTGGGTCCGGTTAGGGTCACTGAGGACTGAGTTTGGCCTCCATTGTCCTAAAGATAGCAGACATTTGCTTTTATTCTCTAATCTGCACCCAAAAAATTGTAAATCTTATTGGCTGCTATGGATATCAATACCTTTTATGCAGAGAAAACGATGCAGGTTTCACAAAATGCCCCATTATGTACAGATGGAACACCTCTCATTCAGCTCCAGCACTCGCCAGAATGTCCCCGCTGGCGAGCGATGGCTGGGAGGGACTCTCAATTTTTTAAACATTTTTTAGCTTTACCATCCACATGGACTTCAATGGGGAACGATGCACTTGGCCTGAAGCATGGTAAGCATATGCACTACACTAATTAAGGGACCAAGTGCTCAGGTTTCGACATTGACAAACAAAAAATGTGAAAAACTCACATCAAGCTTTTGCTTGTGCTGAACTAGTGCATGTTAACCTGTTCTCAATGTCGACCTTTTGGTGTCGACCTATTGACGGTCTACCTAGACATGGCGAACGAATCCACACCTCTTGTAAACAGGGTTAACCTCTTCATTAAAGTGCCACACCAACTGCATGTGTTCATGTCTCCATAGAAACAGGACAGATGTTTCGGTATAAGACTCTACAATTGTCCTGCATAGACTGGAATTTATAATTTTGGAATGCAATGAAAATATTGTAAGGAAATATACATTTTTAAAACCCCACTAGAATAAGTCTGAAAATAATTTTATTTAAATTTGATTTATTTTATTTAAATAAAATTACATATATTTTTAATATTAAGCAGTAAAGTAGAAAATAGGTCATATTAATATAGACAAATATACTATTGATTTCATGCAACATGTTGTAAACCTGAAAATGAGAATCACATAAAAACTGCTAAATTATAGAGCATCACGGATTTTGCTTTTTTTAATATAGTAACAAACATTAAAATAGGGCTAACATTGTTCATCGAGTTTTCTATTAACAAATCTTTTTGCTTCTTTTAAGAGCAGTTTCACATTTTCAATGTGAACCTCCTTAGAGTCTGGCATCCAATCTGAATCTTCATCGGTGTTGTCAAAATCCTCCTCCTCGTCATCATCATCAATGAAGCTGTCTTCCAGGTCATATACATTAGGGTTACCATCATTGTCACTGTCATCGTCCAAAACACTTCTTGCTAGAAAAAGAATGCAGATAATTTCCCTAATTATGAGATTATAATTAAGAGATTAAGGTCGGGATTTAATGAAGTCCGAACTCAGAGAATGTTTGGGATCACGGACAAACTCTGTTTTTACAAGGAGGAATCATTTACAAGGCATGGTTGCGCTTTGTAAACGATTACCCCTTTACAAAAACATCCAAATTCGATCGGAACCCTGTACGCCTGCTGAAATCATTACATCCCACTCACAAAAGTGCACAAGTAAAATGACCTACACAATACAATCTGTAAAATATGTAAACACGTATTCACAGCTAATGTCATACATGATTAAGCTAAAATCAACCAGCATCGACCAATTTAAATCAACATGCTGTCATTTAATTACTGTTTATTAAAGGATAACCACTACTTTCAATTAAAAAATAAATATTAGCAGGAATTAAGTTAGACATAAAAGGTCAGGAGTGGTTGTACCAATACCTGCCATCAATATTTTGTAAATGGAAAACAATCTGCCTTTTTATTTAAAAATAAATATTAGAAAAGATACTGTTTGTACCGTGTGAATTGCTACGAATTGTGTGATGGAGTTTGCATTTTCTTCTTACATACAAGTTGTAATGTACAGAGATTACATTTTTATTGTACTTTTTGATCATGCTTTAATAAAAGAAAAGTATTTAAAAAATAGAGTAAACAAACACAAAACAATTTAAATAAATCTAAAATGAAAAAATGTAATTTAAAAAAATCTGGCCCTGACAATAAGTTGCTGTTGGCAAGAACAAAGCCACTAAAAAAAAACAGAGAGATATATGGTGCCCTCTCGAAATTACATGTGACTAGTCCAACTGATTGAGATTTTGTTTAAAACTTAACCTTTATTCTATTTTTAAAATAAAGAATGTGCAAAAAAGTATGGAAATGGTGTTTTAAAATGGTGATCTAATGTGTCCTTCTGTCTTATCATTAGGGGATAAGGAATATTGTGGAATTACAGGGGACTGGAATAATAAAGCATTCAGAATCAAAACAAACTTCGCTACTTGTGTAGTTTCATGGCGCCTGATATATCAGGCCGCGATATCGGCAGATATATCAGATGCGATATCGGCAAATATATCGATGCGATCCGAGGTGAATTTTTACCTTTTCATAACCCCACTATATATAGTGTGGTGAGTGCAGTAATCCATGTCCCCTCTCGGGGCTCGCCACACTATATAAAATCAACTCCATGCGTAGTGGATAGTGGCGTTATGAACAGGTAAAAAATCGCCTTGGATCACATCGATATATCGGGCGATATCACATCCGATATATCGGCCGATATCGCATCCAATATATCGGGCACCGTGAAACTACACAAGTACCCAAACTTCTTTCAGGAACAAAGCCACCTTATTTTGCAATTATGCTATAAATAATTTTTACTCTAAAAATGAGGAGAAAAAAATAATAGTGGATAAAATGGAAAAAACGAATAGAACTACTAAATGTGATAACCAATAGTAATATGTACTAGTATTTTTAAAATGGAGATAGTGCATCATAATACAAAGTGAAAAGAAATTAATTTGCATTAAATAAATCAATATCTTAAATGAATCAACAAAAGGGAATTGCTGAATATATAACCCATAAGAGAGATCTATCTGTCTAATGCAGTGGTAGCCAACTCCAGTCCTCTAGAGCTGCCAACAGTTCACAATTTCTAGATCACCTAGCTGGGGCACAGGTGCACTCATTACTGACTGACACATTATAAATGATCCACAGGTGGAGCTAATTACTTCACTTATGATTCTGTGAGGACACTGGGAAAATGTTAACTGTTGCTAGCTCTCGAGGACTGGAGTTGGCTACCCCCGGTCTAATGCTTAGAAGCTCATGCCCTAGGCATCCTTATGTCCAGGCCTCAGGCATCTCCATGTAATGAGAACAAAAGTGATGATGAATGGTATTTATATGTATAAAAACCTTCCTCTTATTACTATGTATTAGGGCTTCTAAATCCACAAAAATCAGAAATCTTTCAACACTTAAACAATAATCTGAAAATGTCACCTAGAATGCGGCTCATGAAAACGGATTGGTAGGCTGGCTAACCAAATTACTAATTTGTTCCTTCTTCAGCAATCTGTATGTGTGGTCAATAAAATATGCAGGTTACTGGTTTCAAGAGGAGGTAAAAATACAGAAAAAAATGTAATAATTGAAATCGATAATTTAATTTCCAAGGGAAACAAAAATGCTCATCCAACTATTTATTACTCAATGAGTGTATATGGATGGCAAATTATTAAAATAATAGCAATGATTATAAACTACACTGCGGTTGCCCAGAATAGGACACAGTTACTTTTAATAGCTTAATCATCCATTTCTTCATAACAAAAAATATGGATGCAAACAGAAGAGGCAAATATAAGGCAAATGCACCTATAAACATGTAAACTCCCCCTTGACGCAAGAAGCAAATGCAAAAATTACTATCTTATAGGTGAAAAAGGTCCAATATAATTAAAATGATTTGTGAGACAATATAAACTTTGTGGCTGAACAATATCAGATGACATGGATACACTTGTAAAAAACATGTTGTGCGTTTGTTAAATATTTTTGTTCCTCAATATAGATGAAGGACCTTTCCCGGCTAGCAGTTTGATCTCGGATGCTGAACTATGACATAATGGGGTTTAGGATAGAGTCCACATTTCTTTTACATGGGGAGCAGGGGAAGGAGATGCCTGTGGACTTAAATCTAGAAATCCCATTAGAATGGGAAATAAAAAATAAACAGTGTTATGGTAAGAAGTGAAAAAATATAAAAGACAACTAGATAACAGATGCAACTACTCTAGGTCCGTCATTATATAGCAAATAAAAAAAAAACTAGACAAACCAAAAATTCACAAAACACAGCAAATCGTTACTGATTTTACTGATACCTGATAGTTGGCGTACAACTCCAATGCGAGCAGGGCCCTCCTACCTCTATGGGGAAAAAAAGGAAGAGAACCACAGGCACGGCCAAAGCTGCTGTACAGGGAGTGTGTAATTCTCCCAATTATATGAAAAACAAGACCCAAGCTCCTGATGAAGACGCGAGTTAGAGTCGAAACGCGTTGAGCAGCTTCCAGCATCTCTCCACTGCACCACATTGCCTTTTTGCACTATACCAGGACTGCACCAAACTCTGCACTTTACTTCCGGACCAGTTAACTTTTGCCTCCAGGACTTTCACTTTTCAGCGGCCATCAGCAATATCATGCCGGGTATACATATACTATAAGGACTGCCTACAACAAATCTGCCTTGACACCCGGGCCCACTGGGCATTTATCCGGATCAGGACATATCCCATGCAGCTATACCATCAAGGAGACACTCCATTATCTCCCAGTCTCCCTCTGGTAAATATAACGTGCTGGTGCAATATATTGTGGAGCCCATTCTCATCAGAGAGCCTCTGTCCAATTATATTAATTGTTTTTAATATATAATTTTACTGTATATGGTTATTGTGAGAGCTCTCATCAAAATATTTTTTGTATTAATAAATGTTATATTTATATTTACATGTGGTAGTGTATACTTTTTTCAGATAAACCTAGCGCTGTACACCTACCCTCCCTCCTACCTCTATGTCTGTTTGTTTTTGCCCAGTTTGTTTAATCACTGTTGTTTCCTATTGTAAAGCGCAACGGTATATGCTGCGCTATAGAACAAACTGTAAATAATAATAATAATAATAATAATAATAATGTCTGCTGATCGGTGTACGCAATGAATCAGTTAATGCAATTGCTGTGCCGCTTGAGCCTCAGCATGATTGACATGCTGTAGCCATTTGGTGGTGGGGACAGGGAGCATTTTCTAAAATAGGGGTGCATCGCCCCTTTATTGAGGTGTACCGCAGCTAGTATGCCGGCACAACTTCACTAGCCCCCAAATGAAATCACTGACCTTATTGAGAATCCCAAGATTTACTCACATGGCGGATGTTCACGCAAGTGGTCCGATGGCTGTGCCCTGGACACAGCAGCGGATCATGTAAGCCAGCAGGAGGCAACTATTTCCATAAGATGCTTCCTGCGGCATTAGCAGAATTTAGCTGTAGCAGCTGCAACAACCGTTGCTACTAGTTACCGTACAATTTAGGTCCTTTTTAAATGGACAAAGATATGCTGTAAATTCTGATTAGAAAAGACAGCAAGGAAAATAATGAATCATTTTGTAAACGCCACGCACACATTATGCCAAATGATATAAATACTGTACTACACTGATGTGTTTTTCACACTGACTACTTTACTCCTTGAAACATCACTGAATTAAAAAATTTAATCTCGCAGATCGTAAACTCTCCCTTCTTAACCAGGAACTCGCAAGCAGAAAGAATGACAATGAATTTATGTCATGAAAGATAAAATAGCAAGTCTTACATATGAAGATTACGTTTCTCCTGTCTACAGCAAACAGCTGCGAATGCAGAGCTGCATTTTTCTAAGCTTACATATCTCAGCATTTCCCCACTGGGGCTAGACTAATGTTTTTGTCAATTGATAGAAATGGAAATCTGATGCATTTCCATAACCGCTTGCCTATTTTTGCTGAGAAACATTGGAAATACAAATAGCATAATTGTTATGCTGATAGTAACTCTCATGCAAATGCATCTATAGTAAAGATAGGCAGAGCAATATGCAGTGCAATAGTAATGTTATGGGGGGGAACAACCTGTAACTAATGAAAACATCAGAGGCGTGACCATGGAGAGCAAGGAGTAGGACGCAAGTTGCTGCGCTCTCCTGCTCCACTATAATGAGCAAAGATCCTGCTAAATACCCCCCAGTGAGAGTGAGACTTACCACCCCAAGAAAGGGCTGCCTTCCCGGTGGAGCATGAGAGCACTGGGTGGAGGCATCGTGGCATGACCCTGTAGACTAATCAGGCTGCCGAAACAGACAAAGCGTGTTGGTGGAAGCGAGCAGAGGACAGAGGGTGACCCGGAAGTGGACGCAGCACGTCAGCACTTCATAGAGAACCGGCATCTTCACAGAGAAGATGCTCATGCTGGGGAGACCCCACAGGTGACAGAGATGCCAGGGCTGAGCTTCAGCTATAGCAGGAGACGTGGCTGTGACAGAGCCGGAGCCAACACCTTTATACTGTAACTGAGCAGAGTGAAGAGGCTGAAACCCCGGGGAAGTGAGAAAGTGGAGTGAGGGCGCTGAGATGCCTGGAGAGCCGTTGGTGGCATCAATTGACAACGCAGTGCCGCTGCCCATCCTCAAGAAATCGCTAGTACGGCTGCAGTTGGGGATGGAAAGTTGGCCTTGCCTGATCATCGTGGAGTCAATGGCTGGAGTTCCCCTGCATGAGCATAACTAGTGAGTACAACTTTATTTAATATATACTCACTTTATGGCATATAAAGACTGAGCTCTCGCCGGTTGATTCAAGGAGGTGCTTGCCTGGAGGGTGCCCCCCTCCCCTGACTTCAAACCCAAAGTGCAGCAAGAGCTAGCTACCTTCATTGGTGCCTAGGACCTGAACTCTGTCTATTCTACTAGTGCCAGCTTTATACTGTATCTTTATAATCATTATGGGGAGAAGGAGAAAGCAAATTTAATTTCCCTATGCCAAAGCAATTTAACCCCAACAAGATATAATGGGGAAGACACAAAATGCTGTGGCTGCAAATCGACTGGCAAAATTTGGAAGAGCCCCTGAAACTTCTACATATTCCTCCAGAGGATTGAGATCCCCCCAGTTACTCACCGGAGGTTGAAACACTGTCCAAAAAAAGGACAATCCTTCTAAACAAAAAGTTGTGGATGCCTTGGCAGCGAGTGAGGGTCACTTGGCCATTAAAATAAGAAAAAGTCCAGGAAAACTTAGATATAATACGCCAGTCAGTACAATGAGTCCAAGAGCGGGTGAAGGATGTGGTACCCGCACCTCAACGATAGAGGACATGGTCACCCCATTAGTGGGGAAAATTGAGGATATGGCAACCCAACTAAAATTAATCAATGCAAAATTGACAGTTGAAATAATTGAAATAATTTAATAATTTAAGATTTGTGGGACTGCCTGAGAAAATAGAAGGGACTACTCCAGAATAATTTATAAAAAATGGCTTATTGAAGTATATGGCTGGGAGGCCTTCTCTAAATACTTCACTGTGGAAGAGCCCATAGAGTCCCTATGAGAGCACCCCTCCGAGCGCCCCCAACGAGGACGTTTATTGTAAAAATTTTGCATTATGCAGACCGGGACGCAATCCTGAAATTGGCAAGAGTTAACAGCACATTAGTTATTGGGATAACATGAAGACCCCGGTATTCCCAGATTATGCCGGTGGAGTACAGCGGGAAAGGGCACAATTTTACCCAATTAAAAATGCTTGAGGAAACTGGAACTTAAATATGCAAGGATCCTTCCAGCCAAACTGCGTGTTATTTATGAGGGAACTACAGTACAAAACTTTTTCCTCACGCCAAATGAGGCAGCAATTTGGGTGGATGGTAAATCTAGTTAAAAAATGGTCAGGGGTTTGGGAAAATCCAAAACATGCCCTGGACATATTAGAGAAATAAGATAAAAGAAGAGCAGTTTATTTCAAGGTTTGAACATCTAAATTTGACAACCCAGATTTATTACATAAAATTTAAAATAGGTCCCTGGGGTAGGGTCCCTTTAACTCGGACAGGCCAAGTTAACTTAGTCAAAATAATTATTCAACCAAAAATACTTTATATATTACAGCACTCGCCAGTCTATCTTCCCCGGAGAATATTCCGGGTGATTAAAAGTCTGATTTCCTCCTTACTATGGGAAAATAAGAGTGCCAGATTGAGATTAGACATTCTAACCAGACAGAAGAATGAGGAAGGACTTTCATTACCAGATTTCTGGTTATATTACCTTGTGGTGCAATTGGCCCATTTGGAAGCATTGATGCAAACAGGGAATGAGAGTGGGGTGTACCCTGAATGATAGGGTACATGTCACTTCAGATGCTGCCCCAATAATAAGGCAGGCAATTATGACTTGGAGACAAGGAGAGATCCTTGTCTCCAAGGATTGGGCGCTCGCGCGGAAGTGTCCCTATTCTGACATTGATAATGTTGGGAGGTATGCAACCCCATGATAAAGAGGGAACCCTGAACAAATTCACACATTAAGTGTTTCTTGTTATTATTGAACACATTTCAGAGGGTATTTGGTTAAAAAAAAAATACTAAACACCCACTTCAGAGGTACTACATAGTGGACAGCCTCTAATCAGTGTTTCACTTAAATATATAGTTTTTTAAATATGTATTCTGTGGGATTTAACTAAACACCACACTTATACCATTAATACCACTCAGTAATGTACACATCTTTGCATTTCTAGGACAAGTGGCTTCTTTTCTAAGCTATAGAGAACCATATTGTTACCTGGTGGTTTTGTGTGCTTGTATTCCAGCTTGTGCTGTGGATTTTTCCTGAAAGAAAAACAAACAGATTTATGCACAGCAGTACATTGACAGATTGCTGGGATCAACTCAAAGTATAGGCTAAAAACATAAAGGCAGCCAGACTGTAGAGTTCAATTCAAAGAGTTACAATACACACTCTCTGTAATGTTTCTCAAACAAACCCAAAGTATCTGTAAGTGGCCCTCTCTATGAAGCAGAACCGTGATTTAGCACAAAAACTGTAGCTTTAAGTGTGGTATTTATATCAAGTGCTTTTTATTGAGTTTTGAACCATTCCAACAATAAACACAACATCTCAAATACTCCTTTCAGATCGCACCTAATTATCGGGTTTGTGCGGGTTTGTTGCCGGTTTGACCCGGTGTGGAAGTTGAATTTGCACTTCTATGTTGCTAATGCATTGCGATCGTCATTTACGTAATTTAACTACGCAGTTTTCATAGTTTAGCCTAATGAAAGAACCAGAAAAATTGATTAATGGCGAGTGTGATGCATTACATACTAATCATTGTGATATTCCTAAAGCATTCATATTATGTATTTTCATTAATGTTACAATATTATAGTCCCTGTACTATTATTTGATGTTATTAGAATCACTGTCACAGAGGCAACCTTGCTGGACCCATATTAATACCAAGGAATGCACAGACCCAGAGATATCCAATAGCTTGAGAAATAAAGGTTTAACTACGAGCAGGAACAATGGGCCATAAAAGGACTGGTTAGAACTGGTTACAACTATTGACCGGTCATGCTTATAGAACGACATCTGTAGCACAAGCAAGAAGAAAACAATGAGAAGACACCTGGATTCCTGGCTGCAACCAATAAACAGCAAGATTGTCCCCTCAGCCCCTTGCCTATAAAATAAGTTGCACACATGTGATCTATCCAGAACATGAAGGGATCCTGGGGGAGCACGTGCGATCCGATATGTGCGTCTGTGACAGTAATTGATATATGTGTGTCTGTTGCATTGTGATAGCTGTACCTGCGTTTGTTTGATATATATATATATATATATATATATATATATTTCTGTAATGTAAACAATTGATACTCTGTATTGTAATGTAGAATCGGTTTTCCTTTCAGTGTTTATTACCCTTTGTATACTTTTGTCCATTAGGGACAAAATATACTAGGACACGGGGTTAGATCCGTTTTCCCAATATAAATGAATGGTCTTTGTGTACTTATTCTTTAATACTTATTGAGCATCTGAATTGCTTAGAAAGCATTGACACTATATAGTGAAGTCAAGTATAAATGTAAAGTATTGGAAAGCATTTGAAGTAAACAACTATGTTTGTATTGCAATTCATATTATATGGATCACATGCATAGACGATCTAGCGGCTGTACATGAAGTCACTAACTAGGGTGGTTTGCTAAGGGTAACAGACCAAACAAGTGCAAGGTTACGGAAACAGCGTAACTATTTTATTGTCCACCGGTTAGTAAAAATATAAGTATTAATACTGGTAATTGATGTGATCTGAAACGGCTTACCAGGTCCACCAAACCGGCAGCAACACAGCATTTTGAAGCAGTAAAAAAGCACGGTTCTTACCGGTTTGTTGCTGGGATGCTGTGCAGTGTGAACGGGTTTAATTGGGTCGAGTAACCTGGTTCCTGTTCACATCGATGGAGGAGGCAGTGCTTGGAGTAGTGTCAGCTCCAAGCACTGCTTCCTCTCCCACCTTCGATGCTGCTCCGCCCCCATGAGGGATTATAGCCCCTGTAGGTCGGTATCATAACTGTCGGGCTTTTAACAGTCAGAATTCAGATTTTGGTCTACCCAAATGTAACATGGGTGGTATGTGTTCAAACTGAAATCTAAATTGCAGTGTAAAATGATTCCTTTCAAGTCCAAATGTCTAGTCAGGCTCAACAACGATAGCGCTAGTAGCAGATCCAATGGTGAGCCACTTTAAATTAAGAACATTAACATCGTTCAACATTCAATGTAGACCATTTTTGAGTAATAAGAAAAATAATTACAATTAAATTTAAACATTTAAACCAGACTTTGAATTGCAAAAAAATTTTTTTTGCCGTGCACGGAAACAAAATAACTCGCCCAAATATAACTCTCTTTGCACATGTTACATTTGCCCCACCAGCAGTGCACTTGGTTTTGTCCATTCCTTAGTGCAAATAGAATATACAAAAAGTGCGAATCCCAGGACTTACTCAGCCACTGTGATAGAAACAGTCGGATCGGGGCTGGAGCTGACGTCATACAACTTCCCCTAAAGTTAACACCGCAAACGACAGCTTTCTGTCAATCAGCTTGCGCACGGCCAGCGAATAAAAAAATAGCAGGAATTTAGTGCAGGAAGGCCTTGCTCATGCATCATTCATACTATATGCCATGTGCCAAATTCAGTGCCATGCAATCGGGTTTGAATAACCCCCTACAACTGCACAGCTCTGTCCCTTCCATAGTTTTATATGAGTATATTGCCACATTTTGAGAGATAAACCATTTAGCATGGGCGAATTGGCATGAACTTGGCGCAACGAGAGTGGCTATTTGGAACAGATTTAAAAATATCTGAATCTCGCCCTATGACAATTAGTGGTATAAGAAGCCATTTTTCTTGCACTGTTTGCCCAGAATGGGCAGGCTAACAATATGATAGAATGATCATTAGCTGTGGGTCTACCTTATATAGTGTGGCCAGCCTGGATTGCAATACCTGATATCGGCTACCAATTTGAAGGGGAACACTCTGCTGCTGCACATTAGCAGTAACTTGATAGCTGATGATTGTGGTCAGTTGATTTATGGGAGTAAAAGCAGTCCATCTACTTAATATATTTTCAATGGGTAACATAACTGTATGCATGAGCGAGTAACCAATGCTACTGCAGCTGCTGCTTAAACATGCAATACAGTAATGCTGACTGAGTCATGTTACAGTATTGCAAGATAAAAGAGTAAAAGTAATAGCACAACTTAGTGCTGTGCGCAGTGTCACGTTACCTATTGCTGTGTCTGTATAATGCATATGTGCAAACTAAGGTCTAGTCTTTCATTTAGATGAATATTAAAACAATTTCTGCACATATTCTATGAATTTAAAGAAATGGCAAACAGGACAAACAAAACAAAATAACAAAAATGATTTTCTGAAGTAGCCAGTTGAGGTATTGTGGAGTGCCACCTGCTGGCCACAAGGAGTAACTGCATTATAAACAGCTACACAGTAATTATTCCAAGTGTCCATCACATACATTTATAATTATCACTGCACTGAAAAATCCATTCCAAGTGTTTGTTTGGCTAGAGAGAACATCCTTTTGCGATAGTTCTCAGCATTCTTGGAAATGTGTTAAAAAAATAAGGGAAAATTATCATAGAGTAAAAAAAAAATTACATTCCCAAAGCACAGCAATACCAACACCAAAGCAGGTATAGCAGAATCAACCTTATCATTTATTTATCAAGTGGTATAAAACTCTGCAGCACCAGACAGGTGGTGCTGTAAAAAACATCAACTCGAAAACTAATTATACATAGGATTAGAAGGGTGTAGGGTCACAGACAATGTCTAGTCAGAACAGTCAATACACTGACAATAGTTAGACATGCATTAGTTAGACACTGACAACAGTTAGACATGCATTAGACACTGACAACAAAAGTAAGACATGCATTAGTGTTAGACATTAACAAAAGTTAGACATGTATTAGTAAGACCAGGGGTCCTCAAACTATTTTGCTCTGGGACCCCTTCAGAAAATAATTTTTTTATTGTCTGAAGGGGTTTTGCCGCCGTGAAACTAAACAAGGACCTAAAAAAATGACAGGACCCCAGCAAGTTACTGCAGAAGGTCATCACATGTGTAGTCAGCAGACAGCACATACATGGCAGCTTTGTGATGGGAGGAGTCTAAAATCACAGACAATTCAACAGATTTTTTAGACTCCTAGAATCACTGACTGAGATTAGAAAAGTCATTAACCTGATGATCAGCAACATGGAGTCGCGACCCCGTACTGAGTAGGTCCGGACTCACAGTTTGAGAACCGTTGAGTTAGACATTGACAAAAGTTAGACATGCATTAGTTAGACACTGAAAAAATTTAGACATGCATTAGACATGGACAACAAAAGTAAGACATGCATTAGTTAGACATTGACAATAGTTGGACGTGCATTAGTCAGACAGTGACAAAAGTAATGACGCAAGTAAAATGTTCACATGGAAAATCAATATGTGGAGATGGACACTGTAAAGGTGTACCGCATCCTCTCGCATGCCTCGTGCACGGTGCCTTGCTGCACACAGCACACTATTCCATTCTCCCTCTATGCCCACTGGGATGGTAAAGTATGAAGAAGTTGGTTTAACAAAGAAGTTGGTTATTGGGATATTGAGTACATTGGCTTGTCTAACTAATGAATGTCTAACTTTTGTCAATGTCTAACTAATGCAAGTCTAACTTTCAGGTACTGTACTAAAAATTGTTATCTTAAAGGCACCTTACACTAGGGTGATTTACATGATGTGTATTTTTCCAGAGCCTGCGAGTCACAACAGCTACTTAAGTATGTGATCCTTCCGCTTGGGAAGGTCCCAGCCTGCTCAAGTGCAGAACGTGGGTGACTTCTCTGAGGGGAGAAGGCACCTAGTGTATGCCCAGCTTAAGTGGTACAGTAATGATGCCTCAAAGCAGCTCCACCACACCAGACCAGGGGGTATCATGCTCCAAACACAATTTTTACCATTTTTAGTGCCTCTACCTACCTATATGTAGTCTGCAAATGCAAGAACCCGATTTATATAAGTATAATTTAATGGTTTGTTTGTGTGTTTGTGTCTACGGATGTTCCAAGATAACTCTCGAATGCTTTAACTAAACGTCTTCATTTTGCACACTACCTTATTTTAAGGGATGATCTAAGTTCAAAGATGTGTTTAATTGGACAACCCCTTAAGGGTGCCGTCATAAGGGTCCATGCTATTTCTGTTGTTTTCATGCATTGTGATACGTCGTTGGAAATCGTATGACTTTCTGAATACAACACAATAAACAGACTCCCTTAAGTAGACCCTTAAAGGCTTATAAGGGTCAATTAAATAAAAAACATTTTCATTTTACAAAACTTTTGACAAACTGAAATTAATAAGCGACTCATCGGCAGAGTCTGAGAATTGAACACTGTAGATATTGTTGTAAAATCCATATGAGATCAATGCATACTCAGTTTTTTTTCTCTTGATTGCAGAATCATAAACTTTTGCTCGTATCTCGGACGGGCCATAAGACTAGTACTAAATAAACACCTCCAAGGGCAGTAGGGAGGTGTGTTACTCAAAGCTGAAGCATACATGTCAGAGATTGGACATCCCAGGTGGCTCAAGGGGGATTGAATGCCTACTGTCCCGAAACAGGCACAAGGCTTCCAAAAACCAAGTGTCCTGGCCACCAGGTAAAGAAAGGCCTCCCAGAACGAGCCTTCAATTCACATACCCTCAACTCTGACCCTCAGCTTCCCAACTACAGAGCTTAAATGGGCAGGGTGATAAAGAGATCATGCTGAGTTCTTTCACTGATGATCTAGGCATTATAATAGAAGGGGACACCATGCTGAGACTTGTGCCACACAAACAAATGGAGTCAAATTATTAAGGTTCTATGCATAATTTTTGGCCAAAAAATATAGGCCCACCTACCACAACCAGGTGACATCAGATAGGTCCTGAACATTCTTAAGGTTCTAATCCAACGTATGGGACCCCCTGGGCCAGCACAACTCAACCACCCCACACAACACTAGAAAGAATTAGCAGTTTAAGTGTTAAATATAAAGCCATGGAATTTACTATTCATACTGTAATTCCATGTGAGAATTTCACAGCTTCCCAAACACATGCAATGAATAAAGATAAGCCTCCAGAAAAATAAATACCATTCAATGCTGAACAAATATCAATACAATAAAAGGCATACTTATTTACAAAAGAACACAAAAATATGCATTAGTGACAATGATGCATAAAGAATATTGGAATATGGTTTTGTGTTGGCAGCTGCATCATTAAATTATTTAAAAATCATTATAAAGATGCTAATGGAATTACTAGTACCCTCATATAAAGCAAACAGCCTGAAGGACAATGATGTTGTCAGTAATAGCTTGTCTGAAGCAGGGAAGTAGCTATTGTGGGTTACTGCGGCAACTACTGTGTGGATCAAGATATCAAACTCTGGACTAGAAAATTAGAAATGGCATAACTCACTTGTGGATGACAACAGTGTAACTTTTCCATGCAGATACCAACCCGGCACTAATCGCATGGGATATCCGACCCAGCTCCCACTTACAGCAATGGGGAAGCCCCACCTCCGGACTTAAGTGTCCTGCGGTCAGTATGGTGGTTGGGCGGGGGGGCTGGGGCGCACACAGCCTCCGCTGCTGTCTGCTGTACTGTGCAGACAGCAGCAGAGCCAGAGAGGAGGTGAATAGATGCTTGTATGCGGCATCCATTCACGTCGAGGACAGGGGCTGGGGGGGTGCATGGAGGCTGGGGACAGCATAGCAGGTTACATTGGTGCCTGGGCTTGCCCCCAGTGCGGTGGTCCGAGGCCCCGATGTGGCGATCCCAGCGATTGCAGATGATGTCATCTCCAATTGCCGCCCCCGTTTACACTGCTGGTCAGCACTGCAGTGTAAAAGGTGCAAATCTCGGATCCGACCTGGCTTGGAACCGTGTTCAAAATCCTGGTTCGGATCCGGGATTTTGGTGTAAAAGGGGTATAAGATGCTCTTTTGCTTTACTGAATCTGGCTCTACCTGTGTGTCTTTATTTGCACCCTCCCAAGAGTTTTTGAATTAGAAATATTGATTTGTAGGACAATAATTAAGAATTATTACCTCTAATGCTTGCTTGAAAGGTGCATCATTTTGTTACAATGTAAATATATGTTGCATAAAAACGATGGTTTTATGTTGTAACAACTTTATTTGAACTCCTGCCAATAAATTTTACTTCCAATATTGAGAGTCTAGGTTTATTTATTTTTATTAATGATTCATTGGAAAGCAAGGGGGAAAACAAAGATATTGATCTGTAAAATGCTTGTAAACTGATAACTAGTATTATTAATACAGCATAGTTCTGTACACCAACAACTACATTTTATTTGTGTTTTTTTTTTTTTTTAAATAATCCTCCTGCTTATTTTGCCATTTACATCCTTTAACTTGGTGGATTTTAGAGGGCTATAAAATAAGCTGTTTTGGTTCTTTTATAACCCGACACTGCCTTGAGGAAAACAGGTTTTGCTCTTGATTTAATATAAGGCATTGAATTGTTTTGCTGCAATTATTTAAGAGAAAATATGTCAGCTTGTGTTTCATAGAAATGCATCTCAGCTTCAAAAGTTCCATGTGTGTAAGAATGGGTTTGAAACGAAATCCCGGCGGTCGGAATCCTGGCGTTCCAAATCCTGACCGCCGAAATCCCGACAAGGGGGGGGGGATGTGGATCGCCCCCCCTTGCAGGCTCTATGCTCTTGCCACGCAGCGGGCCCGGTGCCTCGCTAAGCTCGGCACACTTATTTATTCTCCCTCTATGGGTGTTGAGGACACCCATAGACGGAGAAAGTGTCAGGATTAAGGCAGTCGGAATTCTGGCAACGGGATTTTGAACGCCGGGATTTTGAACGCCGGGATTATAACTGCATCCCGTAAGAATATTGTACATTAAATAGTTATGCTTGAAAAGGTCATGTTGACAATTAAAAACTCCTGTACAGGCAAAATTACTTTTATAAATGCTTAATTATGTTAGAAAGTTTAAATAATTGGGAAGCTTGCGGTATGTTTTTCTACTGTTCTTAGATATTGGGCGGTATTCAATGTGAATACCGGTGACGTGCAGCGAATCCTGTTTAGGATTCGCTGCACATTCGCCACTGGTCGCTGCGTTCCGGAGCCTCGCCGGCTCCGGTATTCAACGAGTCAGGGGCTCGCTGCCCCTGACCAGCAAATATGAGCTCCTGCGGCGAACGCCGCAGGGAGCCTGAGGACGGTGGCAGGCAGGGAGATGGAAGTCTCCCTGCCTGCCCCACAACGTTTGTGGGGGGGAGGTGGGCTCCCCGGGTGCCAGGCAGCACAGGCTGCCCCCCGGGGGTGCCAGGAGGGGACCGGGCATATTCACTACACCTGATCATGAATATGTAATGATCGGGTGAAGTGAATATATGAATATCTAAGGAGCGGCTCGGCTTCGGCCCCCTGCTGGCTGGTCTGTGTAAAAAAATAATAATAATTTTTTTTATTTTTTATTAAATATATATTCATGTGCTTACAGCACATGAATAAAAATAGCATGCCCCTCCTCAGAATAAAAATTCCTGATTTTTTTACACCAAATATAAAAATCAAAACACTTTATTTTAAAAGTTCACCTTCCACTTCACCATAAAAAGATAGCGATTGCTACTCGGTGAATCATGGCGAAAAAAACCTTGAAATGTATTCGCCATCTGGTCATTGAATAGGGTGATTCACCGTTTTAGTCAGAAATTCGCCTTACAGCACAAAATTGCCATAAAAACCTGGCGAATCAGCCTCATTGAATACCGCCCATTGTGTATTGCATTATGACCCATCGGGCATACTATTCATATAGTGGGAATCAAAAATTAAACAGAACAGAGCACACTCTGACACTACAGATGAGTGATGCATTTCTTGATCAAAAAACAAATATATTCAGGTGCAATTTTCTTTATTACTTAACATGTAAAAGCACATGAGATTATCAGTAATATTTAAACTACTCTAAAGACCCATACACACTTGAAGATTTTAATTTCAAAAGACTTTGCCAAAATCTGTGAGAGATATATCTTTCACCAAAGTAGTGCGTACACACTGAGTTATTTTCCCCAAAGAGCGAGAGATTTTCAGGAGGCGAAAGACTTTGCTGAAAATCTTTCATTATAAATGGGCTGGGTTTAAATTCCAAGGGTTCCATACAGATGGAGCCGGCCTCTTTCTTGCAGGGGCTGGCTATCCTATCGCCAGCCCCCATCAGCGGCTGCCTCTGGCCAGGGGCGTGCGCGCACGAGACGCTTGCGCGCGCCCCGTGGCTACAGAGTTGGGTGAATAGGCACCCAACGCTATTTCTCCCGTCGGAAATAGCGGTGGGGGACCGCTATTTCCGACGGGAGAAATAGCGTTGGGTGCCTATTCAATGCAGTCTTTCTTGACAGCATTGAACAGGCATCTCGCCAAAACAAGCCCGACTTTAAAAGCAGTCTGCGTCATTTTGACGAGAACAGGTGTGAATTGTCGAGCTCACAGCCGGATCTCAACAATCTATGGCCGTTTCTAGCGTCCACAACCCCTTTTTGGCACTCGAAAGGCAAGATATTGAATCCCGCTTGCCGAGAAGCAGTAGAGCGTGCCGAGAATGGGACCAGGACACGACTGTTAAGACAGTCGGGACCCAGGATTCAATAACCCTTTGAATGCCAACATCTCTGTGAGAGATGAGCCATAAAATATACTAAAAATGCCAGCACCGCTCACATTTGTTATATAAATTCAAATAAAAGATCTTGTGTGAAAAAAGAGTTTATTTCCTATAAAAGGTAAATATTACAGGTCATTATGATGAATGAAAACGTTTGCTTGCAAATTTTCACACCCATTTGGACAAATTCACTTGACACTCAAAGGGTTAAATTAATTTATATTTAACCCCTTCCCGACATTTGACGTACATTTACGTCATGGCCGGGATGTACTTCCCGACACATGACGTAAATGTACGTCATGACTTCAAAGTGTCACCGCGTCTAGAGACGCGGTGACAGAGGGGACATCTTCCCTCATTGCCCAGGGGGGGCAGCGATGCCCCCCGCCATGGGCGATCACTGCGATTGGCTGTTCAAACGTGAACAGCCAAAAGCAGCGTTTACTGCGTGATGTGTAAAATTTAGACTCTGCTGCCCCCTAGTGTCCAAAAAAAATAAAAGAAAGTTGAAATAATGATGTAATAATAAAGTTTAGATATGGTCTATGTTAGTTATTAACTATTTTGAGTGGTATGATTATTTGTCTCACAAGCAGAAAATTTAACATTTTGCAAATAGCAAAATGTTCAATTTTTTTACGACATATTGGTATTTTTCACAAAAAAAAAAAAACTGTATCGACCAAAATTTACCACTAATTTAAAGTACAATGTGTCACGAGAAAACAATCTCAAAATCACTGGGATAAGTAAAAGCAAAAAAAAGTTATCCCCACTTAAGTGATACATGTCAGATTTGAAAAAAAGGGCTCTGTCAGGAAGGCAAAAACATGCTGCGTCGGTAAGGGGTTAAGATATTTGGAGTAATTTTGTGCTTTTTTGATACAAGCTATAAGTATCAAGTAATGCCAGGAAATATAAAAGAAAAGATTGATCGGTACTCTTTACCTAGCACGGCGCCCACGATGTCCATCGCGGTCATCGGGGGTAAAAAATCGCGGGCATCGCGTGCACTAAAAAAACGGGTGCGACGCGATGCCCGCGATTTCCCATAGGGATCAATGTTAAAAGTGTGATTGGACGCGATTTTACTGTTCAATGCCCGCGATTTTTCCATAGGAAATAATGTTAAATGGGCCACAGAGCCCTAATAGTCCCCCTGAAGTCTGAAATGGCCCCCACAATTGTTAACGCCACCCCACGATCAACGTGAACCCGAAGCGTGGCGAGCGCAGCGAGCCCGCGAGGGGCGGCGGTACGCGTCCTCCGACCTTTTCATACCCCCACTATCCACGTCGGCGTGGAGTTGAGAATAGAATAGTGTGGCGAGCGCAGCGAGCCACCGTGCCCGAAGCGTGGCGAGCCCCGTGAGGGGACGCGGATACCTGTGAAGCCCGCGAAGGGACGCGTTTACCTGTGAAGGTATCCGCGTCCCCTCACGGGGCTCGCCACGCTTCGGGCTCGGTGGCTCGCCACACTATTCTATTCTCAACTCCACGCCGACGTGGATAGTGGGGGTATGAAAAGGTCGGAGGACGCGTACAGCTGCGCTCGCCACGCTTCGGGTTCACGTTGATCGTGGGGTGGCGTTAACAATTGTGGGGGCCATTTCAGACTTCAGGGTGACTATTTGGGCTCTGTGGCCCATTTAACATTGTTTTCTATGGAAAAATCTCGGGCATTGAGGCATTGAACAGTAAAATCACGTCCAATCACACTTTTAACATTGATCCCTATGGGAAATCGCGGGCATCGCGTCGCACCCGTTTTTTAGTGCATTTGATGGCCGCGATGCCCGCGATGGGCGCCGTGCTAGGTAAAGAGTACCGATTGATCTTTCTTCACGGGATAGAGACAGAGCAGCGGAAAGAGGGGGTGGTGTCAGAGAGTGTACTTGGCACACTGAGGTCCCTCTTTAAGTGTGCATTAAAAGAACAAAAAAGAAATAAACACAGTAATTTAAAGTGGCTACTCGGACGCGCTGTTCTCATCTCGATCCTTACTTTGTTGCATTGATCACAACTTGAAACTGCCGTACTGTTTTCACCTGTAGCTACTCAGCCATGATATTATCATCTTAGTAACACCGTACCTTTTTCATATACTGAGGGAGGAGTTATCCGGGTAGGTTAAATTGTTAGCTGTGTAGACAACGGTCATTTACTAGACCGCTATGGCAGGTGCCATAAAAACTATGAACTTTGACTTTTTATAATGATGGACTAAGATAATAGCTATCATCATTAATAATTTGTTATAATTTCACAGGAGAATATTCATCACTATACAGTCACCATCAGACCTGGGTTTATATAGGTTTATATTGCGTTTTATGATAGCTAAAATTCCACTACCAAGTTGTACACTACCTAATATACCTAATTCGCACTTAGTCTTGTTTTCGGATTTTAAAAATCCAAAAAGGCTAAAATTGCCACGTAAATGTTTTTATTTACCCTTTGAGTGCCAACGTTGCAGTGAGAGAGCCTCAAAATATATGTTAAAAAGGCCAGCGCTGCTCACAGCGACTGTTGGCACTCAAAGGGTTAATGGCACTATATTGGAAACTACTGAGGAGAAAAGGGATCTAGGAGTCACTATTTCAGGTGACTTAAAGTCACCTGAGTCAGTACAAGTACAAGAGTCAGATTTGCACACACACTACAGTATATAAGCACAGGGGTACCTGCCGGCATTATACACATGTGCAGCAGTATATACCGCTGGAGATTCGATGAGGTTTGAGAAGAGATGTGCAGAAAAGGTAGCCAGGTAAGGCACTGCCTCATCTGCCGGGTGGCTCCCTGACAGTCGGGATTCCGACAGTCATTACTCCGACGTCGGAATCCCGACTACTCCCTCGTGGGGGTCCATGACCCCCATAGAGGGAGAATAAAATATGTGGCGAGCGCAGCGAGCCCACAAGGGGCTTCATTGCGATCCCCCCCGCTGTGCAGTCGGGATTCCGACGTCGGAGAAATGACTGTCGGAATCCCGACTGTCGGTGTGTTATACACCTACCATAGACTTTTTAGTCCAGAGTTTTGACTATAATAAGTTTTGAAAATAATAAAAATGTATTTATTTTATATTAACCCTATTTTAAAGCATTACCCACTGTACATTTATAAATTAGAATAATACTGCCTACTGTATTTGAGATTTTTCCCTCCATGGGTTTCCTTGTTCCAGCTTGTAATAGTTGGTTCCAGCCTTCTATTTCACAGCTGCCTACATTCAAATTCTGAGGTACAGTGAGCAGTTCCCGTCAGAGCTGCTCCTGGCGATAGAATCTTCATCCGCCAGAAGGGGGCACGCGTGCACGAGACACTTGCGCGCCCTGTTCCGAAGGCGCCCTCCGCAGCTCCCCACAGCGCCCTATGATTCCTGCCCTTCTAGCAGAGACAGGCAGAGAAAGCGCTCCGCGCCAATGTGTTTACAGGGACGCGCGTCCCCGTCAGATGGAACGCCTCTCTGCCAGAGATCGCCAGCTAAGGGAATCTAGCTGGGTGAGAGGCTCTCCATCTGTATACAACTACCTATTTAATTACAGGCTGTACACTATACTCCTCAGGTGCAAGTTTTTTGTGTTGAGCAGGAGGAGCAAGTGTTGTATTACCAAGAGAAAAATATATAAACAACAGCACAACAGTGTTTGTTCTGGATACAATAAAGATAACCGGAAAAAAAAAGCTGGAGACTTGGTATTACTAATTAGTATACATTTGACACTTCTGAAGGTGTCATAACAATAATAAAATAGAGGAGGCACAATTGAAGGTTTGGGGTACCAACTACACAGTGCTCATAGAGACCAAACCCATCCACTCAATTTCTACATTGGAGTCTGTATATCGGTCCTTATAATTATAGAAATGGCTTTGTCTTTTTACCAGAAAGTTCTGTGATCACATTATTCCATATAGAAGATAGTTATTAGAATAATGGTTCCTGGAAGCAGAGCCACAAGTAGCAGGTGACTCAGTTCTTGAAAAGGAAGTTATATTTCAACAAAGGTGAAGAAGATAATTAACAGGGACGAGAAAGACATATGAACGTAGATGAGGTCAGGTCATGGCCGCATTTGGAGATAATCAGTGAGCAAAAATTTCACATTGAAGGAAGAGCTGCTTTGTGAAAAACATACAGGAGTGAACACTATCCAAGTGTGGGGTAGATTTATGAAGCAGTGATAAGGGAGGAGAAGTGATAAAGTGCCTGGTACTTTATCACTGGCCAATCCGCTCCTGACTGTTAAGTTACAGGCTGGGTTTAAATAGGAGCTGATTGGCCGGTGATAAATTACCAGGCACTGTATCACTTCTCCTCCCTTATCACTGCTTCATAAATCTACCCCTGAGTACCTTTAAGCGCATAAATTCACGCAACTTGTATGGACAAAGCAGCACAGTGGGGAAAAATGTGTCTTAACCCTTTGCAGTCCAATTTTTTTTTTTTTGCAATTCAAACAGTCTGGTTTATATGTTTAAATTAATTGTCTTTTTTTATTATTCAAAAATGTTCTACATTGAATTGTGAACAATGTTAATGTTCTTATTTTAAAGTGGCTCACCACTGGCCCTGCTACTAGCGCTAGGGCTGTTGAGCCTGCCTAGACGTTGGACCTGAATGGGTTAAAGAACACACTGAACATAGTTACATAAAGATAAATTCTCTATATTTATATTTTAGACTAATAGGGTTTACAGATGGTTCGATTTAATCTATTTTTCCATTTGATTTTGCTTATATAAGTAAGATCGAATTTGAAAATCAAACTCATTCAATTTCAATCCCGAAGCACGGCGCTTAAAAAAAAAACCCTTTCAGGCAAGAATATATGGTACGGATCTGTACTATAAAGTTTAAATAGAATGCTTATGCGATGCGATTCGATCCCGATCAAATTGGGAGTGAATAGAAAAGGAATCACACCATGTTTGTACATCCCTCAATTTACAGTACCAAAGGCCTACTGGAGATGCGAAATACATTGCGGTGGGTATAACTTTATAACAGCATATAAGGTGTCCGATAATTTTGTTACATGACCCAGAATTAAATATTTAGGCCGAAAGTGTCACGGGGTGACAGAGCCTCCGTGCTGAGAGAGGTGCTTAAGCCCAGATCACGAAACACATGAGATCTGTGCTGAGCAGGGTTTTGCCCATGCTTATATGTAAAACCCAGCGATCTAAGCATACGCTGTCTATCTCTGCGGAAGATGGCAATGTGCAGGACCGCGCATCGCTAAAGGGTGCACACACGGAGCGATCCGTACTTCATGTCAAAGCAATCTAGCCAGATTGCTTGGAAATGGAGCTTAAATCGCCCTGTGTGTATGCCCCCTTTAGAACTTGATCAAATAATGTAGAAAAACAATTGCAAGAAATACTTGCAATTCGCATTAAATATTTACTACAAATTTGGTTTATCGTCTGCTCTGAACAGGTTTTCTTTAAAAATTAAAAATAAAGTAAGATTTAATAATTGTATGAATCTGAAGGATATTTTAACAATCTGTACTAACTGCCATTTCAGTGATCAACTACTGGACTGCGCTACTGAGTGCTTGCCATTGAGTCAGTGCCAAACCTCAGCAGGAGTTGGTATCGAAAGCCCGGCACTCACTATCCAGGAATCAAAATACTCTTCTTATTATTTTGGACATTTTTGATTATTACAAATACATCTTTTTCATCATTACAGTATTTAGCTAAACCCTGGTCTTCTACAACACGGTGGGGTTGTTGAGAAATTGGGGATACTCTGAGAATCCTTGACGGCTTGGGGGCTTACCCATTTATTTGCAAATTTTTGGTTTTTAAATCTGGTTACAGATATCATTTAGTGTACTGGGGAAAACAATGGCCCATATTCAATGCGACTGGAGATGGGGTTAAACAGCAGGGATCGTCAAAAAACAAGCGATCCTCGCTCTTTATCCCTCGCGCCGGCCGCTCACTCTATTCTACCTTCCGGGGAAATCCTCGCTCTCCTCTCCCCCAAACAGCTAGGCTCGCGGCTAATGCAGGGAGGTGATGTAATACATAACTGAACACATTTATTTTTCTTCTCTATCTTCCTTTTCCGATCATCTCAAGAAGAAGAATAATGTATATTGTATTACATATGGTAATAACATGCTAACTATACCGGGAAATATATTAGAATGCAGCGTTTCAAGTACCGGCAAATTGGAAATGTCAGGCTGATCATGAGATCCTTCTTATTGCAGTGATTGAAATAGAGAACACTTTCAAAATTAAGATGAGATACAGTAATTGCATGAGAATAGATTTGGATTGGGAAGATATTATGCATCTGTGCTTTTCTCCTTTTAAATGGGAGTATAAATGTTATGGTCCTTTATTCAGTTCATTATAAAGTAATAGTTAAAGTTAGCAACTTTATAGGCCTTGACCTAGCAGTAGCATCTACTTACATAATTATGTCTTGCCAAGGGAGAAGGAACAAGAGTTCCCCGTGATGCTGCATTTATTGCTAAGCTTCCCGCTTTTAAAGTACTCGAGTTACCTAGATAGAGCCATTTTCATCATTCATGTTGGTGGATTAGGATCGTAGATGAACAGTGACTACTCTGGTGCCATAATTAATCTCCTTTATTTATACTGACTGTAAGCTTTGTGGAGCAGGTCCCTCTTCCCTCTTGTTCTCAACAGTTCTCTTCTCTCGCTCTTGTTCGTTGACTGTCTATACCTGCAGCTCTTCTCACTTGTAATCGTTCATCTCAACCTACAACAACCTGCACCGGGCAATTCCTGTATTGTGTAGTGAGAATTGTTATGCTAATTGTTACCTGTGCTCTGTTTTATTTTTTTCAGTAACTGTTATGCTTAGTTCTGTGTACGATGTATTGTTTTAATGTGTGCCATATGTATGGCACTGCCAACCACTTGTAAATAAAATGTAATAAAAATAATAATATCCAAAAAATAATAATATGCAATATCCAACCTGCCACACGTTTCAGCCCACCATCACCAAACTAAACCTAATGTGGGCAATATAATACTCATGGCATTCAGCAGCCCACAACACTGGCAGTTACAGTACCTTAACACTGCACATTTTTTTGTGCAACACTATAGAAAAATGTTAGAGGCTGCGAGGTACAGGCATTCTGAACATATCAACGGAACTTCTTGACCACCGCTTTAATTGAGGTGGCCAATAAAACTGTATATTTTCTTATTGTTATGAGATAATGTATTCATAACACAGAAGCACTGTGCACTTACCTAACAGCACACCTGTGTACAGTATTATGTGATTTTCTATTTTATTTTTAATGTTTTTTAATACTTGCATATTATATGAAATGAATACAAGTTTTGTTCATAACTCAAAGTACAATATAACTAAACTTGAAAATACAAAGAATTGAGCCATTACTCTAATCTACTGAAACAAAACCACGATACGCCCATTTCCCATGAGTCCATGTGCTTTTCTAATAGCCCAGGACTATTCCATAGCAACTATATGACTTGTATAAGTGCCGCTGCCCTGTGTCCTTGTACCATTACATACAGATGTATCCTATTACATCTAGCCTCAATACTCCATATGTTGTGAGATGTCTGGCAGTAGTGAGCCTCCAGGTCCTATGTAATTCTGCTATCGTTGGGAGTCTTCTTTGGCTAAAATGTAACTTAGTCTCAACTCTAGGTGACTAGAATGCACCAGTAGACTTTCCGGATTAATCTTATACACAACACTTGCATATCTGTGTCTGACTATGAAGCACAATACAACATGGCTTGGCAAAAAGAAAACCATGGTAGGTGCATCGTAGAATTTCCTATGTAGACTCCGAGACTGGCATGGCAGAATTGATGTATGAGGACATATCTGTAGTCAAAGATATTCTTAGCATCTTTTTGTATCTATAGTGAACCCTGTGGCTAATTGAATTTGTCCCTAGATTGAAAATACATAACTAAAATAATTACGCATTGCTTTATGTAAAGGAAGGAAAACACATTTCATATTCTGGCCCCTCTCCCCTGAAAACCCCAGTTTTGGTGCCATGCGGCCTATGGCTGTCCAGAATAACAGTGGAGGAGAGCCCTCTGATATAAAAAAAATAAAAAAACTACGAATAAGCCACAAATCGTAAAAACATCAACAAACTTTAGGTCATTACCATTTACATACTTAACATGGGCGTGTTTATGTGGTTAAGCAACCGTTCTAAGCTCTTTATTTTAATAAGAAGGAAACCTGAAGAGTTCTATCAACTATCCTTGAACTTTTATGAATTCACCATGGACTCACACTGTCTGTAAGGTAAACTGTGGCAAAACAATGGCACTGCCGCCCAGTCCCCATTGTTGGAGCTGGTGCTGTGGGGACAAATGGTCTCTGCAGATTCCAATAGATCTGGCCATCCACATAAAATCTGCTGAAAATCTACCGCAATAAAAATGGGCACCGCCTTGAAGGAGACAGATGCTAGATCCTAATGCTACCCGGAAGTTCCAGATTCTAGGTGGCGAGGTTTGCACTCAGGAGTCTTAAGCTGCCCATACACGCTGCGATCCCGGCGTGCGTTCTGGGCTTAAATAGCATCCATCACATCGCATTGCATGCCTTGTGCATGCAATGCGATGTGATGAAAAGCAAGTACAAAAAGTATGTGCAGCACATACTTTTTGTACTGTGCGATGAGGTGCCGCGGGAGCGAGCACCTCAAAGCACACATCGCACCGCCGGGAATCGCAGCGTGTATGGGCGGCATTACACCTGCGAGCGCTGTAGAAATCATTGGATGGTCGGCTACCCTGGAAGGATTTCTTCCCCGCATGCAAACTGCGAATGGATGTTTATGCTAAAGGACCATTCGCATGCATGTGGGGGAACGCGGTATCTGGAGGGGGGGGGGGGAGCCATGCGGGCAGTGTTCCATCCACACACAACACTGCAAATTTCGCAGCATTGCATGTAGCCCAGAATAAGGTCCTTAGTACAAAATGTTAGCAATGGTTACAGAAAACAATCATAAGAATACTTTTCTCTGCAGATTGCATCAGATTAGATAGAACACCACTCCGCCTATTATTGAACTTGCAGGCAATGTTGGGACTTCAGGAACTACTGTATACTTATGCCTCAGTTGTTCCTCAGACAAAAAGTTCTCCACTTCAATCAAGAAATTGATTTTGTGTTTATGTTTCTAAGCACGGCATCCACACCTTGTCACTTACATCACCCTATTACTGGAGCATTTTATTGAATATCCAGGGACAGGGATCACACTCACATTTATATTACAATTCTTTTCATCGCTATTTATTGTCACATTTGTCAGGTGCTGCATGCATGCGATACAGCAACACAGAAAATCTATCAATATGTACACATCTGATCTTCAAGGTAACTCACGACACTTATGTCCCCCTTACACTTGTCCAACTTGTTGTCCAACAAGTTGGACCTGATTGACTTGAGATTTATACAACGTGCAGGAGGATCAATATCTTGGTTAGACCCAATGCGCAGGGGATTGTGCATCGGGTCCTACACATCAGGCACATCAGATTTGGTCAGACAGGCACATCAGATTTTGTCAGATAAATTGACCCAATCCATCGTGAGATTTTCTCAGATTTGACCTAATTCAAAGTGTAAGGGGCCCTAAAAAATGTTTCCGTTTGCAAGTTGGCTGGCGGTGTATTTGGCACACGCCAACCCCCCGCCAGACTTTGCAAGGGGACATGCGCACATCCCCTTACAATGGAGCTGCCGGTCCCCGTCACATTACCCTACCTTCCCTTCTCATTCCCCCCCCCCCAACCCTGCCAGTCTCCCGAAAGCAAAGACGGGCAGGGTTCCCGTCCCCCGCCGGCGGTAAACTGGGACGCGCGTCTCAGTCAGATGTAGCATCTGCTCGCCAGCGGGGGCGGTCTGTCATACAACGGCACTGGATGAGCGGCGTTGCATCTGTATAGCACAGGGCTGGGCAACACCGGCCCTCCAGATGTTAATGAACTACACATCCCAGGATGCTTTGCAGTAGTTTTGCTATGTGGCCATGCTGAAACTGATGCAAGGCATCCTGGGATGTGTAGTTCATTAACATCTGGAGGGCCGGTGTTGCCCAGCCCTGGTATAGCAGGAGCATTTTTACAGAGGAGGTGGCCCTTGTGGAGCCTCCTCTGACTGGCACCACTACTCTCCTTCCAGTAGCCACACAGTGCAGCACTGCGCTATAGAGTCTGAACACTAGAGGGCTCAGACTGCATGTGCAGATCTTGGGAAAAATAGAACGGTGCCTATTTTTCTGCAGCGTTGCTGCCATCGTCACAGGACTGAAGATGTAAGTATGTAAAATCTTGAGCCACAGAACTGGTTGTCAACCCTCTCAAGTAGGGGGAAATACAGTACTGACCACTCTTGCTGGATGGCTAAAGGCAGGGGTGGCCAAACCTCTCCTCAAGATCTACCAACCTGGGGATCTATAGTAGCAATGAATGCAACAGGTTTGAAAATATGACAGTTAGTAATGACTACAGCTGTGCACCAGCTAGGTGATGGAAAGGAAAACCTGGACATTTGGTAGATCTCAAGGACCTATTTGGCCACCCCTATTGAGCTATTGGTAACCACTGTATGGAACAATTCTGCAGTGTTTCTTTCTCATTACAATTTCTAGTTTCACACAGAAGTACTTAAATTAAAAGCAGTAAAATGTTTACAAATCAATTTCCTCTGTAGAGACCATTTTAGATTCTATTCACAGATTAGTTAGCAGAAGTCAGCAACGTGTCAGAGCTGTTGTAGAGAATTGCTGGCACTTTCTCGCAAGCATTCTAATGAATACACAATTAATTTCTGTTTTGGCGCTCAAAAGACGCTGGAGCCATGCACACTCGGGACCCAGCATTGGGCAACCCTGACCTTCTAAGCTGACCCCCATGCTCCCATTGGATAGATTTCACAGGAGTCTGGGAGGGAGCTTCAAGGGAAAGAAGTGTAATGTTGCACCCAGGGTGTAGCGGCAGCTGTGATGTTTATATGTGCTAACAGGCTCCTCCCTGCACTATTTGGTATGAGCTGCAGTAAAGGGGCTGCAGCCAGTACAGACTGGTGCACTGATGTGTGACAATGTATTGTGTGCACTGATGTGTGGCATAATTACGTATTAGGACAATGATGTGTGGAATTATATATCGGGCACAGCTGTGAAATTACATATTGTGATGGCTGACATAACTATGTAGTGGGACACTGATATGGAATTACTTATTGTGAGCACTAATAGGTAATATAAATATGCACTGGGACACTGATGTGTGGCATAATGCATTGTGTGTGGCATAAACACGCATCGGGACACAAATGTGTGGTATGGTATATAAGGGCTCCAATGCGTGGCAGAAATATGTCGTATAGGCACTGAAATATAGAAAAATGATGTATAGGGGACACGTGTGTGGAATATTATTCATTGCAGACTGATGTGCGGCATATTACTGTCCAGAATGAACCGCAAAGTGCTGTTCCCAAGGATTGGTTAAAAGTAAGAGTGAGGTTTTTTGTAGCTGGCTGGGAAGAGTTTAATGAGGAAGGGGGAGTAGGGTAGGTGTGGCCAATCTTTGTGCACAGAATCCTTGCACTGGCCCTGGATGGTGTAAGTCCAGATATAAATGATACCTGAACAGTGGGTGAATACCCACATTGGCATAAACCAATAAGCAGGCTGCTATGGCCGTATGCAACTCATGACTCAGACAGAGGAGTCAGCTGAAGTACTTGTTTTACAGTTGGATCACTTCTAAAGAGGGGCCTTGATTTAAGGCTATAAAAGACTGAAAAAACAATGTCACAGGATTCACCGGAGCGATGACTTTGTCAAGGCCAGCTTGCAGGATTTCATTAATAATCAAGGAAGAGAAATTCCCACTGGGTCTTTCGGCAGAGAAAACTACGGTTGCATTAGCAGATACAGGAATAGCTATCAGTGCTGTTGGCATTCCACACCAGGGCTTACAGCACAGAAGAGAAGAAAACAGGAGTGCTGTCATTGTGGTGTACTATAGAAACCTCAATATTATTAATATTATATTTAATGTAAATATCAAATCTTTATTAATCTGCATTAAAATATCCTAATATTTAGTGAATCTTCATAGACCACAAAATATTTCTTAAAACAAAATAGCAAAGAAACTATAGTTATTTATTAACAGTTTCTTATATAGCGCGCACATATTCCGCAGCGCTTTACAGATAATATTTGAACAGTCACATCAGTCCCTGCCCCAGTGGAGCTTACAATCTATATTCCCTACCACATGTACACACACACAGACATTCTAGGGTTAATTTTGTTGGGAGCCAATTAGCCTACCAGTATATTTTTGGATTGTGGGAGGAAACCGGAGTACCCGGAGGAAACCCACACAAGCACAGGGAGAATATACAAACTCTGTACAGTTAGAGCCATGGTGGGAATCGAACCCATGACTTCTGCGCTGAGGCAGTAATGCTAACCCTTACACCATCCACACTGCCCGTTGTTGTGTTGGAAAAATAGGAAAAGTATTTTATTATAGACATATGCTGCAACAGCTGATTCTAGAATGTTCAGAATATAGTTTGATATAATTATATTCATATCTGCTGTAAATTATTTACCTGCCTATATGGGAATCTTCATTGTTTAGGACTGCATCTCCTTGATATAATACTGGTGACATACAGTATATCCTAAATACCCCCTTAGTAATTGCTGCTTTCATACAGAACCTCTACAGCCAGAACATGATGATTACACAGTTAAACCGTGTCAATTATTATTGTATGATTTTGTTAAGGTGTATTAGTCATAGGAAACAATATCCTTATAATAATCTTATTACATTGCAATTTGCGTCTAATTAGGCAGTTAATTACACCTCTATAAAATCATAATTGGATTGTGTTTGGCTACCATACATATACATTAACAGCCATTTATATAATTAGGTTGTATTTTAAAGTAGCTTGTGATTTCTTATCTTGATTTAACAAACAATCATCACCAAAGAGCCAGAGCTCTCCGTGTATCAAAGAAAAGAGCCACAGCTCTCAGCGCCGCAATCAATGCAGCCAGCAAGGTGTTAAACAGGGGGATCGCTGAAAACAAGTTGAACCGTTTAACCCCCGCGCCGGCTGATCACTCTAATCTATGTTCCAGGGGAATCCTCGCTGTCAGATGGCGGCAAGGATCCCCCCAAACAGAGAGGCTCGCGATTAATGCAGGGAGCCTGCTGCATTTAGCCGCGAGCCTCGCTGTTTTAGCGGCCGCACACGCAGTTTCCCCGTCGCTGCAAAAACCTAGCGACGTGGAAACGGCGTGTGCAGAGGGTCAGTTAATTACTAAACGTGCGAGCTGTGACAGCGAGCAGTCAGCATTGCTCGCTGTCACAGCTCGCAAAAAAACATTGAATATACCCCTCTGTGTACCAAATAAAACAGCCAGAGCACTCTGTGTATCAAAGAAAAGAGTCAGAGCTCTCTGTGTATCAAAGAAAAGAGTCAGAGCTCTCTGTGTATCAAAGAAAAGAGTCAGAGCTCTCTGTGTATCAAAGAAAAGAGTCAGAGCTCTCTGTGTATCAAAGAAAAGAGTCAGAGCTCTCTGTGTACCAAAGAAAACAACCAGAGCACTCTGTGTATCAAAGAAAAGAGTCAGAGCTCTCTGTGTATCAAAGAAAAGAGTCAGAGGTCTCTGTGTATCAAAGAAAAGAGTCAGAGCTCTCTGTGTATTAAAGAATAGAGCCAGAGATCTCCATGTATCAAATTAGAACTTATTTAACCACGTTGGTGGTATGCCTGGAAAATCTTTGGGCATGCCACTGATAAGGTGTGTGTCAATGATGCCTCCAGCTGTACAACACTGGCACACCACCATCTGGGAACACACACACACCAGCATCACAACCCCCCACCCTCCTCGCTCACCTCCCAGTCACCACCCTGGAAAAGCAGGATCGCTGCGGCTCCCCTGCTGCTGGAAGTTTGGGCATCTGAACACATGAATGCCTGAGCACGCCCAAGCCCCATCGAGCTGCTCTGAACCTCACCGAGCGGCCGCGAACAGCCGAAGCCAGCAACAGCCGAAGCCAGCAACAGCCTCAGGTGAGCAGGGACTGCTGGAGAACAGATGCTGGCAGCTCATTCAGTGGTGAGTATTTCTGAGGCAGAACTAACATGGTAGGTTTGTCCTGCCCAAGGAAAACCCACCACTCAGGGTGTTAAGTTACTTCAGTTTATAAAGTATAATGTAATTTGTAACAGCATCTATAGCTTGTATTTCGGTCTCAGAAGAAGAAAGTTGCATCCTTGATAAAGTGCTTGCTGTTCAATTCACAGCATGATAGTGATCACGCGTTTCGCCTGGGGTTACCCTGAAAAAGCAGTCCTAGGAAAATTGCACATCTGAGTTCCTGCATCCGCTGATGTTATGATTGCACTAAAAAGCTAGCTTCATAATATGGTTGTTCTTAGTTGAAATTGACAGGCTGGCTGATTGGATACTTAGCTATAACTGTCCCCTAATGCTATTATAACAAAGCTGTTACTGAAGCTTACGGGCAGGCTGATTGGGGAAACACTTAAAACATAGCGCTAAGCTAGGAAACTGCCATAGTAACATTACAAGTAAAAGCGTCTAATGTGGCATTATTATGTTGTAAATTGAAGAGCAAACACTTTGCAACTTTCTTGATGGGAGACCGATAAAGCAACTATAGTTGTGGTTAAAAATTAACATTGCTTATATACTTTATGAACTGAAAGAGCTTAAATGAGACCTTTAAGCGGTTGACACAGGGTCTCCGGATCTGTCGTACAGAGTACTAATGAATCAAAATAACAAACAGCCAACTACATTTAAATGCAACCTTATTACAATATGTAAGTAGTTGTAAATATATCTGGTAGTATGCTGTAAGCACTTTTTTCATTATTATCAAACAAAACGGAATAATGAATTGATAGTATATTGCAATTAATTAACTGCCATATTGGATATAAATGCGACAATCATTTACATGGCAAGACCTTGTTTGTAAATGATTGCGACTTTCAAAAAAATGTCTGAGATTGGTTGGCATCCCATAGGCAAATGCAGGGTGGGGATGACTAGCAGCAGTGTTGGCTGATTAGCAGCACCTGTGGCTTCCTGTTATATGTGTGTCCGGGGCACTCCATTACTCCCGATGCTGAAAAGAGGCTGGGTGATAGGCCGGTAATGTAATATTACGTTCGGTGCTTTGGACTGTACCCTGACTGAGAAACCTGTGGAAAACCCTGTGATGCTGTAACCTTGCTTGCCGAGCTGTTAACCTGGTTTGCGGTTTAAATATTCGATAAATCTCCCTACGGGGTCCACATCATACCCAGCTTATCTGAAGTGCACTTATTGTTCCAAGCATGATGTAGTCTGTTATCTTGCTACATGGTGCTCAGAACAATATGTGCACTTTAGATAAACTCTATTTTATTTTTTACACTGGACGGGCAAATTTATGTCATTATTGTGTATGATTCAATTGTATGATTAAAAATCAGCCCCTTTCTCAGAGGGAGCGCTTAAACAATTAAGAATAAATCACTTCCTGTAAACTAAAAGAATGCCGCAAATTGGCAACACAACACTACCACCAAATTTGCACTAAAGAAATTCCACCATAAGCGTGTGTCAGCATTTATTTACAGGCATGCCATGAAGTTTATCTGCCTCCATGTATGCGTTTTATGTCTCTTCCTGTTAACCCCTTCACTGTATGTATGGAGTGGGTCATTTAATATAGGACCTGGGTTTTTTTTTTTTGTTCCCTTTTTTCTTGGAATTACGTTGTTCTGACTTTTACAGCTTTATTCACTAGTAGTGTACTAAGGGCCTGATTCAATAACGATCGCAAATGATAAGATACTCGCAGCTGCTCATCATAAGGCTAATTCCGTCATTTATCTCACCAGCTCAGATTTGATCAAATTTGGTAAACGGAGAGTATGATTGTAGTGTAAGAAAAATACCAAATTGTATTTAAATATCTCATGCAGCTTCCAAATGATGGTTATGAACGGCTTTCAAAAAATAGTTTGTTGGGGCAGACAGTATTTCTGAAAACCGGTTTCAAAAACATTTGTGACACCCAGTGTGGACCACTATCTTAGTGGGAGACAGATAAAGCAACTATTAACTATTAATTACAATTGTGCTACCAAGTATGGGCCAGTATTTGGGAGCTGAAAAAAAAGACATCAATTAATAAATCAATTATATATCATATTATATATAAATGAATATGTGAACATTTCAAGTTTAAATCAATATGGTCATGATTTAAACATTATATTATTGTGAAGGATTACCCAGTAATTCATGGATCTGGCACATAAATGCAGCAATGAACCATGAACTAACACAATACACCAAGCAGTATTGTAACACAGATGGTAGCAAAAGCTTCTATTTTCACGGAGGTTGATGTGGATACCAACGTACAGTACATGTGTGAGGAACATTTTGTGCTATCAAATAATTGAAGCCGGTTTCCTAATTATATTTTCACAGTCAGATGTCCTCAGAAAAACATTGGCTAAATAACCACTACGGATGCGTTTCAAAAAGTGGGCGGCAAACTTGGCTCTTCTAACAAAAGTATTCACTTCTCAAAGGCTTCGAGCTTGTTCCTACTACAAGGTAATCGTGACACATGAAAAGTACTGCCATCTTATTCACCAAAGAAGAATGTAGAACAGCGGATATCATTATGAAACAAACAATGTACATTTTCAGAAAGCTGATTGACAAACTATGCTGAATAGAAAAGTGCAGGTAATAAGACGTCTTACAGAGATACAATCTGGCAATGTTCTGGTGCGGTGTCCTTACCTGTAACATTTTGTCCCATAAGGACACTCCGGTCTATCATCACTGTTATCCTGACTTCCATTCTCCACATAATCACCGTCTCCTGGGTGACTAAATTCTTGGAAGTGAACTGGGTTTTTTCTAGGAGAGAAAAAACACACATTGCATGGGTTTAGTCCTCCTGTGTATTCAGACATATACTTTTCTAACTAGAAAGAAAACATGAGTTGTTTTATTGTTGCGATGGGTTTTTTGAACTTTTAAAATTACCGTTATTCATCACCATCATTACCGCAAGCTAAAGACTTTATGAATAAATCAAATGTTTCAAGACACTTGTATCTAACATTTTTTTTTTCTGATTATAGTTATTATGTGACGAAATTACACCACTTAACAGACATTTTGCATCTGACATGTAATATACCAATTTCCATGGAATTTTATGCATAGAATCCAAGTATACCATCAGGTTTCTCAGATATTTTTTAAAATGAAAATGTGAATATGAAAGTATTTAATCTCAGTAAATATTCGATAAGTCTCCCTATGGGGTCCACAGCATACCCAGTTTCCTCATTCTCTATGCCAGGCATGCCCAACTACGGCCCTTTAGCTGTTGTGAAACTACAAGTCCCAACATGCCTTGCCACAGTTTTGGTATTAGGGAAGGCTAAAACTATGGCAAGGCATGCTGGGATGTGTAGTTTCACAACAGCTGGAGGGCCATAGTTTGGACATGCCTGCTCTATGCCTTCAGAATCCTCGTCTTCATCTTCCTCATTCTCTTCCTTCTGGTCGATGGGCAGAACCCTCCTCGTAGCCCTGGATGCCATGTTTTCTATGTTTATTGAACTACAGAGACACTAAGGGGTAAATTTACTTAAGTGTGAGTTTTTAGAAGTGAGAGATGTTGCTCATCGCAACCAATCAGAATCTACTTATTAATCTAGCACCTTCTAGAGCAGTGGTTCCCAACCTGGGCAACGCGTACCCCTGGGGGTACACTGCAGACCAGTTGGGGGGTACATGAAAATAATATTGTAATGGCTGAAGAAGAAATTCTCCCAATGGCTGAAAAAGTCTCATTGCTGCAGAGACTAATAATGGTGTGTCACTTCCGTTTCCATCTGCAGTGTCATCAGGGTCTTCTTGTGCTTTTGCCCGACCTCCACTGGGAGCTACCCATGCTGCCCTAAGACATCAGTGTTCTGCGCTGACAGGGGTGGAAGAAGCAGCAGCATTAATCCTACAGGCATTAGTGGGAACAGCCAGCAGCCAGACACAGAGGGACCAGATTCCTGACCACACACTACTCCTCCACTACACCTTAATATAAGGACGCGCATACCACTTACTACCACTCACAAGTACTGTCGATACTTCAAATTGAGAGGTTGGGTTCTTATAAATGAAAAGCTTTATCAAGGGGTACAGGAGAAAAAAAGTTTGTGAACTGCTGTTCTAGAAGATAATAGCAAGAATCTAACTAGTTGGCCAGAGACATAATGCATATTGCTGGAGAGGAAATGTCAAGCACATTCTAGTGGTTGAACTGCATAAAACCAGGCTTTGGAAAAAAAGGAGGCATATTGTTAGTCCCCAAATATAGAAACTGCTTACTAGAGAAATATTTAATGATTTCTCAGTGGCGAAGCTCATGCACCCTCCGCCGAACACGTTCATTAGAGTCGCACCTGTGACTCATTCAAAATACATTAGAAAGGAGCTTGGGATTACAATTGCAGGTGCGACTTCTTGCCCCAGATGGGCACTAGCAGCTGCATTGCGGCCATGATTAGCATGGCTCGATATGTACATGTCCACCGTGAAGCAAATATTTCACAACAAAAATGTAGAATGTCATTATTCACTTTTTACATTTCCCATCTACGCTTTTTCAACCTGAGTAGTGAAACATTTTCACCAAGACATTTTCACTTGAGACCAATGAGACACTGTACAGCGTCAACATCCTATTTTCCTAAAGCAAAATGAAGTTACATTTTATCTTTTATTACCAACTACATCACGGCTAATTTGGATTGTAAGAGGGGGGTGCAGTCAAAATACCAGCAGCTAGGACCCGAACAGTAAGAATCCAGCCGGTCCCACAAGCAACTACAAAGGTTAGGCACTAAGGGGAGTTTTAGGCTGTAGAGGGGAAGTTTTTTAATTTTAAATTATTATTCTGAAGTTACTTTCTGCAGTTTCTGAACATCTCAATACGATGAGAGTAATTCAATTCTGTAGCAATTAATTGAAATGTTCACTTATCTTCACTTAAATATAGCTAGGGTAAGTCTGAAGTATAGGTGATATTCAGCAGGTATAACAGAGGTAGGATGAGGTATTGATGATGGTCAGCAGGTACAACAGAGGTAGGATGAGGTATAGATGATGGTCAGCAGGTACAACAGAGGTAGGATGAGGTATAGATGATGGTCAGGTATAACAGAGGTAGGATGAGGTATAGATGATGGTCAGGTATAACAGAGGTAGGATGAGGTATAGATGATGGTCAGGTATAACAGAGGTAGGATGAGGTATTGATGATGGTCAGCAGGTATAACAGAGGTAGGATGAGGTATAGATGATGGTCAGCAAATATAACAGAGGTGGGATGAGGTATTGATGATGGTCAGCAGGTGTAAAAGAGGTAGGATGAGGTATTCATGATAGCAGGTATAACAGAGGTAGGATGAGGTATAGATGATGGTCAGCAGGTATAACAGAGGTAGGATGAGGTATAGATGATGGTCAGCAAGTATAACAGAGGTGGGATGAGGTATAGATGATGGTCAGCAGGTATAACAGAGGTAGGATGAGGTATTGATGATGGTCAGCAGGTATAACAGAGGTAGGATGAGGTATAGATGATGGTCAGCAGGTATAACAGAGGTAGGGTGAGGTATAGATGATGGTCAGCAAGTATAACAGAGGTGGGATGAGGTATAGATGATGGTCAGCAGGTATAACAGAGGTAGGATGAGGTATTGATGATGGTCAGCAGGTATAACAGAGGTAGGATGAGGTATAGATGATGGTCAGCAGGTATAACAGAGGTAGGGTGAGGTATTGATGATGGTCAGCAGGTATAACAGAGGTAGGATGAGGTATTGATGATAGTTAGCAAGTATAACAGAGGTAGGATGAGGTATTGATGATGGTCAGCGGGTATAACAGAGGTGGGATGAGGTATTGATGATGGTCAGCAGGTATAACAGAGGTAGGATGAGGTATAGATGATGGTCAGCAAGTATATCAGAGGTAAGCTGAAGTACAGGTTATGAACAGAAGGTATAACAGAGGTGGGATGAGGTATAGATGATATCAGTAGGTATAACTGAGGTAAGCTGAAGTACAGGTCATGGTCAGAAGGAATAACAAAAGCAGTCGGAAGTACAGCACAGGTGATAGACTCCAGGTATAACAAGGGTAGGCTGAAGAATAGGCGATCGTGCTGCCAAGACAATTCTCAGAAAACCCTCAAATGAAAACCAGTGCTCCTTATGCTCACTCTAATGGCAAGCAACGCAAGAGTCAAAGTTACTGCTGCTTATGCATACCATGCTAGACTCATGCAAAATCTATGATATAATGTCAAATAAAAGCAAAGATTGCTGGAAAAAAAATAGATTGAGAAGAATGTGATATCGTTCCAACCATTGTACACGTCAGTTGCTATTTTCAAAGCACGATGAAAAAGAATACAGTAGATCAAATGTTTTCTTACATTGTGGATTAAATTGACATTATTTTATCTGTAAATCAATCATAGTCTATACACAATGTTTCAACTACATTCATTTATAAAGTAAATGGGGAAAAATTCTACGAAATCACATATGAACAGTTCTACAAAGCTGCTTATCCCATGCCCAAAATGCGTTCTACCCTGGCCTGTAAACATTATGCAGGAGATAACGGTCTACACACATCCAGAAACACAATCAGAACTTAAAACATATAGGACAGAATTTGTATCACACGCCGTAAACTCCTAAAATTAGCAGGAATATCTGATAACCCCAAACAGAGAAATAACTTGCTGTCTAGAAGTAAATTGAATACATCTGCCTATAATCCAGTGGTTCCCAAACTGTGTGCCTAGGCACCCTGGGGTGCCTCAGGACACTCGCAGGGGTGCCTTGGGTTGGTGGACCAAAATCAATTCATATTATTTATGGTCAATGTACCAGGCAAAACCAGTGCTAGTTGCTGCCAATCATAATATATGTGGACAAACAGAAGCAAATCCTGTCCCTCACCAGATAATTGTGACATATAAACACAATGCACTTAATTTAATATTTTAAGGTAGGGTTGGGGTAGTAGATTTTCTAGTTACGCCACTGAAACCAGCCCTGGGCATTTACCATATAAATTTATGTTTATTTGATATATAGTTTGATGAGCGGACAGTCTGAATCTGTACATGAAGCACAATGGAACGTGGAGTTAAAAAAAGCCCCAGCATTGTGGCAGGGTCGTGAAGTGGTTTTGTCTAATCCCATTGCGATTAATGTGCATATTCATGTGAAATAGCGGCTCAGCACAAGTGGAGCTGGAAGGGGACTGGTGTGCTGAGAATGGCTGTTTGATGCAATTGCAGCAATAGTGTATGAGGACACATCTGTACAGGGCTTTATACCTTATTCAGACATCCATTTGGATGTAAAGGTGGTTTGAGAGGCCATATTACACTGTAGACTGTCTTTACTTTACAGATACTTAATAGTGCCTCCACCCAAGCTACTTATTTGTAGGTGTCATGGGCCTGCCCCCCAATAAATTGTTATACATGTCTTGTGGTTTACTTTAAATATAAAAAAAAAAAAAACACGTTCCGGAGAAAACACCATATTCACAATTGAAACCATGAAAATGGGTCATTTATCAGGGGTTTTTTTCTCCCGCCAAAGTCAGTCAGTCACTTTGCACTAGGACAAGCTCGTACTCTTTTATACTAAGCTAAAGTATATTAATAAACCACTCTAAGACATCCTGACATAATTATAACTAGATCGGAGCATCTTCATAGTTTTCGTCATTTTCACCAAAAAAGTTAAACTTTGGGCCTCTTGCCAGAACAGAAGATGTTGACTCAGATCAAAAAGCTTTTGCACATTTCTTATTCAGGGTCAAGTCACAACTTTCCCACACTAGCCGATTTTGAATTTCTCAATTTCAGTTTTTTCACTCCGCCCTAATGGTCAGTTATCAGATAAAGTTTGCACATGTATACTATGCAAATACAGCAGTAGAATAATACCGACAGTGCAGTACTTAAGAGAAATCATAGATCGACAGGTATAAAACAAAAAGGTTAGATAAAGAAAACTGTCAATTTCACAATATAAGCAAGCAATAACAATAATATGTTCAGTTACATAATTCTCTACAGACTACTGGTGGCCTTGAGAGAGTGTTACATAATGCATTATATATATATATATATATATATATATATATATATATATATATACGAAGGTGCTTAAAGCCGGCACTCCCAATAAACAATGTCAAAGTGCCCCGGGTGCCTTCCAAATGATGTATAGAATAGGAAAAACAGGCGTCACTCCTGGGGTCTTTCAAATAGTTAAATTTTATGGGTGAAACAAAAAATCAATGCATGCTCATCGCTGCCGAAGCAGTCGACGTTTCAATGTCACACAGACACTTTTCTCAAGACACGATGTGCATGTGAATAAGCAAAACAACATACAAAAAAACACAATATATAACTTACATGGCTGGCAGCGTCCGCCCGGCGGCTGGGTGCACTCCACTCCTCCCCCAACACGGGGGTGACTCAGCGTGCATGACGCCGGCTTCCTGCTCCCGTTGCCGGGCAACCAATCAAGCCAACGCCCCCAGCCGCCGGACGTCATCCTGTGGATGACAACAAACACAAATCAGTTAATACCAGCAGGCTCTCACTCCGTGTGATTTGTCAGCCTGTCATGTTCACGGACGGCAGCTCAGTGCGGTAGCTGCTCATCTGTGTTATCTCAGTGTATGCAGCGTCTTGTCAGGAATGTTTTCAGCGTGTGTGATCTGGCCATTGTGACCAGCCTTTCACACACAGCGGACTGTCAGCCTTGAACAGCCGCTTGTACTATGTATTTCATTCATGATTTGTGTTTGTTGTCATCCACAGGATGACGTCCGGCGGCTGGGGGCGTTGGCTTGATTGGTTGCCCGGCAACGGGAGCAGGAAGCCGGCGTCATGCACGCTGAGTCACCCCCGTGTTGGGGGAGGAGTGGAGTGCACCCAGCCGCCGGGCGGACGCTGCCAGCCATGTAAGTTATATATTGTGTTTTTTTGTATGTTGTTTTGCTTATTCACATGCACATCGTGTCTTGAGAAAAGTGTCTGTGTGACATTGAAACGTCGACTGCTTCGGCAGCGATGAGCATGCATTGATTTTTTGTTTCACCCATAAAATTTAACTATTTGAAAGACCCCAGGAGTGACGCCTGTTTTTCCTATTCTATACATCATTTGGAAGGCACCCGGGGCACTTTGACATTGTTTATTGGGAGTGCCGGCTTTAAGCACCTTCGTATCTACCAGGACCGTTTGCGCGATCCAACCGAAGCAAGGCACCCACTGAGTTATTTATCAGCATTTCTGGCTTACATCCGTTGATTACAACATGGATTCGGAATCCAACACCCTGGCAGGCTGTCGCACCATGCCAGCCACCAGAGGTTTATCGCACAGTTTCAACGACACGGACGCACAGCATATCCTGTTCGAGGACACAGATGACGACACAGCAACCGACATACCGCTTGATGACATATTCAATCAACTATTCCATCTTAAAAAGCGGGAGGTAGATTACCAGTTGCATGGATCTTCTTTATCCAAATATTTCAGACAACACATGATCCCGCGGGGGTTTCGAGTTAGAAACATCCCCACAATTGGACGGTATAATCCGGACTTTTGTACTAAGTGGGTCGGAACCCTTAATAAATGTAGCATGGACCTCATGCTCCTCGTCATTGAGGAGTCTAAGAGGGAAATGGTACTGGTCAAAGAAAAAATCGACAAATTGGAGACACTACATAAAGTTCCTGAACTACAATCCTCTAACCCTGACTGGCACCGCAACCTAACCACCAAAATTGAGAATTACAAAAAAGACCTGCTGAAATTCAAGGCAGGCAAGTTCAACACTGTATCTCGGGATTACGAGGACAATAAAGTGTATAGGTGGCTAATGGGGGGTGAACCAGGCCCACAAAACTATAGGTCCGGCACACAAGGCTATCGTCGGAGAAGAGAAAATAGAGCTCGAGAGACGGCCACATCCAACTCGGATAGTGACTTCAGAGTCCAGGAGTCGGATGATCCAAGCCGCAGAACCCAGGTCCCTTTAGAGCCAACATCCTCCACAATCCCAAAAGGTCGGCCACCCGCCGGAGCGGCCAAAACCAGAGGGCAAAGAGAGCTCAAAGCCCTGCTGAGGAGCTAATCTACAATTTGTCGTCACATACCCTAACAGCTGCCGAGGAATCAGTCCTCAGAAAAGGTTTATCGTTCATCCCCACAAATCCCCACAACGAGCTGCAATGGCAAATAGATCGCCACAGATTTGACCGTAACCTACGTCTAAAGGAACATTTCCAATATCAGGATCCATTAGAAACATCAAACTCCGTCCAACAATTTATACAATCCAGGAGCAAATCCAAGTTTGATCCCCCATCAACTAACACGTCACTACCCACCTTCTCGAGATTAGTGGATGCCTCAGTATCCAAATATAATGCGGCCATGCCTAACATTAGGTACAATTTATCCCGTGATGAACGCACAGCCCTTAAAAATTTGTCTGGTTACCGACACATAGTCATCAGGTCGGCGGACAAGGGCGGAGCAATAGTCGTCCAAAATTTGGGCGACTACAAGGAAGAAATCATGCAGCAACTTAATAACCCGGAGGTCTACGTTAAATTATCCACAGATCCAACCAATAACTACAAGCGGGAATTGGATGCTATATTGTCTGAGGCATGTCAGCACAATTTACTACATAAAGATCTTGCAAAAGCCTTAATTCAAAATTTTCCAGTTACCCCGGTCATTTACACAGTACCAAAGTTGCACAAGAACCCCATAAAACCACCGGGCCGCCCCATCATTTCTGCCAATAATTCTCTGTTTCAGCCAATATCAAAACTTCTGGACATTATACTTCAGCCCCATGTACAACTTCAACCGACCTATGTTAAGGACACTACAGATTTTCTGCTCCGCCTCAAGCAAATAAGCTCCATACCAGTTGGTACAGTTTTAGTAACTCTTGATGTCTGCAGTCTTTACACCGCAATTCCCCAAACATCTGGGGTAGCAGCGGTAGCTGATTTTCTTCGAACCAACAATATTGACGATATGGATCATGCCTTATTTCTAAAGCTTCTCACTCTTACTTTAGAAAGAAATTACTTCTTATTTAATGGCGAATTGTACCAGCAAAAGTCCGGGTGTGCAATGGGCAGCCCGGTCGCTCCGAGCCTCGCAAATATTTTTATGTTTGCGGAGGAACGAGAAAAATTTCTACAGGTTGATCACATCTCACAGCATATTCTGTTATATTGTCGTTTCATCGATGACTTGTTTTGTCTGTGGTCAGGTCCCATCACCACATTGGAAAATCATATAATAGCCATCAATAACAGCAGCAGCCCAATTAAATACACCTATAACATCCAGTCAGAAAAAATTGAGTATCTGGATGTGCAGGTTAGTCTATTGAATGGGGAGCTACAAACATCTGTATATTCAAAGCCCACCGATCGTAACACCCTGCTGCTTGGGTCCAGTCATCACCCCAACCCTTTGAAAAAAGGCCTCCCAAAATCGCAACTGATGCGAGTGGCCAGAATATCCAGCACACAGGCTATGGCGGTGGAAAGCACCAACAAGGTGGTGGATAAATTTGTGGCTAGAGGGTACGGACTCAAATTATTAAAACAACTTCAGCTAGAAGTCTTGGCCATACCACGAGAGACATTGCTACAACCTAAGATCAGAAACCAACATGATGTAGTACCATGGAAACAACAGTTTTCATTGTCCAGCCCAGTGGTACAGCGAGCCACTACTGCTCTATGGCCCATAATAAAAACGGACGGATCCTTGCCTGGATTGAAGAATAAAAGACCCATGGCCTGCTATACTAGGGGCCACAATATTAAAGATAGTGTGGTTCACACAGACATCACAGGTTTCGATGCTTTACCTCCAGCATCCAACTTTCTGACAAAAGACCCAGGTTGCTACAAGTGCTTAAATTGCATCACTTGCAAAAATCTAGTAGCCTGTAAATCATTTTCTCATCCTAGTAATAACACCAACTTCCGGATCAAGTATATACTAACTTGTACGACCACTCACGTGGTTTATCTTTTATTTTGCCCCTGCAAATTACATTATGTGGGGAAGACCATCCGAACCATCAGGGACCGGATGGCCCTTCATAGATCGTCCATAAACAACGCTATTAAAAATAAGACTGCTGACCAACCAGTTGCACGCCATTTCTTGGATGCGGGCCACACCATCAAGGACCTAAAATTCATCTTGATTGATCATATACCCCCATTTCGACGGGGGGGAGACCGGGATGGTGCTCTGCTCAAACTTGAAGCACGATGGATATATAAACTAAATACGTGCAAACCGCATGGATTGAATGAGAGGTTTAACTGGAGTATATTGTTCTAGTGCCCTATGTATCATTCATGTTTCCTTTCAGGTCAGAAATATGCAGTTTGTTTTCGGTCATGTAGCGTTCTGTCATGATTATTCATAGTCAATACTAGCAGGCTCTCACTCCGTGTGAGTTGTCAGCCTGTCATGTTCATTAACGGCATGTTCACAGTTAATACCAGCAGGCTCTCACTCCGTGTGATTTGTCAGCCTGTCATGTTCACGGACGGCAGCTCAGTGCGGTAGCTGCTCATCTGTGTTATCTCAGTGTATGCAGCGTCTTGTCAGGAATGTTTTCAGCGTGTGTGATCTGGCCATTGTGACCAGCCTTTCACACACAGCGGACTGTCAGCCTTGAACAGCCGCTTGTACTATGTATTTCATTCATGATTTGTGTTTGTTGTCATCCACAGGATGACGTCCGGCGGCTGGGGGCGTTGGCTTGATTGGTTGCCCGGCAACGGGAGCAGGAAGCCGGCGTCATGCACGCTGAGTCACCCCCGTGTTGGGGGAGGAGTGGAGTGCACCCAGCCGCCGGGCGGACGCTGCCAGCCATGTAAGTTATATATTGTGTTTTTTTGTATGTTGTTTTGCTTATTCACATGCACATCGTGTCTTGAGAAAAGTGTCTGTGTGACATTGAAACGTCGACTGCTTCGGCAGCGATGAGCATGCATTGATTTTTTGTTTCACCCATAAAATTTAACTATTTGAAAGACCCCAGGAGTGACGCCTGTTTTTCCTATTCTATATATATATATATATATATATATATATATATATATATATATATATATATATATATATATATATATATATATATATATATATAATGAAAAAAGGCAAGATGGCACTCACTTGTAGGGAGTTCAGTCGGTGCAGGGTCCAGAAATGTTACTATAGAATCACACTCACCCCATCCACAGCAGCAAACGGAGCAAGATAAACGGATCAGCACTCAGTAATTGGTGAAGAAAGTAAAGTGTATTTACATTACACGCATGTTATAACAAACAGTGCAGACAGCTGTCCCAACAGCTGTTTCAACCGGGGTGTCCCGGTTTTCATCAGAAATTATGAAAACCGGGACACCCCGGTTGAAACAGCTGTTGGGACAGCTGTCTGCACTGTTTGTTATAACATGCGTGTAATGTAAATACACTTTACTTTCTTCACCAATTACTGAGTGCTGATCCGTTTATCTTGCTCCGTTTGCTGCTGTGGATGGGGTGAGTGTGATTATATATATATATATATATATATATATATATATATATATATATATATATATATATATATATATATATAAAGTTGGTGGTGTGTCCTCCACAGAGTAATGCACCGCACGGCACTCCAGTTGGTGAAAAAAAGGCAAATTTATTGTGCAACGGTTTCGGAGCCTAACGCTCCTTCATCAGGCTTACAGCAGGATTCTGCTGTAAGCCTGATGAAGGAGCGTTAGGCTCCGAAACCGTTGCACAATAAATTTGCCTTTTTTTCACCAACTGGAGTGCCGTGCGGTGCATTACTCTGTGGAGGACACACTACCAACTTTATTCAAATCTTGCAAAGGCACCCAGTCCGCCTGCACCAGGAAGCAGGAGTGCCGGATCTACAAACGCATATATATATATATATACCAAAATAATGAAAAAGTGCAATTCTCAGTGCACACCTAATGCTAGGATGGGTATCACCTTGGGGTGTTTCTCAGACACCCAGAAATGTACACAATAGGGAGAAGGTAGGTTCAACCACCACCAGCATAGGATAAATAGACTAATACTTTCCTTCTATGGATATGTTCCTTTTTCCATATACACTTGCATATGTCATATGTTGTCTCTGCTCAACTTGTATTCATTTGTACATGAAAAAAGAGCATATAAATGACAGTGTATACCGTTTTAATCTATTACATAAAAATACATCACACATACATGAACATCAATGAATGGACAATTTGCACACAATAAAAATCCAAAGTATAAAGTGGCAAGTGCATCAGATAGGGAACTTAGAGGTAGTTACCAGATGGCCAGTGAACCATAAGTTAATATAGTTCAAAGTGAGCATGCAAAATGATACCACAATCGCCCGGGCACAATCAGGATCATGCGCTGCTTAAGGATAACCGTCCTCCAGTCCAGTCCAATGTCCCTGCCCACCGGGACTACCTCTAAGTTCCCTATCTGATGCACTTGCCACTTTATACTTTGGATTTTTATTGTGTGCAAATTGTCCATTCATTGATGTTCATGTATGTGTGATGTATTTTTATGTAATAGATTAAAACGGTATACACTATGGCATATATATATATATATATATATATATATATATATATATATATATATATATATATATATATATATATATAGTAGAATGGTGGGGCGGCACTCCAACAAATTAGCTGTGTCTCTGTCTGATTAAAGCGGTGCCCTCCGTGAAAAAACCTGAGAGGACCTCAGGACGTATAGGACTGTGTGGCAGCGGCACTCGACTTTTAGGAAGAAATAATGACCAGGAGCCTGGATAAATTCCCCAACGTTTCGAGACCTATCTGCACCTTGATAAAGAGGCACACAGCCTCGAAACGTTGGGGAATTTATCCAGGCTCCTGGTCATTATTTCTTCCTAAAAGTCGAGTGCCGCTGCCACACAGTCCTATATATATATATATATATATATATATATATATATATATATATATATATATATATATATATATATATATATGAATGAACAAGTGTGGAATGGCGCACTTCTCAATTTCAGTCCATAATATATTAACAATGTCCATAACTTGGTGTTATTCTCTTTATTAAAAGTCTTTTTAGACAAAACGTGCTGTTTTCACCACGACGCGTTTCGCCCAGCAAGGGGCTTCCTCAGGGTTATCAGCTTTATAGAATAACATTGTGGTAAAACTACAAACAGGGTGGAAAGTGTGTGTGATTCTTTCCTCTAAGCCGAAAGAGAAGGGCACCCAGCCTATGCTACTGTCTCCAATCGGTTGATAAATGGACCGAAATGGCCCCGCCTCTGGTAGTAAGATTTGTTTTGGGGTAATAAATGTGGGTATTCAAGTGGATCGCCCATACAATTGGTCACCTGGATAAGTGTTCACATGTCTGGCTCAGCAAGATTCTTGCTAAGCCAGATTTCTCTGGAACCAAACAGCCCAGTTTCACAGGACCAAAATCATTCAAAGCCAACTCAAAAGTTCTTCAATATGCTACTGGTCTCATGTAAATGGCTCAGTTGGTTCCGAAGATATAGCTGGTTGGTTAAAGGGGGGTAGGGAGAGGGGAGTGGTTGTCTCTCCCCCTCACACCAGAAAATGCAGGGACTAGGCTTGTGTATAAGGGGTCAGCCTGGGAATGTCCCTGCATGATCCTGGGACCATATTCCCGGTTAAATCCCTTCATTTTCTGTTGTAAAAGGGGTATTATTTCAAACAGCCGTGACCTGCAGTGCTCTGAATACAGCCGGGCAGCCCCCTGCTCTCTGCCCAGCTTCCGCTCCAATTCTTCTCCCCGCTTTCACCTCAGCCCGCCCCCTCTTTAATCATGTAGTGCCGGCGTCACGCACAACAACAGCACGCACAATATTTCAACTGTCCACTCGGCTAGAGGGGACAACAGGAGGGGAGTGGGAGCGTGCTCTGCGCAGCGCTCTAGACCGCTCTCCATCTTTCCCTGCAGCAGCAGCGAAGGCTCATATAAAAATTTACAGTAAGTGGCACTTTTGGGGGCATTGCTTAAGGGACGCTACAAGTGGCGGTATGTGGGGGCATTACGCATAATGTGTGGCTTAATGTGTAAGGGGCATTACGGTGTGCAGCATCATGTGTAAGGGGCATTGTGTGTGCAGCATCATGTGTAAGGGGCATTATGTGTGCAGCATCATGTGTAAGGGGCATTATGTGTGCAGCATCATGTGTTATGGGTACTATGGTGCGCGGCATCATGTGTAATGGGTACTATGGTGCGCGGCATAATGTGTAATGGGTACTGTGGTGTGCGGCATCATGTGTAATGGGTTCTATGGTGTGCGGCATCATGTGTAATGGGTTCTATGGTGTGCGGCATCATGTGTAATGGGTACTATGGTGCCATCAAGCAAGAACCCCCTAGAAATGAGCACGTAGGTAAGCAGCACTTATGTGGCAAAATTGTAATGGGCATTACAGGTTTGTTATATAGTATGTAATGGGCATCATGATGTGTGGCACAATATGTATGGTGTGTGGCCTTATGTGTAATTGGCATTACGGCGTGTGCCTTTATGTGTAATGGGTATTACGGAGTTTGCTAAAATGTGTAATGGGCAGTCTAGGCAGTGGTGCTTTTGTCAACTGACTATACCGGGGAACGGACTTACGGATTTTTGGTATTTTATGGTTTTGAATACGTTATGTCCACATGTCTATACCGCTCTACCTTTTTATGCGTTCGTCTGCTACGGGTAGCTATGTGGTTGTGTACCTATCCTAATTATACAGCAGTGACAACCATCCTGCTCATCCTACTATTTGAGTGTGTAACATGTGTGTATACTTTTCCATATGCCTGTAAATATCCTATTCTAGCTACCACATACTGTAACCCCTGAAAGTACCTACTGTTACGCTGCACCTTTACTGCCTACATAAGTATTGTTTATTTGGTCTGTCTTTTTTCTTTTGAAAATCAATAAAAATCACTTTATTTAAAAAAAAAATGTGTAATGGGCATTACTGGTCTAAAGTGTAATACCACACCCCTTTTTGTGATGCCACGCCTCCTTCCCATGAGGCCACGCCACCTTTTGTTGTGTGGCTATGCCGCGCAAAGGTCCCCCTACTATTATGTCTAGATCTGGGACCACTCATTACCATAATACTAGATTCGCCTATGGGCAGGGCTATATGGGTGGAGGGCAGAGTTACATGGACGGAGCTGGCTGAGCGAATGGAAGGAGAGGATGAGCTGCAAGAATGAGGTAAATTATGTGTGAGAGAGACTACTAATGTCAGCAACTGGTACTTGGTGTGGGTGTTACGTGTAAGCAGCACTACTACTGTCAGCAACTGGTAACGTGTGGGCGTTACGTGTAAGCAGCACTACTACTGTTGGCTACTGGAGTGTGCATTACATTTAAGCAGCGCTAATACTGTTGGCAAATACAGTGAGCGTTACAAGTAAGCAGTATATGCGTGGCAGTGACTTAAGCAATATTGATCTGTAGTCGCTGCCCGGTCTGGTGGCTCCAGTGGAGCTTGTGCTCCAGGAGCCCAGGTAGAGAGAGGGCATGCTGGCGGACCTGGCACCAGGGAGAACTGGAGTATCACCAGGCTCAGGGAGAACTTCAGCGGCTGCCGGAAACACCTGTAGCGGCACCCTGGAGAGAACAATTTAGCAGTGGCCGGGGAGAGCACAAATGCAGCAGTGGCTGAAGTGGTGGAAACCTGCAGTGGCACCGGGTGGAGAGAGATACGTACGGTGCCACCGGCACATAGAGATGGAGACTCGTAGGGGTGCCAGGGAGCAAGAGAGCACGCCTCAGGAGAGCCATGCCCCGGTGAATGGGAAGCCACCTATGGTGGTATAAAGAAACCTGCCTCCTCTTCCTAGCCTCTTCTCTTCCCCTATCACCTCATTCCCTTTTGCACCATCATTTCACCCACATCACCTTACACCCTCCCACCTCACCCCCTCTCATCCACTGTTACATCCCCCCTCTCACTGCTGTCACCTCACCCGCCATCAACTCACACCCTCTCACCCCTCCATCACCTCACCCCCCGTCGCCACACCCACTTTGGCCGGCTCATCACCACACCCACTCTTTCCCCCGTGTCAACTCATCTCCCACCTGTCCCGCCATCACCTCACCCACCGTCACCTCCCACCCTCGATTTTAGCAGATATCTTTAGTCTATCATATCAAAATCGTTCAATATGTATGCACAATATCTTTCATGATCAGCTCAAGGGAAATCGTTCACCAATATCTTTCATATCTTCTAGTGTGTATGAGGCATTACATTAAGTGCAGGGGTCACTTTCAAGCCAACAGTATTCGGTCATGAGACTTAAGTAAGTTGATATACAGTATAAAGCTTTGATTTGAATGTTGGGTTAACCCTAATATTATATATACACAGTATATTCTTAACCTGCCATACTCAATTGTGAAGTAGAAAATAAAATGGAGACCAAATCTGAAATACTGTGCAATAAAAAATTCTCAAAGAAGTTCTTCTATGCATTAACAGCTGGAGAGCACACGGAGGGAAATGTGACAATTTCTATGATAATCCAGTGATGTGTTATTTTAGAACGAAGATGACATGTCACCTTTATAATGAGGAAAGTTTTAAAAAAAAAGACAAAGGCCAGTCTGACCATAGTCTGCTTCCCTCTTATGGCTGGAGAGTAAACACTGCAATATCACTTAGTTTTCAGATCAGATTGTTACAGAGGGCCAGATGTACTAAGCTTGAAAAGTGATAAAATGGAGAGTGATAAATTACTAGCCAATCAGCTCCGAACTGTCATGTCACAGGCTGAAAAATGTTTGAAAAATGGCTGTTAGGAGCTGATTGGTTGGTGGTTTACCACTCTCCATTTGATCACTTTTTAAGGGTTAGTACATCTCACCCACAGAGAGTACACAACTCCGGAACCAACTGTCATTCACAATCGAGGAGCACTGCACCACATTCATAAGTCCTGACAAGCCAATGTGGTGAAACAATTGTGGTACAGACATCATTAGAGAAAAAATCTTTAGGAAAATTTATCACTCATATAAGAATAATGGGGGTTATTCAGACCTGAATCACTATGTAATTAAAAGATCAGAAGTATGTCATGCCTAATAGCTGGGTTCGACTTGGTTCAGCATGGAGTGCTCAAGCTGTGGGTATGTGAACAAAGCTTGGTGGTTTGATCCAGCTCAGGAATATTAGCGGGAGCCAAAATGGAAATAGAATATTAGAAGGAGGCAGAATGGTACGAGAATAATACAGGGAGCTGTACTGGAACCAGGCAGATGTCACAGAGAGTAAGTCAGTTAATTACCAGACTAGGGGGTAGATGTATGAAGCAATGATAAAGGAGGAGAAGTGATAAAGTGCCAGGTACCTTATCACTGGCCAATCAGCTCCTGACTGTTAAGATACAAGATGGGTTTAAAAAGGAACAGCTAGGAGCTGATTGGCCGGTGATAAAGTAGCAGGCACTTTATCACTTCTCCTCTCTTGTCACTGCTTCATAAATATACCCCTGAGTCTGGAGAATGGAGCACAGTGGGGCAGGTTACAAAAGCAGGACTGATAACAGCGAGCACAGTACTAAGTAGTCTCCTTAGTAGAAGTATACACAAACTTGGTCTCCTATTCCCCCCTCACGATGTTACACAGCGATGACGTGTGATATGTTTAAACACACGCCCACTTATCACATCGAGTGGGAAGGATCAGGAGAACCAGAATCGGGCGCACAATATCTAGCAGAATTTCTCAAATTGAAATAAAAATTGTGACCACTGCTGCTCTCAATTGGGGAGTTTCTGCAATACCCCAAAAAATGTAAATAAATTATCAGGGAATATTTAAAGAGCGCATATGTGACACCAATGTTCTAGTAAAAAAATATTTTTTATTATTATTAATATTCTCACACCGGTATGGTGGATATAAAGATTAATGCATACATAAAGATTAACGCGTTTCTCCGACTCCAAGCTGTGTCGGTTTCCTCAGCTTCTGAAACGCGTCAAGACATCCCCTCTGACAGGCATTGTCACCTGTGGAAAGACGTGGACTCCGCTATTGTAGCGTGGCTGTGTGCTAAAGGAACAGACTCCAGTGTTGATCCGCAAAGACTGCAGCGGTGACGGGCGTACACATTTTGCAAGTGAACACTGGCTCCCTTCCATACGTGTTCTACAAGGAGCCTCTACGTGGCCGTAAGTCTGCTCTCATGAGCGTCTGTCCCCAGCATTAATATTCCTGCAGCTGTGCATAGACAGCTCATGAGTGCAGGAATATTATTCCTTAATACTGCATTCAGGCTTTGTAAGGAGCAGCACATTTTACTTCTATGTCAACCTGCCCAAAATCCCGCAGTTAGAACTGGTTATCCGGAGCACTAACTAAACATCTTCTAACCCTGCTGTGGGTCAATTGAAAATCGCCAGACACAGCACTAAAAAATCTACCCAACATTGTTCGACTCTGGGCGGTATTCAATGTGGATTTTGGCGATGTGCAGCGAATCCTGTTTAGGATTCGCTGCACATTCGCCACTGGCCGCCGCGTTCCGGAGCCTCGCCGGCTTCGGTATTCAACGAGTCAGGGGCTCGCTGCCCCTGACTGGCGAATTTGAGCTCCTGCGGTGAACGCCTGAGGACGGTGGCAGGCAGGGAGATGGAAGTCTCCCTGCCTGCCCCAGAACGTTTGTGGGGGGGAGGTGGGCTCCCCGGGTGCCAGGCAGCACAGGCTGCCCCCCGTGGGTGCCAGCAGGGGACCGCGTATATTCACTACACCCGATCATGAATAAGTAATGATCAGGTGAAGTGAATATATGAATATCTAATGAGCGGCTCGGCTCCGGCCCACTGCTGGCTGCTCTGTGTAAAAAAAAAAAAAATAATAATAATAATTTTTTTTTTATTAAATATATATTCATGTGCTTACAGCATGCCCCTCCTCAGAATAAAATTCCAGATTATTTGACACCAATTGTAAAAAACAAAACACTTTATTTTAAAAGTTCACATTCCACTTCACCATAAAAAGATAACGATTGCTACTCGGTGAATCATGGCGAAAAAAACCTTGAAATGTATTCGCCATCTGGTCATTGAATAGGATGATTCACCGTTTTAGTCAGAAATTCGCCTTACAGCACAAAATCGCCATAAAAACCTGGCGAATCATCCTCATTGAATACCGCCCTCTGACTTTACCAACCAACAATAAATCCTGTTAAAACAGCCCTGGGACATGGGTAAATAGGAAGTATAATAAAACGAATCAGAGACTGAATTGGAAGTTGGTTTAAGATCACCAGCCCTTGGATAATGTTCTATTAGATTTTTTCCAACTAAGCACCGATTGGAGAGACTTTTTATTGGGTCCAATTATTTATATATGCTGCAAAAAGTTAGGCTAACTAGCCTAAGAAATAATTGGGTGTCCACGTCTTTTTATGCCTTTTTTTGTATTGATTTCTATTATTGTATGTGCAGTTTATTGAGTGTATTTTAAATGTATGCATTCATCTTTATGTCCACCATACAGGTGTGAGAATATTAATAATAATAACAAATATTTTTTTACTAGAACATTGGTGTCACATATGCGCTCTTTAAATATTCCCTGATATTTTATTTACATCCTTAGTAGAAGTGACATTGTATTGGTAAATAAGTCCTGGCAGGTGGTCCAATTTTTAGCACTGAGTGGTAGCAGATTGGACGTTACGATCAGTTGGTCTTGAAGCAGCATCCGGATTGGCCAAGGAAAGTCAGCCGATTAAATCCAAGATGGCAGCGCCCATGCCGGTCTTTTTGCTGGTACACCGGCATTCGGGACAGACCGCATAATCAGACATGAACTTCCATGTCAAGCAGGGATCACTGTGCAGGAACAGCATTGAAGGACACCTTTGCCAGTGATGGGAAATGTGCAACAGGAACGGATCTCTGTGTTAGCCGGGAAAGACCCTTCAGAGGTACAGTAGGAAACTCAGTTTAAGTCTCTGGGGCGTGAAAGTACCTCCCTTCCGCTTTCAGAGGTGGCCACAGGACACCACTTAGGATTTAGTGGAAACTGAATATGGAATGCACAGATCAAGTTTGGAGCATTCACATTGGAAATATCAGCCCAAGAATGTTCCTCCAGACGGTAGCATTTCCAATTGATTTAATACTGTAATGATTTACCCCCCAAGCAGATTTGGGAATGGAAACTCTTGGCATCATTGAACTCTATTCCACAAAGATCGTTGACCTTTGAGGCTTTAGGAAAATGGAATGAAACCGGTTTAAAACTAGAGGTTTCAATAATGAAATATGGAAAGAGTTTGGTACTCTCATGAATGGAGAAGAGTTTGATCTGTCGCTGAAAGAAGCTGACACTCAGGAACTCTGGGGTGGAATTCATAAAGAGCAAAGAATGGAGTAGTGATAGAAATGTAAAGCAGATTATTATAGCCCAACCCCAAACATGGTAGTATGGAATTTCATTTGAAGTGATGAGCACAAGGAACGTCAGAACTTCGAGACGAATGGCACTATTAATGCCGAAATTAACTCAAATAGTAGATCATGAAGTCTGAAAATGTATTGCACAGAGTTGAGCCAACTTCGAAGTGGACAGAGTGTGCCATTTTGGTTATCCAATCAACAACCACCTAGACGGTATTATATTTGTTTGAAGTTTGGAGATCATTGATTAAGTTCATGGATAAATGGATCCAAAGTTGGAAATTGGCAAGGAACTTATGTTGACCACATTTAGCACAAGAAGCAATAATTTCTTAGACATCCTGTTTAAAAGAAGGCCACCAACATGTGTGTCACGGATAGCCACAATATGTGAATATACAGTACAGATATAGTACAGTTATTTGTCCATTTAGGTCTGTCTACAAATGTTTAACCTTTTTGCAGGTTTCCAGTGGCTGATCACTACATGGTATGTTGTTATTCCAACTTTCCTGAGGGTAAAGAAAAAATCTATTCATCTTAAACCGTAACATGTACTGTGCTCATTAAAATCCAGCAATAATGATAATAATGATCGTAGAAATACAGAACGCCATTGTGTTTTTTTTAGTAAATATTATGCATTGACTACCGTATCAAGCCATTAAACAAAGTGGGAAACTTGAGTACAATAGAGATATCTGCGGCTGTATTTCTTAGACTGTAGCAATAGACAATAAAAATCAATTTATTCTAAAAAGAAAACAGAATTTTCACTCGTAGGAATAAACAAATTTCAATTGGAAGCTTAAATCATAACAAAGTACAGAGAACAGAGAAACATTTGTCATCTAGTTGCTTTTGAACTGATAAATAATAGTGGACAAAGACAGTGAGACAAATGCTGGTACATTTTGAATACATTTGCTGCTTGTAGTTCAAGAGTGCAAAATATAAGCTATTACCTCAATAATGCCCAACAGTAAAATGACAGGCTCCATAATAACAGAGCTCCGGTTGAATGAATAGGTTCTATTTGCTCTTCTGGATGACTATTAGTAAATACATGCAAATGTAGTGTTTCAATTGCTTGGCTGAGATTTTTGCTGTATTTGTGATATCAATTGGCTAATTACTCTGTAGCTGTGTTTTAACAGACAAAAGAAAAGTAACATCATGGCACTAATTTTATTGAAATTTTAAATAGTTTTTGCTTATTGCAGGGCTTGACAATTTTTTTTTAAATTTAGGAGCCAGGATGAAAGTGTTGGAGCTAGACAAATAAGTGCCACTTACCTACATGCTTGTTGCTATGGGTTTCTTTTTGCCAGGGGTTGCATGCTCCTTGACACACGAATTACCCCTCCTCCTCCCCACCATTACCATAAGCGGTAATGGCAACAGCCGGGCAGAGAGGTGGACAACCCACGGAGCCCACCAACCTACCAGAGCAGGTCCGCGGCTATTTAAAAATGCGAGCCACTCGGAGCTTGCTGTCCGTCAGCCATTCAGGGGCTACCACCGCCGCACCCAAAACATCTCCATAATGTGGAACTTCTCTTTGTATCTGCAAAGTCATCTTCCAATCACTGCTTAAGAACTCCCAATACATTTCACACACTCTATGTCTCAATAGCAGCTGCGAGTTCATGCATACACACATTGTAACACATGCCCCATACAAGTTTTTAGAGATTTTCAAACAATATCAAGAAAAGGCTCAACTCCATAAACAATCGGAACTGTATGTGAATTCGAATCATGGCCTTACTGTTAAAGAAGGCCATCCCAAAAGTAGATGTATTAAGCCATTGGAGACTGATAACATGGAGGGACAAAGTACCAACCAATTTGCGCCTAACTGCCATGTTACATACTGTATCTGAAATACGAGTTAAAGCTGGTTGGCTGGTACTCTATCTCTACTTTTTCAGTATTCAAGACTTAAGTACATATATTCCATAAACCCTTAAGTCTTGGAGGGAGATAATGTGGAGAAAAATCAGTTCCTAACTGCCATGTTACAGGCTGTGTTTGAAAAATGACGGGCTGGTTGGTACTTTATATCCATCCACTTTAACGCTTCAGAAAGGCTTACTATAAAGACCCCTTATACCCCTTTCCCATCGCACTTTTAAAACGGTATATTGACGATTTTTTTCCATTTTAAAACGTTTAAGGCTGCAATGTGAAAGTGCCAGAGTTGATTTACCGGTTAAAGTTAACCGGTATTTTAACACGGTTAAAAAGCAGAGTCCTACACGTTTTAAAGCCGTTTTTTTGGCAGTTTGAACAGCTCTATTTCAATGGCTTGAAACGTGTCCCTTGGGGGTTAAACGGGTTGAATGTTTGAATGGTATTAAATGATTTTTAAAACGGTTTTCCCCTGCAATGTGAAAGGTCTCAAGGCTCAGACCCGTTTTAAAGTCCCATTTAAGAATACTGTGTCATTACCCATTTCTGCAATGTGAAAGCAGTATTAGTTAGTAGATCTTCCCCACAATGTTTTTGCTTTTTTTTTTTTACAGAACAAACTGTTCTTTTTGTATAATAATAATAATAATAATAATAATAATAATAATAATAATAATAATAACAATTAGAATGCTTTTTATTGTCTGCCACACAGATAATAGCTTTAAAGTCCAAATGAAAATGTATCTACTATGATATGACTTATTTTTATTTGGAAAGAAAAATGCTGACCAGAGTCATATTATATATAGTCAACCGTGCTGTACAAATCAATACAAAATTGAAGACTCTGCAGAAATAGAATTAATATGATCACAGAAATCCAATATTTACAGCGTTATCTCTCCATAACACACACACATATATATTATATGTATATATGAATCTGTAAAACAGCAAATAAATGTCCCTTGTATAAAAGAGCAGAGACACTTGTCTACTTAAGCCTTTCTGTGATTGGCGGTGTGAATCGCAGAGGTCTGGGGATATAAGGAATCTGTCCCCAAGCCCCTTCCTATAACAAATAGCATTTAATACTGAAAAGGTTTTCTGATATGTTATTGCAAACAAATGCTTCCTATTGATTAAATGTTTCATTTCATTCCCTACTGAGATTAAGGATAATGTACACCACTTTTACAGGCTAGGAGGATGTTCATTACAGTCAGTCAAGTGTATCAAGTTGCCTATTGCTGTTCTGTATGGTAAAATAGCCAAGTTGCCAATCTAAAATTATGGTTAAATAACAAAAAAAAAACTTCTGACTGTTAATGTGTTCAATAAATTGACCGATACTTGTTTCCTAGCACGGCGCCCATCGCATATCATACTTAGTAGTGTGCGATGCGATGCGATATTCATGTTAAATTAACAGGAGTGCTTGTACAATGAAATATCGCATAGCATCGCATGCCAGCAAATGGCATGCGATGCGATTTTTAATTATACAATGTTAAATGCACCCCCATTGTCAACGCCACCCCCACTATCAACACCAACCCGCAGCTAGGGGCGGCGGTACGCGTCCTCCGACCTTTTGATACCCCCACTGATTTTAGATAGTGTGGCAAATGCAGCGAGCCCAAAGCATGGCGAGCGCAGCGAGCAGCGAGGGGACAAGGAATACATGTAAAGTAATCCGTGGGGCTCGCCACACTTCGGGCTCGGTGGCTCGTTGCGCTTGCCACACTATCTAAACTCGACTCCACGCCGACGTGGATAGTGGGGGTATGAAAAGGTCGGAGGGCGCGTACCGCCGACACTTGCCACGCTTCGGGTTGGCGTTGATCGTGGGGGTGGCGTTGCCAATGGGGGTGCATTTAACATTGAAAGCACCCATCAGGGTGCTTTTAGAATTAAAAATTGAATCGCATGCCGCTATATTGCATGCAATGCCATTGTATAAGTTGTACTACGATCAAAATATTGGGCGCCGTGCTAGGAAACAAGTACCACCTGACCTTGAAAACCACAAATTAAATTTTGTGGGGGGGGTTAACAATAAAAATTGAAAAGTAGTTAACTCCGTTCCATAACTAGGTAACATTAAAATATATTTTCTCTTTATAGTATAATTGGTGGCTTGCTGCATACATCTTCTATTTTTTTATACAATAAAGTAATACAGGGTGAGTATCCCTTATCCAAAATGCTCGGGACAAGGAGAATTTTGGATAACGGATTATTCCGTATTTCGGAATATTTTAACATTTCAATGATGTATTTTGAAGTATCTTGCATTTATGCTGTATAAACACATCATCCACATGAAATACATGCAAATGTATTTTATTTGTTCAAAAAACAAGGTTTCAAAACATAAAACAAAGTTTGTGTCCTATCTCAGGCACTGAATTTGAATGCCAAGCAATCATTTTGTTGCTCATATATAGTGCCAGTTACATACCATGTCCTCAGTAGTGCTGTTACATATGTCACTAGTAAGTTTTTAGCAAAAACATTTTTTAACTTTCTGGAATTATGGTTTTCGAAATAATTCGGATAACGGATATTCGTAGAAGGGATACTCAACCTGTAGTATAATTACACTTACCTATAGCACTTTTCACCATACACGCAAGGGGTTCTCGTTGTTGGGGTCTGCTGAGAGACTGGAGATGTTCCTGGAAGGAGGTCTCCATTACCAGTTGCTTCAGCATTGGAAGGCAGGTGGTGCTTAGATGGTATGGTCATACCACTTGGTTGAACAGCTGGTGATAAGTCAGGAGTGTCACAAATGTCTGCTTCCAGGTCTTCCTCCTCTCTGTCTATCACACTAAACTTATGTGAGCTTCCCAAGTCCGTTCTTTCATGCAAACTGCCAGATGATGTTCCAGGGGAGACCTTCGAAAATACAATAGCTACAGTAAGTATATAAGATCCACACTGCAAATCTGGACAGTCCACATTATGTCCACATTATGTGTATTGCAGTACTATACAACTACATGTGACATAGATCTAACAACTCTGGAGAGAAATAAAGAGTAAAATGTGGGGAAATATTATTTCACAAAATATCTATTGTTACATGACCACACCAACACAAATCAGCATTGTAGTTCAATTATGTACATCCCATTCTCTTATTTTAAACATAATATACATAACTACATCATACTTGCCTACTCTGAAAACTAGTTTCAGGGAGATTATAGTTGGTAGTAGAGTTTTGCACAGGGCTCCGTTGAGGGGGCGTGTCATGCTCCACCCAAAGGGTGTGTCTAGTTCAATATATGGAGAGATTGTGAATGTGGCACCTAGAAGTATTGGTGTGTACTGCTACATCTGAGAGGAATCTTTATAAATGAATTACAGTAGATCCAAATGTAGATGAGCCCCAAAGCAGTTAGTAAGAGATACTATACATGCTAAATAAAAGTCTCTGATACCTGTCAGGGATCTTTCATCCATTGTGGTTCCATATAAATGGCCACAAGACATGCATGTAGCCAAAGGGATCATTGTGTTTTATCACCAATGCTGGGAAATGGCACTGATTCAATATAAATGTTTCTCTCACATACATTACTATTTGTACTAACAGCAGCATGTGTGCGCGCACAGCTCCCGGTACTAGCTGCCTGCTTTTCATTGTGTGTTGGGGCATAAAGTGTCCAGCTATCTCTCCTCTTCTATTCTGTATGTGTAGATATTAATATCTATATATAGATATACAGTGGGGATTGAAAGTTTGGGCACCCCAGGCAAAAATTAATTTTAAGGTGCAAAAAGAAGCCAAGGATAAAGATTGAAAAACCTCCAAAAAGGCATCAAATTACAGATTAGACATTCTTATAACATGTCAAGAAAAGTTTGATTTTATTTCCATCATTTACACTTTCAAAATAGCAGGAAAAAAAATTGCGTCTGCAAAAGTTTGGGCACCCTGCAGAGTTTATAGCATGAACCACCCCCTTTGGACAGCTGAGACCTGGCAGTGTCATGGATTGTTCTCAATCATCATCTGGAAAGACCAGGTGATGTTAATCTCAAAGGTTTTAAAAGCCCAGACTCATCTGACCTTGCCCCAACAATCAGCACCTTGGGATCCTCTAAGCAGTTGTGTAGAACACTGAAATTGAGAATAGTTGACGCTCAAAAAGCAAGATAAGAAGATAGGAAAGCGTTATCAGATGCCCATAACCTCTGTTCGGAACGTAATTAAGAAATGGCAGTCATCAGGAACAGTGGAAGTTAAAGCAAGATCTGGAAGACCAAGAAAAATATCAGACAGAACAGCTGGCAGGATTGTGAGAAAAGCAAGTCAAAATCCACGTTTGACTGCACAATTCCGCCAGGAAGATCTGGCAGACACTGGAGTTGTGGTACACTATTCCACTATAAAGAAATACTTGTACAAATATGGTCTTCATGGACGAGTCATCAGAAGAAAACCTCTTCTATGTCCTGACCACAAAATTCAGGGTTTGAAGTTTGCAAATGAACATATAGACAAGCCTGATGCATTTTGGAATCAAGTTCTGTGGACCGATGAGGTTAAAATATAACTTTTTGGCCGGAATGAGCAAAGGTACATTTGGAGAAGGAAGGGCACAGAATTGAATGAAAAGAACCTCTGTCCAACTGTTAAGCATGGGGGTGGATCAATCATGCTTTGGGGTTGTTTTGCAGCCAGTGGCACAGGGAACATTTCACAAGTAGAATGAAAAATGGATTCAATAAGATTCCAGCAAATTTTGGACGCTAACTTGAAAAAGCTGAAGTTAAAGAGAGGCTGGCTTCAACAAATGGATAATGATCCTAAAACACACCTCAAAATCCACGGTGGATTACATTAAGAGGCATAAAGGGAAGGTTTTGCCATGGCCTTCACAATCTCCTGACCTCAACATAATTCAAAATCTATGGATAGACCTTAAAAGAGCAGTGCGTCACAGACAGCCCAGGAATCTCAAAGAACAGGAAGACTTTTGTAAGGAAGAATGGGCGAAGATACCTCAAACAAGAATTGAAAGACTCTTAGCTGGCTACAAAAAGCGTTTATAAGCTGTGATACTTGCCATAGGGGGGCAGTACAAGGTATTAACTTTGCAGGGTGCCTGAACTTTTGTAGATGCCATTTTTTGTTTTCTTTTATTTTGAAAGTATTCATGATGGAAATAAAATCAAACTTTTCTTGACATTTTATAAGAATGTCTAATCTGTAATTTGATGCCTTTTGGAGGTTTTTCCATCTTTCCTTGTATATATATATATATACATATATACCAAAGATAGTAATGAAGTCACTCTAAGATTTTTAAACTGCACGGCGGCAGTAATCAATGAAGAGGCAAATAGACACAAGAGTAGTGCAAATCGACGTTTCGGGCGGGTAGCCCTTTATCAAGACATGTCTTGATAAAGGGCTACCCGCCCGAAACGTCGATTTGCACTACTCTTGTGTCTACTTGCCTCTTCATTGATTACTGCCGCCGTGCAGTTTAAAAATCTTAGAGTGACTTCATTACTATCTTTGGTACATTTCCCTCTCGGGACTGAAGAGCACCTAAGTTGTTGCACAATTACTGCTGGAGTGCCGGGACCCCTAATATATATATATATATATATATATATATATATATGGAAGAGGGTTTGATTGGCACTCTCGGCTGATGTATAGTCACGGACCGTGGTGCCTCCACACAGAGGGATAATAATGGCAGTATTCTCCTGGGGCGAGCCTCTAGGAAAAAATGAGTGGCACTCTCCGGATTTTTGTAGACACGTTTATAGTGCAAAATTAATCATTACATAGTCGTCAACGTTTCAAGGCCTCAGCCTTTTCGTCAGGACGGACATAAAGTGCATACAGTGCTGTGCAAAGGAAAGAACAGAATGGTTATGGCATTCTGTTCTTTCCTTTGCACAGCACTGTATGCACTTTATGTCCGTCCTGACGAAAAGGCTGAGGCCTTGAAACGTTGACGACTATGTAATGATTAATTTTGCACTATAAACGTGTCTACAAAAATCCGGAGAGTGCCACTCATTTTTTCCTAGAGGCTCGCCCCAGGAGAATACTGCCACTATATATATATATATATATATATATATATATATATATATATATATATATATAGAGAGAAAAATAAATTACCCTGCCCCAAACCATCCCTTCCACAGCCTATCCTCAACCCTGCCCTCTCCCGCAGCCTTAGCCTAACTGTCCTGGCTAGTGCCTAAACCTGACACCCCCACCCCACCATCTAATCCCTTATCTCCACTATCCGCAGCCTGATCTTAACCAAAAGTGTCTAAACCTAGCCCCCCTCTCCACAGCCTAACTGTAACATTCCCCTCCCCGCATCCAAACCCTAATTCCTACTATGTATTGCACTGATTACATCTATCTGGTGGATATTCATCTATAATCAAGACCTAGAAATCGATTGAGTGTTTCAAAGCATAGTACAGTATGTTTTTCACAGTTACTAATGTGTCATTACTGTGTGCTATAACGTATAGAATGTACTACTTTTGCATGGCATAATGTTATAAATTGCACTACAACTGTGCAGCATAACTTGAATGGGCTCTGCGTGGTGTAAAGTGAATAAGGGGCACTACTGTGCGGTGTAATGTGACTAGAGGCACTACTAATTTGACATAGTGCTTGATTTTTTTTTTCTTTTTGGGGGGGGGGGGGGGGGGGTGCTGTCTATTTTGTCAGTCCAGGGTCCCACATTTTGTAGTGTCAGCCCTGTTATTAAATGGGACACTCATGAAAGATTTCAATCCATGCAGCCCATCAGAAATTTTTCCAGAAATGAAATAATACAAACTATTTTTGCATTTACTGGATAACACTACATAATATAAACTTATTTATCCAAAACACACTGATGATAAAACACTCAATGATTTCCTCTAATGCATCATTTATTTCGCCAAGGCACAATTTCCTGTTGTTATGTAGATGACACGGATATTATTTTGTTGCGTATCTGTTTCTTTTAATATACTGGCGCAATTTTTTGAGTTTATTGGGAAATACATTTTTACAAGCATTACAAACATTCTAATAATTTATTTTAGGATAAATATACACAATAGATTATAAATATATGATGTGATTTTATCTTAGAGTACAGTCAGCATTATAGGGTTAATTTTTTTTTTGTTAGGTGCCAATTAACCTACCAGTATATTTTTATACTGTGGGAGGAAACTGGAGTACACGGAGTAAGCGCGTGCAAACACGGGGGAAAATATACAAACTCCATACAGTTAGGGCCATGGTGGGAATCGAACCCATGACCTCAGTGATGTGAGGCAGTAATGCCTCACGTTACACAATTTGTTGAAGTTTTCATGTTTAGCTTGCTGTGAACAGCTGCTTGGGTCAAGCCAGCTCACTTTCCTTTTAGATAGATCCACACTAGTGCCTTGGGTGTTTTCTTGGTTTACATATTTAAGTACAGTATAGTTTTGCTATAACATTTCATAGCTAAATGTCTATGTTGCGGTTGCTTAGTGAAGCAGAAACATTTTGAGTGACGTTGCATTAGTTAGAGCTGGATAAAAAGACCATCTATGATTGCTTACTGTTAAGGCCCAACTAACATCCTCTGATTGATGCGTTCAGCCATAAATTGCAGAAAAAGCATGCCAACCCCCCCCCCCCTCCCCCCAAGACCAAATAAGATGATTTGCTTTCAATCTCTCAGTATTTAAAATATGTGTTGCAGGGGTAATAGTTTTTTCCTTGCTTTTCAATTTGGGTTTCTAGTTTGCACTCATGGTATGCAATCTGAAAGAGATGAATATGCAATGCCACAGAGGTACACGCCAAGCTAAAACAAAGCCAACTGGCTGTACTATGTGCAGAAGTTGGGGCTGAATCAAGACTATTATGTGATTAGGAGCACAGGAGGAGGAAGACAGAAATGATATGGCCTTGCAAGGCATAGGGTCAATATTGACTGTGGACACAAAGGGGGGTAGATGTATTAAAATGATGTATTAATACATCTACTAGAGTTGATGTATTAAGCCTAAAAAAGGGATAACGTGGTGATAAAGTGGAAAGTGATAATGCACCAGCCAATCAACTCCTAATTGTCATTTTTCAAACACCGCTGATTGGCTGGTGAATTATCACCTTCCACGTTATCACTTAGTATATCTGCCCCCATAATGGGTTGGGTACAAAATCCAAGCAGTTTGGATACTTACAGTCAAAGGGCTAACAGAAGTAGCCCATATCCAATCTCTCTGCCCAACTACACCCTCTAACTGCCTCCTGAGTGCCTAACCCCTGTAGTTATCTCTAGGATCCATTGGGATTCTAACATCAGGTATCTGCGGTCAGTCTTCTAGCAGTCGGAATCCCAACTGCCAGGATTTTGACCGCATTCGGATACTGATTAGTCAAGGTCCAGCTTCGAAAATGTAATTTTAAAGCCAATACATTAGTTCATTAGTCAGTGTTCTGTATGAGTGATGTTGCTCCTGTCCGTGCCTTTAGCAGCTTGCAATGCTGTAGTTAAAGGCCATTATAACTCTTACATGCATTCTCACTCCGAAAAGTTCTACAGTACATGTAACAAATGAGCACTAATAACGCCATGGCAATTTATTTTTATATATCTCAGAGCACATCCTAAATTGAACGGAGATTCAATTTTCAGCTCCATCAATTGACTTTTGCTGGGAGCATTTGCAGTCTTTAAAAAAAAACAAAAAAACAATGTGGTAAATTATTGGATTGGACAATATATATTATTAAAGAAGACAAATCTCCGACATTTCACAATAAGAATGAGTAAGATGACTGCAGGGAAAAGTGTGCAATGATCAGTGATTGGCTACAAGTAGACCTAAAATGTTCTGCAGATCACCATAACGTCATTGGTAGCCCCAGCTTTATTCCCTGTTGTCCCCAAGCTCATATTCCATGTTTTATGTCTTCATGGGTCATCTTGTGTCCAACAAGGCACACTGCAAGTAGTGGCAGTGTCAGACTGAGCCCACCGGGGAATGCAGTGACAGGGGCCATTGTTTAGGGGTTTGGCTAATCTCCAGAGGGGGGTTTGTGCATGCATGATAATGTACCAGATTAATAATGGCAATGCACTGTACAAAATACACCATAGCCCCAAAATTAGGTACGGCTACCCCAGGCAGAGGAGCCCACTGGGTGTTTTCCCTGTGGGACAGTCCAACCCTGAGTATTGGAATGATTTTTGCTACTTACCATGTTTCTCAATAGCACCACATTTCAGACCGTGTCCATACAGAGTTGCAGTTGTGATTTCAGACACCTGTACCTATATTAAAAAGTGTAGTGATAATGTAGAGCAGTGGTTCTCTAACTCAGTCCTCAAGGACCCCCAACAATGCACGTTTTCCAGGTCATCCAGCAGGTGCACAGCTGCACTCACTGACACATTTTAAAAGATCCACAGGTGGAGCTAATTATTTCACCTGTGATTCTGTGTGGAGACCTGGAAAATGTGCACTGTTGGGGGTCCTTGAGGACCGAGGTTGAGAACCACTGATGTAGAGGATGCTCATGGGTAGTGGCAGAGATGGCTTAGCACATGCACGGAGATGGTCAGATTTATGGGCGTGTCCAAACAGTGACCTGGCCCTTTCTCCAAGTTAGGTAACCAGTAATAATAGGTCTCTAGATTTCGAATATGTAAACAATGTATCTGATTGGTCTTTGAAATATAAACAATCGATTTCATTGGTAGAATATCGGTACACACTTGATTGGGGTAACTCAAAGTTTTTAATAAGTTACCTGTTGTAATGTTATCTAATTAATAGGTATGCCTCTGTGACCCATTTTTTGTTTTTTGGAATAAATTAATTGGTTTGACTAATTGAGATCAGTTGTTTATGATGGACATAATTCATTTTACCTTTGATAAAGCTGCATTTGGGACAAAGCAACATGCATCAGCACCCTATTTCTTGCACCCAACGAGCCACAAAGAGAAATATCTTGGGTGTCCGAAACGGCACCGGATCTTATTATATCGGAGTTGGACTGATATCTCCATCACAGGAGTTAAACAAAATTCCATCAGGAATCCACCATGCTGACTGAGGACAACGATTTTGAATTACCCCACAGTCTAATGGGAAATGTGGCAAAAGTCCAAAGTATATTGGTAGGACTCACGGTATTAACTAAAGCCATACTCTGCTCATCGTCTAATGGTGGACTGGTAAATATAACCACTCCTGTGAAAACACATTGCACACTAACAGGTTTCTCATAGCCGGTTTCCAGTAGCATTACAGGAACAGACACTGGTTACTGTATGCACTCCATAAGGATTGGGAGCTCATTGGTGCATTACTATTTGTATTGTAATACTGTATTGTATCTTATGAAGGTGATCACTACTACAGATGGGTATGGGTCATAAGGTCGACAGCACTAAAATAGACATGCATTGCGTGGACCACTGAAGGTTGACATGAGCCAAGGTCGACACATAGGGGGTTATTCTAGTTCATTCTTTCTGACAAAATCCTTCTTAGATGGACAAAACCATGTGCACTGCGGGCGGGGCAGATGTAACTTGTGCAGAGAGAATTAGATTTGGGTGGGGTTTTTCTTCAAAGTGAGATCTATATTGCAGTGTAAAATAAAGCAGTCAGTATTTTCCCTGCACAGAAACAAAATAACTCACCCAAATCTAATTCTATCTGCACATGTTACATCTGCCCCTCTGCAGTGCACATGGTTTTGTCCATCTAAGAAGGATTTTGTCAGAAAGAATGAACTAGAATAAACCCCATAGGGAGGTCCGCATTGGCTTAGGTCGCAATGCCATTAGGTTGACACAAGCATTAGGTCGCCATGTGCTAGGTCGACAGTCAAAAGGTCAACATGGTGTGTTTTAAAAAAAATTTTTAGACGAATGTCATCACAGTCGACATGGACACTGTAACGGTGCACAAGCCATGCTTCGGGCACGGTGCCTCGCTATGTTTAGCATGCTATTTTATTCTCCCACCACGCCCTAGTGGATGGTAGGGCATGAAATACACACGTCGGCACATATGTACACAAATAGAAGTGAAAAACCCCATGTCGACCTTTTGACTGTTGGCCTAGCCTGTGTCGGCCTAATGACATGTCGACCTTGCTATGCGTCGACCTCGGTTCATGTTGACCCAATGCATGTTGACCTTAGTGCTGTTGACCTAATGACGGTATACACTACAGATATACCATTTAATAGATTTACAGTATATCAAATATTGCTTAGATACTAAACTCAATTCAATCATATATCTCTTACATCTTTAACATCACAAAAATAACCTTTTGGACCGGGTTAAAAGAAGGGTTATTCCAGGGTCAGAACCAGGTTGCTGAGCAGTGTGAACGGGTAAACCCAGGTCGAGCTACACAGGTCCCGTTCACACTATGGAGGAGGCAGCCATTGGGGACAGCGGCAGCTCCAAGCGCTGCCTCCTCCCCCGCCCACAATGACGTTCGCGACCCGGCTTATAGCCGGGTCACTGTGGGCATCACAAATGTCGTGTTGCTCCCGGGATGGACTCATGTCCAAATGCCAGGTACGACTCGGAATTCACGGTGTGAACGGGGTATAAATGTCCTTTTGGAAGCGCTGCTGTATTGTTATACAGGAGTAACTCTTCCTAATTTAGCAGCCGCTTGATGCAGCATCTACACATCAAGCCCCCACCTCACCGTGTCACCCGGACATTTTCTGTACTCAGGGGGTGGACGTCTGCCTGGATCTGCGATGATGGTACCAATGCTCCAGCTGTTTTGCGTCATACGGATATAAGGCGGCAGCAGTTGGCGTTCCTATGCTCATGTAAGCTTCTGCCCATATTAGCATATAAATCGCAACTGCGAACGGCAAAATATTGTGGCAGCGCTCGCTTTAACAACCACATCTTTTATAGTTTGATTTTTAACACAATACAGAACATATCTGGAAAACCATAACAACGAGGATGCAAGACAGACTGTATATCCGAACCCTACCTCTGATCCCACATCACAGGCTTTATTCTTCAGGCTATTTTCCTCATGCTTGAGCTTTATGGCGGCCATTTCTTGCTCTTCCACCGGCCTCTGTATTGTCTTGGCTGCATTCACGTTTCTCTCCGCTATTTTTCTTTTCTTCTTACCTAAAATTGAATTGCAAAATGAATAAATCAGCTCATTGACCACAAACTAAACCGACCAGCAGAGCACATCAATGCATGGTTATAAAAGTAATACTATTGTTAACTGTACTGAAGGCAATGGAAAAAGGAGAATAGGGTATATAGGTCCTACATACACAGCACTCAGCGTAATACAGGACAGTATCTCAAGTATCGCTATGTGGATAAAAGCATGTTGCACACAATGTACCATATGTAATGGCAAATATCAATGTGAAGAAACATTATTCTGACAGTACAGAAAAAATGAGGGGAAAATAGAAAACCCCAGCAACATTAATGCATTCTACCATTTGCTAAAACGAAAAAGGATTTGAAAACCGGTATGAGTTTAATGCTGGAAAGGTTAATGCATACATTTCTGACATACTGTATTAGGCAGCACTTTAAAGAGAATATTTCAGTCAATCACCTCAGTCTCTGCCGCAACTGAGTTTATAATCTGCATTCCCTATAACATGTATACATACATACACACACACACACACACACACACCTAGGTTAACATTTTTGTCAGAAGCTAAACGCTCTGCCAGTATGTTTTCAGATTGTGTGAGGAAGCCAGCATTTAGAGGGAACACACAGTACAGGGAGAACATGCAAACATCACACAGATAGTGCCCTGGTCAGGAATTTAACTTACAACTTCAAAGCTGTGATGTAGTAATCCTAACCACTATGCAAACCATGCTGCTCATGTAAGACAATAGAAGACACACACACACACACACACAGGATACCACCGCACTCACCATTCCTAGGAATGTAGTGTAAACTTCACTCACCATTCCCAGGTCGGGGTGCAGTGGTTTGTGCTCACATTGTTTAGATCAGTGGTTCCCAACCTTTTTTCTCTCCCATACCCCTTGATTAGGCTTTTTATTGAAGAGTACCCCCTCAATTTGAAATATAGAAAGTACTTACGAGTGGAGTGGAAGTGAGAGGTATGCGTATCTTTATGCATATCCTTATATTAAGGAGTAACGGACAGGAATTGTGCCCTTCCATGTCTGGCCGCTGGCTGTGTATTGTCTCCAAGGTTCCCACTAACACCTGTAGGATTAATGCCGCTGCTTCCTCCACCCATGTAAGTGCTGGGCAGATGATTGCTGATGTCTGAGGGCAGCTCTTCATGGATTGCTGGACAGGCAAAAGCACCAGGAGACACTGATGATGCTGATGACACTGAAGACAGAACCATAAGTGACAAAACATGGTTCTCTTCTTCTGCCATCGAAATACCAATATTATTTTCAAGTACCCCCAAATGGTATGCAGAGTACCCCCAGGGGTACTAGTACCCCAGGTTGGGAACCACTGGCTTAGATGATTAAAGAAACAGAGAACCCACACTCACCATAGTAAACTCACTCACCTTAATACACAAATAATTATATAAATAATGGAGTTTTAGTTCATGGATTGATCCATGCATTTAAGCTTGCAGCCCATCGCCAAGGGACCCCATTTAACTGCGCAATTCTTACTTACCTGGCAACTGCTATCACAACAATCACAGTTAAACTGAATATATGCATGTGTTAGTTTAGACTAGAGCTCACTTGCCAACTCACGCATGGCTTTTAAAAGGTGAGACTATCACCAACACAACTCCTGAATTACCACTAAGGAAGCAGCTGTCACAGGTAAGCGGAGTCTGAAAATAAACATAATTAACTCGCCCCTGAACGCAACCTGCCATTGTGAAGGCATGTAAAGGCCGGCTAACAACACATTTTTGTTTGCAGAACCATAGGCGCAAGATAAGGGGTACCAGTTCAGATTGATTATTAATGATGATGGTGATGATGGTGATGATAAAATGATAATTAAGGAAACAGTTTAGTATGCTACTGCGAATACTGTGTACTATCCACGACTCTCCTTCATCTGCAAGCAAATGTATTATTGTTACTAATTTCACTTTCATCTCTAATTCTGAGATAATTCAATTTAGTTTAGTTTAAGTGTGGGACTTAGAAGGTTTACAACTTCTTACCTGTCTAGCATTGATGAGCAGGAGCATTATACCAAGTTTCCCCGATAATAAGCCCTACCCTTGATTTTGGACACTGGTCCAAAATAAGCCTTACCCTGAAAATAAGCCCTATCAAAATTTCCCTTAGCCGAGTGCGTGCACTAACTTCTATGACCCCATCTCCACCCGGCCTTGCTTGTACAGTACTGTACTGTACCGTAGAAGCTCCCAGTCCCTGGGATGCACGGCACCCTGCACATGACGTCACCGTGTACATCACGCTTCTGTACATGGCGGGAGCAGTGGTGCAGGCGGAAAACAAGAAGAAGAACTGGAACTGGAAAGTGCTGTACCGTAGGTGAGGAGCAGGACTGGGAACATGGTACTTTAGAAGGAGGAAAGGGGGCTGTGAAAGCAGGAATGGGGGCATGGTTGTGTAAAAGGAGGACTGGGGGCTGTGAAAGCAGGACTGGGGGCATGATGGGGATAAAAAGAGGGTCAATGTTAACTGAAATAAGCCCTAGCCCGAAAATAAGCCCTATGGTGTTTTTTGTTGGGAAAAAAAATAAGACAGTGTCTTATTATCAGGTTAGACACGGTAGTATAATTATATTCAGCATTTTCCACGCATTGTGTTTATGTTGTGTTTATCATTTTGCTGATCTGTGCGAGAGCCTTACCAAGGTTTCCTGTTTATCATCTGTCCAGCAAGAATTGATGTCGTATTCCTGATCATTAATTAAGGTTTTAGAAGGCTTGGGCTAAAGGCTGATTTATTGATATACTAGTCAGCATTGCACAGCCAACAGCATTGCCTGTTCTTTTTCATGATAACATTACCAATTGTTTTTTTAATGATATGTATGTTTTATTGTTTGGTTCGTTTATCAAATAACCATTACGTCTTTCATTTGTTAGAGTATTCTTGTTTGTTTAGGTCTCCAATTTCCATCTTTGTTTTAGAGCCCTCTCTAACAACATATATACATATATATATTTTGGGAACAGTATTTCCTCATTGGGTTATACATCTTAATTGACTTAACAAAGAATCCATGAGGGG